>NC_090381.1:55725799-56052420 GCF_036365525.1 Heterodontus francisci | reverse complement strand
GTTGCAGTCGAACAAGGAGAGGGACAAGAGAGGAGCTCTTTGACCCCTCCTCACCTGAACATAACAGTATTTAAATACAGAGATCAACAAGCAATTCTGTCTTCTCTTACAGAAAAAAAACGAACTTCTGCAATTTCCAGTTCAGCATAAGTCTGAAAGCTATTATTCCAATAACACATGTATCTGAACCCAGATTGGAACATCTTTCCTCTAAGGACATAAGAGCATAAGAGATAGGAACAGCAGTGTGCCATATGGATCCTTGACCCTACTCTGTCATTCAATAAGATCGTGGCTGACCTATTACCTCAACTTCACTTTGTTGTCCTGTCCTCATATTCCTGGACTCCCTTGGTGTCCAAAGACCTTCTATCTCAGTCTTGAATATACTCAACTGAGTATCTACAGCCTTCTGCAATTCCCAAGATTGACAAGTGAAGAGTCCTAAATGGCTGAACCCTTATTCTGAGACTATGACACCTAGTTCAAGACTCTCCAGCCAGGGAACAGTCTTTCTGTATCATGTCGAGCCCACTAATAATTTAACATGTTTCAATGTGATCATCTCTCATTCTTCTAAACTTCAGAGAATATATTGTTACAGGAGGAGTGCACTGTTTTTCTAGTTCCACTTCTCCACAGGGCACAACATGTATTTAATTTTTTCCCAGTTACTGATATGGTCAATCGTAGACTCTATTTTTATCCCAGAATAAAATACACCTTTAATAAACAACAAAATTAATAGTTTATTATAAAACAAGACATAACCAGTAATGAAGCAGATTGAAATATGAAAGTTTCCATTATACCTTAGCCCCTCACGCGTACACACACACACATATATATACCAGTCAACCGGGAAAAAAAAGAGATTTACTCTTTAGAGCTCTATTACAAAAAAAAACACACAAAATGAATACTTTGACCAAATATTTGCTAATTCTTGAAGAAAAAAGAGAAGATATGGAAAGATGTCAGATGCCCTTCGTTTTGGGTTGGCGCCCCAAATACGTGTAAATGGCTGTCACTGGGATCTTCCTAGAACAGTTCTTTTCAGGCGACGTTGAAAATCAGTTTGGGCAGGCTTTCCAGGAAAAATGCAGCAACAGGAGTTTCAGGCAGTTTCTTACACTTGCTTCTAAGAGCTTCTCAAAGAGATGGAAAAACTGGCAGGCTTTTCAAAGGGCTGGAACAGGCTGAGTTGGGGTTTGTCCTTGGCAGGTTGATTCTTTAACTCCTTTTCAGAACACTGTCCATACCCCAACTGCCTGTCTGAAGCAAAACCAAAAACATCTCAGGAGTCAAGCCTCCTGACCTCTATAAATCTTGGCCTGTCATTTTTCTGTAAACATCTTCCCCAAGTCAAAAAATCCCCATGCTGTGTATTTATCTGAAAACAAGTACCTTCCAGTAACTGTTGTTTACAAGCCAAATCCAAAAGACCTTCTGATGGCCTCTTTTTAAAAAATACATACAAAGTTCCAGCATTTATGGAATCTTTTTTCAGTTTTAAAACACAAATCCTCATCATTTAACAAAAAAAGGAAGCACTGGTAACAATATCCCCATTCCACTCAATCTCTCCTCAGAGGACAACCTTCTCATTACAGGAATCAATCTAGTGAACCTTTGTTGGACTCCCTCTTAGGCAAGTTCATCCTTCCTTAGGTAAGGAGACCAAAATTGTACACAGTACTCCAGGTGTGGAATACCAAGGTCCTATGTAATTACAGCAAGACTTCCTTACTCTTATATTTTAACCCCCTTACAACAAAGGCTGACATACCATTCGCCTTCTTCATTGTTTGTTGTATCTGCATAGTAACTTTCTGTGATGCGTGCACAAGAAATCAATGTTCCCTTTAAGGTGCAAGGCCGCACAGCAACCCAACGGCTCCTGTGCAGGCCGCACACAAGTTTGGCGCTTTAAGTTACTGCACATGTGCGGCCAAGCAAAAAAATTTAAAGGGCTCGTGGACCTAAATAAATTGCCTGCGTACTACAAAAAAAAAGAGGGTAGGAATAAACAGCTTATTTTCAGGTTGACAGGTTGTAACTAGTGGGATGCTGCAAGGATCAATGCTTGGACCTCAGCTAATTACAATCTTTGTCAATAACTTAAATGAGGGGGCCGAGTTGCAAGGAAACCCAAATGCCTCTGCATATTAGCATTTATTGTCTTTCACCTTTCAAGAAGTATTCTGCTTTTCAATTTTCCTTCCAAAGTGGATAATTTCACATTTCCCCCTATTAGATTTCCATCTGCTACCTCCTTGCCCACTCACTTAACTTGTTTCTATCCCTTTGCAGGCTCTTTGTATCCTCCTCACACTTAATTTCCCACCAAGATTTGTATTGTCAGCAAGCTTGGGTGCATTACACTTGGCCCCCCCTCATTGAAGTCATTGATGTAGATTGTAAATAGCACTGATCCTTGTGGCATCCACTAGTTAAAACATGCCAACCTGAAATTAAGCCGTTATTCCTACCCTCTGCTTTCTGTCCAGTAACCAATCCTCAGTGCAAGCTAAAATATTACCCTCAATCCCATGACCTCTAATCTCATGTAACAACCCCTGATGTGACACCTTATTGAATACCTTTTGAAAATCCAAATATATGACATCCATTGGTTCCCTCTTAGCTACCCTGCAATTGACACCCTAAAAAGCCTTGAATAGATTTGCCAAACACAATTTTACTTTCATAAAACTGTGCTGATTCTGACCAATCATATTATGATTTTCTAAGTGCCCTGTTACCATCCTTAATAATAGATTCTAGCATTTTCCTTACTTCCCAGGTCAAGCTAACTGGAAACTAACAACAACTTATATAGTACCTTTAACCGAGACACATAAGGTGATATCAGGGCAGATGGCCAAAAGCTTGGCCAAAGATATAGGTCTTTAGGAACATCTTAAAAAAGGAAAGAGAGGTAGAGAGGCAGAAAGGTTAAGGGAGGTTAATTCCAGAGTTTAGGGCCGAGGCAGTTGAAGGCATAGCTACCAATGGTAGAGCAGTTAAAATTGGGGATGCTCAAGAGGCTACAATTAGACGAGTGCAGATATCTTGGAGGCTTGTGGCTGGAGGAGATTACAGAGATGGGAAGGGACAAGGCATGGAGGGATTTGAAAACAAAGATGAGAATTTTAAAATTGAGACATTGCTTAACCGGAAGCCAGTGTAGATCAGTGAACAGAGGGTGATGGGTGATGGGTGATTGGTGCGAATAAGGACATGAGCAGCAGGACTTTGGATGATCTCAGATTTACAGAGGGTAGAATATGGGAGGGTGGCCAGAAGTGTGTTGAAATAGTCTAGAGGTAACAAAGGCATTGATGACAGTTGCAGCAGGGGCAGAGTTGAGCAATGTTACGGAGGTGAAAAGGGGCAGTTTTAGTGATAGCGTGGATATATGGTCATAAGCTCATCTCGGTCAATATGGCACCAAGGTTGCAAGCAGTCTGGTTCAGTCTCAGACAGTTGCCAGGGAGAAGAATAGAGTTGGCAGCTAGGGCACTGAGTTTGTAATGGGGACTCAAGACGATGTCTTGAGCCTTCCCAAAACTGAGGAAAATTTCTGCTCATCCTATACTGGATGTCAGACAAGCAGTCTGATAATTTAGCTACAGTGGAGGAGTTGAGAGAGGTGGTGGTGAGGTAGGGCTGGGTGGTTTCAGCGCACATATGAAAACTAACTCTGTGTTTTTGGATGATGTCATGATGATGAAGGGCAGCATGTAGATGAAAAATAGGAGGGAGACAATGTTAAATCCTTCAGGCACACCAGAGACAATGATGCAGGAGCAGGGAAGAGAAGCCATTGCAGGTGATACACTGGCTACGATTAGATAGATAAGAATGGAACCAGGCGAGTGCAGGCCGACCAAGCTGGACAATGGTGGAGAGGTATCGGAGAAGGATGGTGTGGTCAATTGTGTCAAAGGCTGCTGACTGGTCGAGGAGGGATAGCTTACTTTTGTCAGTCACATAGGATTTCATTTGTGACTTTGATAGCCATTTCAGTGCCATGGCCGGGACAGAGACCTGATGGGAGCGATTTAAACATGGAGATCTGGGAAATATGGGCAATGATTTGGGAGGCAACAACACATTTAATGACTCTGGAGAGGAACAGAAGGTTGGAGAAGGGGAGGTAGTTTGCAAGGATGGTGGGGTCAGGGGTTTTTTTGTGGAGAAGGGGTGATGATGGTAGTTTTGAATGTGAGAGGAACAGCACCTGAATTTAGAGAACTGTTAACAATTTCAGCTAACATGGGGACTAAAAAAGGCAGTTGGGTGGTCAGCAGTTTAGTGGGAAACTTATGGGTCTCATGGCCATTTGATTTGGAGCAGACATGAGGGGAAACAGGAGAGAAACTAGAGAAAGATGTGAGTTGAGGGCTAGGGTAGGGGGTACTTTAGAGGAAGTTTTGCTGAGTGGACTAGGGGAAGGGAGGGAAGCAGCAGAGGCAGCTAATTGGATGGTCTCAACCTTAATGGCAAAGTTGTTCATGAGCTGTTCACATTTATTGTTGGAGGAGATAGGAGTTTAGGAAGATGGTTTGCAGTTGAGAAAAGATGCCAAGATTTATCATTGCATTCCAGGATGAATGTACGTGCCTGTTTTCTCTCTTTGTCCTTTCTTTGCTACCTTCAAATCCATGGAGACCATTCTAGAATTTATGCAATTCTGAAATATCAAAACAAATGAATCCACCATCTCTGCAGGAGCTCTTTTACAAGATTAGGATTTCAACCGTCACTTCCAGGGAATTTGTCAGCTTTAAGTATAATTGATTTCTCCAGTACCTTTTTCTTACGAATATTAATCACTTCAAGTTCCTCACTCACATTAGACTCTTGGTTCCCTACTAATTTCAATATGTTTTTTCTGTCTTCTATTGTGAAGGCAGATGCAAAATATTTGTTTAATGTCTGCTATTTTCTTATTCCCCATTATAATTTCTCCTGTCCCTGCCTCTAAGGGATCCACATTTACTTTTGCTAATCTCTTCCTTTTTACTTACTTGTAGAAGCTCTTACCATCTGTTTCTATATTCCTTGTTAGTTTACTCTCATATTCTATTTTCTCCCACTCTACCAATTTCTTAATCACCCTTTGTTGATTTCTAAACCCCTCCCTCCGCTCTCCCCCATCATTCCCCTAGCTGAATAGTTTTTTTGACAACATTGTAAGCCCCTTCTTCAATCTAATACTATCCCTAACTTCACTAGTTAACCACAATTGTATAATTTTTCCCATAGAGTTTTTCTTCCTCAAGGAAATGTACATTCATTGATAATTATGCATTATTGTTTAAATATTTGCCATTGCTTATCTACCATCATAACTTGTAATCTAATTTCCCAATCTACCTTTGCCAATGCACTGACTCAAACCTATGTAATTGGCTTTATATAAATTTAAGTCCCTAGTTTCAGACTTAATCACATCAATTTCAAGCTCAATATGAACCTATATCATCTTCCCCAGAGGATCCCTTATTATAAGATTACTAATTAACCCTATCTCATTACACAATATTAGATCCAAAATAGCCCATTCCCTAGTTGATTCCTCGACATATTCTCGAAATCAATCTCAAAGGCATTCCATGAACTCATCCTCCAAACTATTTTTCCAATTTGATTTGCCCAGTCTAAATAAAGATCAAAGTCCCCACAATTATATCCTTGTTATTTGCTTCTCTAATTTGCTGATTTAAACTCTGTCCAATACTGTAACTACTGTTAGGGGTCTATAAATACTCCCACCATTGTTTTCTGTCCTTTGCCAACTATTAGCTCCACCTGTACTGATGCTACATCCTTATTTTCTGGTTCTTAACTGTTTTCTACTTGGAGATAGTATTAGATTGAAAGAAGAGGCTTACAATGTTGGCAAAATGAGTATAATGCCTGGGGATTGGGGAGGGCAGGGGGAGGGAGGGGTTTAGAAATCAGCAAAGGGTGACCAAGAAATTGATAAAAGTGGGAGAAAATAAAGATATAAAGGTCACCACTCTCTTTATCTCGTCCATTATTATCAGGGTTACCACCAGCCACCACCCCCAACCTTTTCCATTTTACCTATCTTTTCTAAGGACCAAGTACCCTGGAATATTTATTTCTCAAACTTGGTTGCCCTGCAAATACATCTCAGTAATGGCTACTAGATCAAACACATGTATCGCAATTTGTGCCATTAATTCATCTCTCTTTTTATGAATGTTTTGTGCATTCAGAGACAGTGCCTTTCATCTGATATTCTTATTATTTTTTCCTGATGTGATCATAGTCACTAATGCCCTAAAATAATGTTTTAAACTCTATGCAAGACAGGGCAAGTGAAAATAACTATGGTCTTAACAAACAAGCATCCATTTTCCAACTGTAATAATTCTGTCAGATAAGTTCTTACACAATTTTCTTCTTTATGTGCATGGCCTTTACATTCTTGTTTGTTTGGTCAGGATTGCAAAGCTGATACCAGCTGATGATGATTCACCCACATTTCTCATTTCTTTGTAATACAGATTATTAAACTTCAATAAAGCTCACGTACATATGTGAGGCTAAGTCATTTTTCTAAAATTCCACATTAAATAGACATTTCAAGATGTAACACTTTTTATCCTTAACCTCAGTTGTGTGGATTTTTTGTCATCATTCGTATGAAGGAATCATACAAGAGTAGGGAAATTTGATAATAGAACAAACTTAAAGGCTTTGTATCTGAATGCACGAAGCATTCGGAATAAAATAAATGAGTTAACAGCGCAAATAGAGGTGAATGGGTATGATTTAGTGGCGATTACTGAGACGTGGTTGCAAGGAAACCAGGTTTGGGAATTGAATATCCAAGGGTACTCAGTATTGCGGAAGGATAGACAGGAAGGAAAAGGAGGTGGTGTAGCTTTGTTAGTAAAGAAAGAGATCAGTGCTGTAGTGAGAAATGATATAGGCACTGGAGATCAAGAGGTAGAAATAGCAAGGGAAAGAAGTCCCTAGTGGGAGTAATCTATAGGTCCCCAAACAGTAGTTCCGCAGTGGGGCACAGTATAAACCAAGAAATACTGGGGGCTTGTAAGAAAGGTACAGCAATAATCATGGGTGATTTTAATATGCATATTGACTGGATTAATCAAATAGGCAAGGGTAGCCTCGAGGGAGAGTTAATTGAATGCATTAGAGATTGTTTTTTGGAGTAATATGTTGTGGAACCAACCAGGGAGCAGGCTATTCTAGATTTGGTATTGTGTAATGAGGTGGGATTAATTAATGATCTCATATTTAAGGATCCTCTAGGGAAGAGTGATCATAGCATGCGATAATTTCAAATTCAGTTTGAAGGTGAGAAACTGGAGTCCCCCACACTAGCGTTCTGGAGTTAAACAAAGGTAATTACATGGGCATGAGGACAGATTTGGCCCTAGTGGACTGGGCAGGATGACTGAAAGGTAGGACAGTTGATGAGCAGTGGCAGATGTTTAAGGAGATATTCAATTCCTCCCAACTAAAATATATTCCAGAGAGGAAGAAAGATTGTAAGAGGGGGAGAAAACATCCATGGCTAGGCAAGGAAGTTAAGGATAACATAAAGCCAAAAACTAAGGCATACCACCTTGCAAAGGCAAGATTGGGAAACTTTTAAAGATCAACAAAGGGTTACTAAAAAAGTAATAAAAAGAGCAATGGTAAATTATGAAAGAAAACTAGCGCAAAATATAAAAATGGATAGCAAAAGCTTATATAAGTATATAAAAGGGAAGAGAGCAGCTAAAGTGAATGTTGGTCCCTTGGAGGATGAGACTGGGGAGTTAAAAGAGGGGGAAACAGAAATGGCGGAGACACTAAATCAGTATTTTGCCTCGGTTTTTCACAGTGGAGGACACTAGTACCATCCCAATAGTAACAGGTAATGCAGAGAGAGAGGAGCTTAGAAAAATCATCATCACTAGGGAAAAAGTACTGAGCAAACTATTGGGATTGAAGGCAGACAAGTTCCCAGGGCCTGATAGCCTACATCCTGGTGTCTTAAAGGAAGTTGCAGCGGAGATAGTGGCCGAAATTTTATGCCGCCACATTGGGGCGGATGGTGGCATGGGGGCTGCGTAAAATTGAGCAACAGGCTCCGGGAGGCCTAACCGCCCCGATTCCACCTCCGACCAAGTTTACAGGGGTCCGGCGGAGGTGGGGGGGGGGGTGAGAAGCAGCCCGCCCGCCTGAGGCCAATCAAGACCCTTAAGTGGCCCACGGCAGCCACTTAAGGGCCCTCGCCTGCCTCCACGGGTATTTTACCCATGGCAAGCGGGTGTGCTGGGGACGTGAAAGGCCGCCCAGCTATAGCTGCCGGCCTTTCCGCACCCGGGGAGGGCCCTGGCAATTGTGCACAGGGTGCCTGATTGATGGCCGCCCCCGCCTCCCAACCCAACCTCGGGATCCAAGACGCCTACCCCCTCCCCCGAAACGACCACCCTAGCCTCACCAGGGCACGACTGATTTCCTTGGTGAGGCAACCCAAACTTACCTTCAGTCCCGGCTCCTTGGTATCCTCCTCGGTCGGCTGGGCTGCAGTCCCAGAAGTGGTCACCGCTCCCGGTGGCTCTGCTGAGACTAAGAGCTGCCAGCCCGCTGATTGGCCGGCAGCTCACTGAGGCGGGACCTCCTCCCTCAAGTGGGTGGAAGTCCCGCCTCGGCCCAATTAAAGCCTGGGGATCCATAAAATAGGGGACGGATCCCCAGGCTGGGCGGAAGCGGGTTCGGCCTCGACATTTACGTCGGAGTCCGGCTCCTGTCCGCCCACTGTAAAATTCTGGCCCGTGGATCCATTGGTTATAATATTCCAAAATTCCCTGGATGTGGGAAAGGATCCAGTGGATTGGAAAAATGCTAATATAACACCCTTATTCAAAAAGGGAGGGAAGCAGAAAGTAGGAAACTATAGACCAGTTAGTTTAACATCTGTCGTTGGGAAATTGTTCGAATCCATTATTAAGGAAGTAATAACAGGACATTTAGAAAGTCAAATCGCAATCCATCAGAGTCAGTATGGTTTTATGGAGGGTAAATCATGTTTGACTAATTTGCTAGAGTTCTTCGAAGATGTAACAAGCAAAGTGGATAATGGGGATCCTGTAGATGCAGTATATCTGGACTTCCAGAAGGCATTTGATAAGGTGCTGCACAAAAGGTTAATACACAAGGTAAGATCACATGGGGTTAGGGGCAATTTATTAGCTTGGCAGAGGATTGGCTAACCAACATAAAATAGAGAGTCGGGCTAAATGGGTCTTTTTCTAGTTGGCAAGATGTAACTAGTGGGGTGCCACAGGGTTCGGTCCTCGGGCCCCAACTATTTACAATCTATATTAATGACTTGGATGCAGGGTTAGAAGGTACTATAGCCAAATTTGCAATTGACACTAAAATAGATGGGACAGTAAGTTGCAATAAAGAAATAAGCAATTTACAAATGGATATGGATAGGTTAGGTGAATGGGCCAAAATTTGGCAGATGGAGTTTAACGTGGCTAAGTGTGAGGTTATCCATTTTGGTCAGAAGAATAGAAAGGCAAATTATTATCTAAATGGAGAGAAACTTCTGAGTGCTTCGGTGCAGAGGGATCTGGGTGTCCTCGTGCATGAATCGCAGAAAACTAGTAAGCAGGTACAGCAGGTAATAAGGAAGGCAAATGGAATTTTGGCATTTATTGCTAAAGGAATAGAGTATAAAAGTAGGAAAGTGTTGCTGCAACTGTACAAGGCATTAGTGAGACTGGACCTGGAGTATTGCGTACGTTCTGGTCCCCTTACTTGAGGAGAGATGTAGTTGCATTAGAAGCAGTTCAGAGGAGGTTCACTAGATTGATTCCAGAGATGAGGGGTTTGTCTTATGAAGAGAGATTGAGCAGTTTAGGCCTTTACTCTCCAGAGTTTAGAAGAATGAGAGGAGATCTATTTGAGGTATATAAGATGATTAATGGGATTGACAAAGTAGACGTAGAGAGGATGTTTCCTCTTGTGGGACAATCTAGAACGAGAGGTCATAGTTTTAGGATAAGGGGTAGCAGATTTAAAACAGAGATGAGGAGAAATTACTTCTCTCAAAGGGTCGTGAGTCTGTGGAATTCACTACCCCAGAGTGCGGTGGATGCCGGGACATTAAGTAAGTTTAAGGAGGAGATAGACAGATTTTTCATTAATAAAGGGTTGAAGCGTCATGGAGAATGGGCAGGAAAGTGTTGAGGCCGAGATGAGATCAGCCATGAGAATATAGAATGGTGGAGCAGGCTCAAGGGGCTGAATTGCCTACTCCTGCTCCGAGTTCTTATGTTCTTATGTTACCTACCTTCAGTGACAACCAATTCCTTTACCTCCATGCAGCTTCTTGATAGATTAAGAACAAATCTAGCAGCTCAAAAGTGGGCATCCATGAGATGCTGTGAGCCATCAACAGCAGAATACCACTACAATCTTTAAGCTCACGGCCCAGCATATTTCTCACTTCACCATCACCACAAAAGATCAACCCTGGTTCAATGAGGAGTGTAGAAGAGCATGTAATGAGCAGCACCACGTACACCTGAAAATTAGTTACTTACCTGGTGAAGCTACAACAAAGAACTGCGTGCATGTTAAACAGCAGAAGCAGCATGCTATAGATAGAGTTACATGATCACACAAACAATGGATCAGATCAATCCTCTGTAGTCCTGCCACATCCAGTTGTGAATGGTAGTGGACAATTCAACAACTAATAGGAGATGGAGGCTTCATGAGCATCCTCATCGTCAATGAGGTGGAGCTCAACATTTGTTTTCACAACCATCTTCAGCAAAAATTACCGAGCGAATGATCTTTCTTGGACTCTTCCTAAGATCCACACCAACAAAATACCTGTCTTCAACAAATTCAATTCACTCCATGTGACATCAAGAAACACTGAACACAGCAAAGACTACGGTCGCGGAATAATACCTTGACTGTAGTTCTGATGGCCCCTGCTCCGGAACTAGTCACACTCTTAGCTAAGCTGTTCCAGTACAATTACAACATTGGAATCTACCCAACAATGTGGAGAATTGCAAAAGCAAAATACTGATGAAAGGTCACTGACCTGAAATGTTATCTTTGCTTCTCTCTCTACAGATGCTGCCAGACCTGCTGAGTATTTTTCAGCACTTTTTGTTTTTATTTCTGTGCCTAGGTATGTTCTGTTTACAAAAAACAGGGCAAATTGAACACAGCCACTCAGCAATGTGATGGAAGGATTCATCAACTCTGCTACGAAGCCCTAGTTACTCACCAAGAAACTGTTCGCTGATGCTTAGTTTGGGATCCACTAGAGCTTTTCAGCTTCAGTCCTCTTGGCCCAACTTGGGCACAGGAGCTGAATTCCAGAGATGTGATGCAGGATGACTGCCCTTGATATCAAGGTAGCATTTGACCAAGTGTAGTGTCAAGGAGCCCTAGTAAAATTGAACTCAATGGGGATCAGGGGAAATTCTCCAGCTAGACATACCTGACATAAAGAATGATAGTTGTGGTTGTTGGATGCAAATCATCTCAGTCCCAGGATATTGCTGCAGGAGTGCCTCAGGGCAGCGTCCTAGCCCAACTATCTTCAGCTGTTTCATCAATGATCAACCCCCATCATAATATCAGAAGTGGGGTTGTTCACTTACAGTATTTAGCTATATTCACAATTCTTTAGATAATAAGCAGCGCATGCCAGCGTGCAGCCTAACGTAGACTACTAAACCTAAGAACTCAAGGGCAACTCGAATGGATAATAAATGCTGGCTTTGCAAGTGAAATCCATATCCCCAGAATGAATAAAATAAGTAACATGTGCACCACACAAATGGCAGGCAATGACCATTTCCAACAAGAGCGGGCGTAGCCAGCTCCCCTTGATATTCAATGGCAGTACCATCCCTGTGTCAATTAGCATCAACATCTTGGGGGTCATCATTGACTAGAAACTGAACTGGACTGCCACATAAATGCCATGGCTACTCAAGCAAGTCAGAGGTTGGGTATTCTATTGCAAGTGGCTCATCTCCTAACTCCCAAAAGCCTGGGGAGTTTACCACCTCCAAGCAACATTTCCCTGGATGGGTGCTGCTACAGCAACACGCAAGAAACTCAACATTATCCAGGATTAGGAATTCCACTCGATCTGCACCCATCCATTGGCTTAAACATCCACTCCCTCCAACTTCTGCATATGGTGCTACAGTGTGTACTATCTACAGGATGTATCTACATAATTCCCTAGATGCTAGAATATCCCCATGGATTGGAAGGTAGCAAACGTAACCTCGTTATTCAAGAAAGGAGGGAGAGACAAAACAGGTCAATTAGCCTGACGTTAGTAGTAGGGAAAATGCTAGAATCTATTATTAGGGACGTGGTAACCGGACACTTGGAAAAGTATAATCAGATTAGGCAGAGTCAATGCTGATTTATGAATGGGAAATCGTGTTTGGCAAATCGATTAGCATTTCTCATGGTTGTAACTAGCCGGAGGATAAGGGGGAAGAAGTGGATTCAGTGTATTTGGATTTTCAAAAAGCATTCGATAAAGTGCCATACATAAAGTTATTACACAAAATTAGGGCTCAGGGGTTTGGGTAATATATTAGTATGGATTGAGGATTAGCTAACGGATAGAAAACAAAGAGTAGGAATCAACTGGTCATTAAATGGTGAGAGACTGGGAAATGTTGGTATTCAAAGGCTTTCCTTGTACAGAAATCACAGAAAGTTAACATGCAGGTACAGCAAGCAATTAGGAAAGCAAATAGTATGTTAGCCTTTATTAGAAAGGAATTGGGGTATAAGAATGAAGAAGTCTTACTTCAATTGTATAAGGCCTTGGTGAAACCTCACCTGGATTACTGTCTACAGTTTTGGTCTCCTTACCTAAGGAAGGATATACTTCCCTTGGAGGGAGTGCAACAAAGGTTCACTTGAATGATACTTGAGATGAGGGGATTATCCTATGCAAAGAGATTGAACAAACTAGGTCTATATCCCTTAGAATTTAGAAGAATAAGAGGTGATCTCATTGAAACATATAAAACTCTTGAGGGGCTAGGTAGAGTAAATGCTGGGAGAATGTTTCCACTGGATGGGGAGTCTAGAACTAGGGGACATAGTCTCAGTATAATGGGTCAGTCATTTGGGACTGAGATGAGAAGAAATTTCTTCTTCTTCTTGTGGATCTTTAGAATTTTCTACCCCAGAGAGCAGTGGACGATCAGTTATTGAGTACATTCAAGATAGAGATTGATAGATTTTGGGATACCAAGTAAATTAAGAGATATTGGGTTTGGGTGGGACGATGGAGTTGAGGTAGTAGATCAGTTAGAATCATGTTGAATGGCACAGCAGACTCAAAGAGTCAATTGGCTTATTTCTGCTCCTATTGCTTATTCTCTCGTGTACTGCAGCCAGTCAGCAAGGCTTTTTTATCAGCAACTCCCAAATCTGCAACCTCCATCACCTAGAAGGACAAGGGCAGCAAGTGCATCATCTCAAAGTTACACACCATCCTGACTTGAACATACATCGTTGTTCCTTCATTGTTGCTGAGTCAATAGCCGGAATTTTACGCCACGCCAGCAAGCCGGATGGTGGCGGGCAGGGTGACGTAGAATTGAGCAAGAGGCTTCGGGAGGCCTTCTCGACCCGCTCTCCTCTCGGCCCCACTTTATGTGGGCCGGTGGGGCGGGGGGGGGGTGGTGGCAAGAAACAAGCCACATGCCGCAGGCCAATCAAGGCTGTTGTGGCCACTTAACGACCACTTAAGGGCCTTCTCCCGCTTCCACGGGGATTTGAGGGCCACCCCCCCGCTTCCCCAACCACTCCCAGGACCCGACACCCCCCCCTTCCCCCTACACAACCACCCTTGCCTCGCTGGGACACAACCAATCACACCGGCAAGGCAAATCAACCTTACCTGTAGTCCTGGCTCCATGTCCTCAGCTGGGCTGCAGTCCCAGCAGTGGCCACCGCTCCCGGTGGCGCTGCTGGGACTAAGAGCTGCCGGCCAATCATTGGGCCGGCAGCTCAATGAGGCAGCACATCCTCCCTCAAGCGGGTGCAAGTCCCGCCTCAGAACAATTAAAGCCCGGGGACCTGTAAAATGCGGGTTGGATCCCTGGGCCGGGCAGAAGCGGGTTCGCCACTGACTTTTACATCAGTGGTCAGCTCCCGTCCACCCGACCTAAAATCCAGCCCAATATCCTGGAACTCCCTACCTAACAACAATGTGGGAGTACTTCATCACACATTGCAGCAGTTTATGAAGAAGGCCGACCACCACCATCTTCAGGGCAAATACAGGTGGACAATAAATGCCATCCTTGCCAGTAGTGCCCATTTTCTGGGAATGAATTTAATAAAAGGCTATATTTCATTTAGGATATGAGATTTAAATGGGGTATTCCTCTTTTTCACAAAATACTCAAAAACGACCAGTTTTTGGGCCAGTTCTATATGTGATGTCAAATTGCTTAACTTTGTTTTTTTTAATCCCTTGGATTTCAATTATTATAACAAACCAAGATTTTATTCAACAATTGAAAATACAATACGCCATTAGTACTGTTGGGGGATGTATTTACTTGTAATTAACTGTTCAATCTATTCATCACAATAAATAAGGTTCTTGAACTATTAAGATCAAATTCTTATAGATTTATTACATTTATTAATACTCACTTAAAATCATACTCACAATCCCATTGGATGGTGATGATTGAGGAAATCAGCACATTACAGTTCAGAGCCCAGAATTCAGGCTGATCAAGCCATCAAATCCAAATTCTCATTACAATAAGTGGACTTATATACCTTTTCTTACTCCTGCTACATGACAATCAGCTTAAACCTACATGATATTGTTACACCTAAAGTTAAAAACAACTTCACATAATGAGAAAATAATCAGGAACTTAGACCTTATCAATAACAGTCAGCAAGCTAAATTCCTCACTAACAAGCTCCTTTTCCGTTGAACTAACAATATTAATATACCTTTTTATTATTGAAATTGTATGACATAATTATTTCCTGTTACATTTAATTGTTGTTCCACCATGTGAATCTGTTCTTATCTTTGATTCTATATCCTTCAGCACTACCCTGGTCCTCCCACTCCATATAAACTTCAGTTAAAAAAGTGACATTTTATACAAATGTTCTCTTCTACAGGACTAACACTGGCATCCTTGTACACATCTATCAGGTTATTAATTTACACATGCATATTAAAACTGCCGGTGCTAAGAGGACTAGTCTCAGTTCAAATGTTCAGGGGTCACCATCTCAGAACTGCTGTGCATCTGTGCAATTGTAACATCAATTCATTATTTTAAGACACTATAACTTAAGACTCAAACTACCCTATTTAGCAAAGGTTAAAAGTTAACATTATTGCAATATAAAATCACTTCCAAATCACCAGCAAAATTCTGCTACAACTCTACTTCACCTTTTCCTTCCCAGATCATACCCACTAATATTAAATTTAGTGACAAGTTAATCATTCAACTTTACTTAGCAAGAATTTTTATTTAAATAAAGCTTTATGAAACAAGTTCAAATAATGAACAGCTGGTGGCTTCAATAATACAGCATGTTTGTGTAGATATACAAAAATCAAGATTATTGACATGTATGATGGTACCTGTCAATTTGTGCTTTTTTCAAACTTCAAATCAATTGATGGACAAGGGATCTTACAACAGGCAGCTATGTGAATCATACTATGAAGCAACTCGCAATTGCTTTCCCCCAGTTATTTAATTCTTACAGTACTTACAATTAAATAACTTGTTTCAGCAAATTCTCTCACCTAGCCACCAAGATACTTCATTCTGTGATACAGTTTTTATTTCTGGGGCTCACATTTATGTCAGAACTCAATAAGTTATTTTTATGTCATTATGAGGTCGAAGTCTAATAAACCTTCTTAATCCATCCTGAAAATACATAATGCATGCCGTGAACAGAATCTGCTTGATTCTTCTTTCATTCCAAATAATGGAAGTAAAATTGTCAGGTTTCATAATAGTCATCCCTGCTTCCCCAACTGAAGTTTCCTCTTTACACTCCATCCAGGTGTTGCTTAATGCCCTGATACTTTTAAAAACTTCTGCCAACCAGAAGTCCAATTTTACTGTCTGCATCAATAAGAAACATAGCATATGGCAGAAACATAGTGGAGAAGTTTGAATCAGGCATGGTTTTTTGAACAGTAAAAAAGAAGCCCAACAGTACCCAGGATTCTAACTCTGAAGGGCAGATGAGGATGGAGTATCCAGATAGAGAAAAATTATGTCAACTGGTAAGTGACTCAATAACTATACAAGTGGCTGCTTGAGTGGCTGAATTAACATTTTTCATCAATTGGCACATGAAAACGAACTTCGATTTTAATTAATTAGATGATAATTATTAGAAAGGCAGAATTTCCAATGGGCACAGGATGTATTTAAAGGTAGGCTGCACTTCTTAAAGCTAGTTGTGCCTTTTTGGTGCTGAGACTTTAGCAGTTTTTCTCAAGAAGATTGTGTTTGCCATGGCATAGGCAAGGGCTCCAAAATTCCCTGATACAGTGGTGGAAGTCCTGCTGGAGCATATAAGGGCTTGGAAGAAGATACTGTTCCCTCAAAGTGGAAAGAGAGTTCCCAGGCAGACTCTGCAACAGCCCTAAAGGGAGATATCAGCACACATAAATGCTGACAGCATTTTCATGGAGGCATGGGTACAGTGCAGAAAAAAGTTAAATGACCTCACCTGGTCAGCCAAAGTATGAATCACTTCTTGCTCCATCTCATTCTGTGCATCAAACCTTGTGATAGCACTTCCCTCCTTCTCCTCCCAGTACACTGAGCACTTTCCTCCCTCACTCCACATGCATCAAAACTCCTTCCCATTACAATCACACTCTCAACTGTTGCTGCCACAACTGGCACAACCTGGTACCAAGTGGAAGTTTTTCATTTTTCTGCTAACTGCTGGAACATGTCAGAAGGCAGCCATTTTTTTGCACATTACCAACCATTCCATGTTAGAGGACATGGCTAGAAAAGGGTTAAAATATAAAATGCTGACTCCAGTATTCTAAAGAAGCACCACACAGACCGAAAACTTGAGTCTCTGTTGAATCAGCATCTTGAAATGGCAGATTCCACCTACATTCTCTGGACCTAAAAATATCCATATATCACACTAACTAATACTAAAGAAAAGAACTTGCATTTATATAGCATCTTTCACAACCTCAGGGTGTGAGAGGGAAAAATGGGATTAGTGTAGGATTAGTATAAATGGATGGTTGATGGTCGGCGTGGACTCGGTGGACCGAAGGGCCTGTTTCAGTGCTGTATCTCTCTATGACCCTATGCTTTACAGCCAATGAAGTACTTTTGAAGTGTAATCATTGCTATACTGCAGGAAATGCAGCAGCAAATTTGCACATATTGTCATTGTCCTGTAGTTTTTTTTTCAGAATATGCAGTTTGCCTTCAAGGCTTGCAAGGGATCAGTATTGCTTTAGGAGCCAGCAAGCCTTAGGAGTTATAGGAAGGTGCATTTTTGTTGCCTTAGAAACAGCCATTTGGAGACTGCGATTCAAAGGGTGCATTCTTGTTACCATAGATATAGCCACTGGGAGTGGGTTTCGTGCGATACATTTGTTATAATTCAGTTTTGAACTGGCTTTTAGTTGAAGACAGTTTGTTCTAACAGAACACACAGACACATAGGACACAGCTGTGATGATAGCACCTGGAAAAAGAGCTCTCAACCATTTAAACTGAAGGAATAGGATTTTGGTCTGTTTATTATTTTCTCTCAAAATTCTAAAAAAAAAGGTCAAGCCAAAACAGAGATTTCTGGTAATTTAAATTGAAAAAAGGGAAGTTAGACTATGACAATCTTTTATTCCTCAAAAACTCTAAAGTCAGATTGATTCTGTTGAAAGTGTTTGCAAGTCGTTAATTGTTGAAATTCGCTGGAGAAGGAAACCAACATTCTGTGAGGACTTCGAGCAACATTCCGTGAGGACCTCGAGCAACATTGGACTGTAAATTTTCAAGGACTCTAATTTTTTTTATTTTAAATGCTGTTTATATCTTCATAGTGTTTAAGAATTTAGTTCTTCTAATTAAAGAATTAATTTATTGATTTAAAGACACCTGGTTTGGTTAGCCTTATTCGGGGGTTAATAGATGGTACAAATTTGGCTGGGTCTTTCTTTATTTGGAAAGATTTTTAATTATATTTTAGCCGATCTGTGGAGTGATGGGATTGAATTAACAGTGTGTTGGTTCCACCACAATCAGGATCGTATATTTTGATTGGGGGCTTTGACTGGAGCGGTCAATTGTATCTTATTTATTGGGGGCTCATCCAGGATTTGAATCACATATTCATTGGGTTTCTGGATTTGAATCATATCTTAATTGGGGCTCGCTCACAGTTGAATCATATTTAATTCGGTGGCTCGCATCTGGGATCAGAATCAGACTAATCTGGAGAGCTCACATTTGGAATCATAGTAATTACTCGTCTCTGGGATAACATGTCTAAATTGGGGTCTTGCATTTGGCATCATATTAATTGCTCTCGAGTCTGGGATCTTATCAATTGGAAACTTGATTGTTGGGATCTAAATCTGACACCAATTACAAAGAAATTAAAAGTACCAGGTCTCTTGTATAATAAGGTACATTAGTGGTTATAGCAGAGTTTTTGGGAAAGCAGAATGTTTCCCTGAGTGACTTGATAACTTTAACTAAGAACAAATTAAAAGAATTGGCAGTGAAATTGGGGTTGGAATTGAAATCAGGCGCCAAAAAAACAGAGCTAATTGACATAATAGCCGAACATCTGGAATTGGTAGAAAAAGATGATGATGGTAAGACAGATGAAAGGCAATACGAGGAACAAGAAAGTGAATATGAAAGACATAAAAGTAGAAAGTCCAAGAGTGATGCAGTGGAATTGGCTAGGATTCAGTTAATGGAATGGGCGGGGTGTGCATACCCATGCTGTTGTATAAAGAACGCCTAGAGAGTGACTAAATAACTGGGGTAGTAACTGTAGATGTTGTCCACAGTTTACCAGTAAAGGGAATTGATCTACTCCTAGGAAATGATTTGGCAGGATCAAAAATATCAGTTTCTCCTATGGTTACAGAGGAACCATGTGAAATTAAGGAAATGGAGCAATTACAGGAGCAAGTTCCGAGAATATTTCCTGCATGTGTAGTTACCCGAGCAATGGCTAAACAGGATCCATTGTTGGAGGTAAAAGGGTCATCACAACTAGATAGCCAAGTATCTGAAACCTTATTTGGGGATTTAGATAATCCAAATGAGATGTTTAATAGATCGTCATCATTGCAGCACAGCAAGATGATCCAGAGATCTACCAAATAGCACAGACGGCTCTGTCAGAAGCTGAGGTGAAAGGAGTTCTGGAAGGCTATTATATGGTAAATGGGGTTTTGAGGAGGAAATGGAGACCGCCTCATAGACCTGCTGATGAAGACTGGACAGTTGTTGAACAGATAGTGGGACCACCTAGATATCAACAAGGATTATTAAGGTTAGTACACAACATTCCCTTTTCAGGACATAGGGGAATTTGGAAGACCAAATCACACATAAGCAAACATTATTACTGGCTAGGTCTTACAAAGGATGTGAGACAATTTTGTAGGGCATGCCACACTTGTCAAATGGTGGGAAAACCGCAACCTACCATAAAACCAGGGGATGAGGTATTAGTGTTGTTACCGTCACAGGGAGAACCAGTGAAAGCATGGTTCAGTGGCCCATATAGAGTGATCAAAAGAGTGAGTAAGGTAGATTACTTGATTGACACCCCGATAGAGTCATAGAGTCATAGAGTCGTATGGCATAGAAATAGGCCCTTCGGCCCACCACGTCCATGCCGACCATAATGCCTATCTATACTCATCCCACCTGCCTGCATTAATTCCATATCCCTCTATGCCTTTCTCATTCAAGTACCTGTCCAGATGCCTCTTAAATATTGCTACTGTTCCTGCCTCCACCACCTCCTTTGGCAGCTCATTCCAGATACCCACTATTCTTTGTGTGAAAAATTTACCCCTTTGATCCCCTTTAAACCTCCTCCCTCGCACCTTAAATCTATGCCCTCTAGTTTTAGTCACCCCTACCATGGGAAACAGACTCTGGCTCTCTACCCTATCTATGCCTCTTATAATTTTATATACCTCTATCATGTCCCCTCTCAGCCTCCTTCGTTCCAGGGAAAACAGACCCAGCCTATCCAATCTCTCTTTATAACTCAAGCCCTCCAAACCAGGCAACATCCTTGTGAATCTTTTCTGCACCCTCTCTGGCTTAATCACATCTTTCCTGTAGTGCGATGACCAGAACTGCACACAGTACTCCAAATGCGGCCTAACCAACTTTATGTACAACTGTAACATGATGTCCCAACTCTTGTACTCAATGCCTCGGCCAGTGAAGGCAAGCATGCCATATGCCTTCTTAACCATCATGTCTACCTTTGTTGCCACTTTCAGGGAACTATGTACTTGCACCCCAAGGTCTCTCTGCTCAACAACACTCCCCAGGGCCCTGCCATTCACTGTATATGTCCTGCCCTGGTTTAACTTCCCAAAATGCATCACTTCACACTTGTCTGCATTAAATTCCATTTGCCAATCCCTTGCCCACTTTCCCAGTTGAGCTATATCCTGTTGTAACCTTAGACAACCTTCTTCACTGTCCACTATACCACCAATTTTGGTGTCATCTGCAAACTTACTAATCATGCCCCCTACATTCACATCCAAGTCATTAATATATATGACAAACAACAGAGGGCCCAGCGCCAATCCCTGCGGCACACCACTGGTCACAGGACACCAATCTGAAAAACAACCCTCCACTGCCACCCTCTGCCTCCTATCACCAAGCCAATTTTGCATCCAATTGGCTAGCTCACCCTGGATCCCATGTGTTCGAACCTTCTGGACCAGCCTACCATGCTGGAAGAAGAACCGGTTGTGTCACATTAATTTGCTCAAACCATATTACTGCAGGGAGGAGGATAAGCCAGTACAGGTATGTCAGGTAATCGGGACTGTGGAGAAGGAAAAGGATAGTAAGGATGAGGCAGAATTAGGCCTAGGAAATTCTCAGATTAAACCTCCAACTATCCCATTAGCGAATGTAGAATGGCTAGGAAAATTAAACAATAGGCTTTTACACTTAGAGGCAAAACAGCATGAAGTCCTAACCAGGGTTTTCACAATATTTCAAAAAGTTTGTAGGGATAAGCCAGGATGTACAACCTTAGCCACACATGATGTGGGTATAGGGGGAGCCATTCCTTTAAAATGACATCCTTGTCGCTTAGGTCAAGACAGACAGGCCCAAGTGGAAGCAGAGGCATAATGCATGCTGAAGGACAGCTTAGATGAATCTAGTCAGGACAGCTGGAATTCGCAGATGGTCTTGATGACTAAACCTGGTGGGACGGCTCAAACTTGCATAGACTTTAGAAAAGTCACTGTGGTAAATAAGGCAGACTCCTACCCAAATTCTCATTTAAAGAGCTGTATGGACAGAGTAGGCAACACAATATGTCTTAAAGAGACAGATGTGTTGGAAGGATACTGTCAAATTCCTTTGACACCCCAGGGTAAGAAAAAATCAGCTTCTGTTACAGCGGACGGGGTTTTCCAGTGTCAAGTAATGCCACATAGGTTAAGGGGTACTCGGGAAACTTCTCAGGGAATAGTGAACCCCGTAGTCGTCAGTGCTCCTAGCTGTGCAGCTCACCTGGATGAGGCGATGGACAATAGGGACACTTGGAAAGAAAACACAAAACAATTGGAAGACTATGCTTGTAACTTTGAAATGGGTTAATTGGAACAACCTTTTTAATATTTAAAGCCAAAATGTTCTGGTGGAACTTGTTGCTGTAGTCTAAACATTTTTTTTAGAAATGTGTATAAAAAAAGTTAGCATTTTCTCAATTAGTATTTTTTTTTACCCATTGTAATGAAACGCATTTCAGGAAAGGTGTTTCATTCTGCTAGGGGCAGAGGTGCTTTGGTCCTGTAGTTTTTTTCCGGAATATGCGGTTTGCCTTCAAGGCTTGCAATGGATCAGTATTGCTTTAAGAGCCGGCAAGCCTTAGGAGTTATAGGAAGGTGCATTTTTGTTGCCTTAGAAACAGCCATTTGGAGACTGCGATTCAAAGGGTGCATTCTTGTTACCATAGATATAGCCACTGGGAGTGGGTTTCATGCGATACATTTGTTACAATTCAGTTTTGAACTGGCTTTTAGTTGAAGACAGTTTGTTCTAACAGAGCACACAGACACATAGGACACAGCTGTGATGACAGCACCTGGAAAAAGAGCTCTAAACCATTTAAACTGAAGGAATAGGATTTTGGTCTGTTTATTATTATCTCTCAAAATTCAAAAAAAAAGTCAAGCCAAAACAGAGATCTCTGGTAACTTAAATTGAAGAAAGGGAAGTTAGACTGTGACAATCTTTTATTCCTCAAAAACTCTAAAGTCAGATTGATTCTGTTGAAAGTGTTTGCAAGTCATTAATTGTTGAAATTTGCTGGAGAAGGAAACCAACATTCTGTGAGGACTTCGAGCAACATTCTGTGAGGACTTCGAGCAACATTGGACTGTAAATTTTCAAGGACTTTAATTTTGCTATTTTAAAAGTTGTTTATATCTTCATAGTGTTTAAGAATTTAGTTCTTCTAATTAAAGAGTTAATTTATTGATTTAAAAACACCTGGTTTGGTTCGCCTCATTCGGGAGTTAATAGATGGTACAATATGGCTGGATCTTTCTTTAATTTGGAAAGTGTTTATATTATATTTTAGGCGATCTGTGGAGTGATGGGATTGAATTAACAGCGTGTTGGTTCCACCACAATCAGAATCGTATATTTTGATTGGGGGCTTTGACTGGAGCGGTCAATCGTAACAATATCAAGATCTCACAAACAGCATTGAAAAAAATGAATAGATAATCTGTTTTAGTGATGTTGGTTGTGGGGTAAACATTTGCCAGGATAGCAGGCAGAACTCTACTGCTCGCCTTTGAACTAGTGATGTAGATTCTTTTACGTATATCTGAAGGGTTGAAAGGGCCTCAGTTTGATAACTCATCTGAAACTTAATTAATGGATTATCTGAACACCAACAGAAAAGGAAGATAAGAGAGACTTGTTTAGTTTGTAGGAGGGTAGATAACAGGATGAATGTAGGTTGAGTCAGGTTCACCCATATCATAGGATCATTGTGTCATATAGATTGTAGCTCTGAAATGTAAACCAAGCATTATTAAGTCATGCAGCCAGACTGGATATGTCATATAAAGGCATGTTAATTAGAATCTTGTATGTGTCTAAAGCAGCGTTTACTAAGTCAAATTTCAAATTGACCTGGGAATAATGAGCTCAAAAATTATAACTTGAAAGACATAGGCCAGGATTTTGCAGTCAGTGGCAAAGGAACAGTGCTCACCATTCACTTGCTGACTGCTGCCCACAGATTTTTTTTCAGGCTTGTCTGGGTAGATTTCCTCTGATCCAGTGTCTTTTCCAGTCCATGCTCTTTACGGGGATCTATGACGTCTGTGAACAAGACAAGAAACAAGGAGGCTCTTCAACCAATCAGATTGAAGAATCTTCACTGAAAAATGGAGAGTCCAAACCAGGAAGTGTAAAGCAGGAAATATAAATTAGATTTAAATTATGCAAAAAAATCAAAATAAATATTGGGAAATGCAGGTGGGATTAAGAGAGAGCAATAGAAGAGGCAGACAGGAAAAGTAAAAATAAATGATTTAAAAAAATCTCCAACACTAATTTTCTTCTGAGGCAATGAGACTCCACACTTGTAAAATTACTTTTTCAGGGCCAGAGAACTTGTTCATCAGTAATTATCACTTATCACATTGTTAAGGACTTACTTATTTCCGAATGCACCAGCCCTAGCCTTTTCCGTCGTTTTTAATGTGGAACTAGTATAGCACATTCACGCCATTGCATTCATTGCAATGTTGAGTTTATTGGTGAGGACTACAATAGTGGAGGAGCAGGGTATCTCTAACAGCAAATTCCGGATTTTTGCATTTAACTACACACGTGCAGGAGCCAGAAGCTGCTGTCCAATTTATCCTGTAATAATAAGCGTAAGACTGACAGCACTATATTTTTCTCAGCCATACTGGCCTGAATGTAAGTTTTAACTTTTTTTGAGTTAGTAACATTTTTAATAAACATTGTGAGTGTATTGTATTAGTGTCATTCATTGAACTTGCATAAATAAGTTGATTAATTAATACGCATCCTGCTCAGTACTTGTTGCTTCTCCCTCTCACTATTCGCATTATATGGCATTATATGGGCAGCACAGTGGCGCAGTGGTTAGCACCGCAGCCTCACAGCTCCAGGGACCCGGGTTCGATTCTAGGTACTGCCTGTGCGGAGTTTGCAAGTTCTCCCTGTGACCGCTTGGGTTTTCGCCGGGTGCTCCAGTTTCCTCCCACATCCAAAGACTTGCAGGTGATAGATAAATTGGCTGTTGTAAATTGCCCCTAGTGTAGGTAGGTGTTAGGGAATATGGGATTACTGTAGGGTTAGTATAAATGGGTGGTTGCTGGTCGGCACAGACTCGGTGGGCCGAAGGGCCTGTTTCAGTGCTGTATCTCTAAATAAATAAAATATATCAAGCCGCCTCTTATATCCTTTACAGCAGCTAAACATTAACTCAGTCTTTCTCCAGAACAAGAAGGCACACAACACAAGGAAGAAAACCAGAACTGGAGTAGAGTGAGCCTCCCTTCAAACCCTCAGCCCAATAGAGCTGGAGATTCTAAAATCATTGGGAGGGAGAGACAAGAGGATGAGTTGAGCAGAACTCTGAATAGCTCTCCTTCCTTCCTCTCTCCTCAAGCAAAAACACATACAGGCAGTGTGGTAACTCAGTGCAACCTCAAATGGCCAGTTATCTGCTGCACCTTCACACATCCATTTTCTGCACATTTTTGTTCAGTTCTGTGTGCCGCATTTTAAGAAAACATTGGAGCGAGTACAGAAAAGATTGATGAGAATGGTTCCAGGTATGAGGAACTTATTGATGAAGATAGATTGGAGAAGTTGGTACTGTTTTCCTTGGAAAAGAGAAGGCTGAGAGGAGATTTGATCGAGGTATTCAAAATCATGAAGGGTCTGGACAGAGTAGACAGTGCCTCGCTCAGTAAAGGCATGTCCTATATATAATTTTAAACATGGACTCTATTCAGCAAAGAATCTTCTGAAACTGAATTTTCCCTTTTTAAAAAATGAACCACAATGGACATTAAAAGGCTACAAAAGATGGCTGCCGGGGTCAGGTGACTTTTGCAATTTCGGCCCAGACTCAGAAGTATCTCAAGCCTCCGGAAAGTTCCTAATAGAGTGACCGTGGATGGAGTGCCTCCCTCGAATGGCCATACCAAGACAAAACCATTTGTGGAATTCACACCTCTATTGTTTGTGGTCTGACCCAAAACTTAATGGCTGCATTTGCTGACAACGCCACCACTAGTATTGGCAGTACTGGCACATGCGCAACTGCAGCCTCATCAACTGAAAGGTCACTGTCTGCGATGTCTCAGGCAGATGCCAGTAATAAAAATAGTGCTGCATAATTTGTCACGAAAAAATTAAACCCAAACCCCCTCAATGGCTTCAATTGCCACCTCCATCCCACCCCAACAAAATCCTGCTCCCTCCTGCCACTGCGCTTCCCTTCGCCACCCCTTCCCATGCCCATCTGCTCACTGCTCGCTCCCGCCTCACCGCTGCCTCCCCATAGCCACTCACTCCCTGCCTCGCTGCTTTCTCGCCTCAGCCACTCACTCCCTGCCTCGCCGCTTTCTCGCCTCAGCCACTTGCTCCCTGCCTCGCCACTGCCTCCCCTCGGCCAGTCATTCTCCGTCTAGTCGCTGCCTCCCTTTGGCCGCCCGCTCCTGGCCTCGCTGTTTCCGCTCTGTCGGCGGCTCACTCTCTGCATTGCCCCATCACCCCTCGGCCACTCGCTCCACCCTCGGCGGCTCGTTCCTCGCCACTTCTCCAGGCAGTGTTGCGGGGAGCAAGAAACTGAGGGGGGAAACGGCGAGGCCGGGGACAAGCAGCCGATGGGGGTGGGGGAAGTGGAGAGGTGGGGAGTGAGTGGCCAAGTGTGGTGGGGGGGGGAAGCGGGGGTGGGGGCAACTGTCCGAGGGGGGAGGTGGCGGGAAGCGAGTGGCCGAAGCGAGGTACTGTTAGGGGGGAATGGAGGCAGCGATTGCAGCCATTGAGGGGTGAGGCAACGCTTGGATGTCATTACGTCTGGTGTCATTGCGTGGTGACATTGGTGCACGCATGCGCATTCATACTGGCAAGCTGGCAAATGTTCGGACGCACTGATGACGCAGCGATTGCTCTGTGCATGCTCTTTTTTGTCAGGAAACACTCCGAAACTTCATATCTATGGACTCCTAGAGTCACTGTCCTGAGCTCGAAACTTAACAAAGAGAGCTGTAAGAAAATAGTTAAATCATAAGTCGGTGCAAATGGCCACCATCCATCCCCACTGTGTACCAAGGGCTTCAACCTTCAAATCATTCTGGGCGAACAATATTGATCAGGTGGCCACCTAACCAAAACTAATCATAAATAATGAATCTTATGAAGCACCAGGAAGAAGCTGGTGAATCTGAAAACAACACTTGCAGAGACAGAAAAAAGGCAAAACATCTATGCCTTAAAACTGGAGACTACATCTCAAAAAAAAACTACAACATCTCCAAACCTGTTCCTTTTCAAGTCCACCAGTACAGAAAACCGACCTCCTGGCGCTAAGATTACAGGCAACAAAATTCGTGACCTGCTGAAAATCCACCTCTTCAAGAGAATCTTGCAACGACATTGATATAAGACTCCAGCTATCAAATCCACCTAACTACATTTCAGGAATGAAAATGCCTTCTTCCCCGGGCCCGCACCACATGCTTTTACCCCAGGACAAGCCAAAATCACGTGACTTACGAACTAGTCCTTTGTGTGTAAGTGGTAAAAGTGCACTATCTTCTTTAATGGCTTTCTTTCTCAAGTGTGTGAGTGAGTGTGTATGAATATGAGTGAGTGACATAACGTTAGACTTTCAGGATGAATGTGTGAATTGAAATAATCCTCTTTATTTAAACCCATGAAAAGCGTGCTGCTGGTTATTCAAATTGGCCACACACTCAGGGGTTAAGAAACACATACATCTTCCTTGTCAAACACACACTGATTATGAACAGTAAAAGGAAGGGAACTGGGGTTTCAGTTTTCTCTCAATATTGTCCATTACAATAGGGAGAAACTGTTCCCATTGATGCAATGACCGAGAACCAGAAGGCACAGATTTAAGCTAATTGGCAAAAGAAGCAATGGTGACATGAGGAAAAACATTTTCACGTAGCAAGTGGTTAGGATCTGGAATGCACTACCAGAGAGTGTGGTGGAGGCAGCTTCAATCGAGGCATTCAAGAGGGAATTGGATAGTTTTCTGAAAAGAAAAAATGTGCAGGGTTACAGGGAGAAGGCAGGGGAATGGCACCAGGTAAATAACTGTTTTGGAGAGCTGGTGCAGACACAATGGGCTGAATGACCTCCTTCTGTGCTGTAACAATTCTGTGATTCTTCTTTATACAGATCCTTTTCATGACTTGGGCCCCATTGGTGAAGAATGTTAGGTTAAATAGTGTCATGAAGATGCACTATCACTCAATCCATCTTTCGCAAGCACCAGCATGTTAATCGCCATCTTGGGTAGGAGAGATAGTGAACTAGAGGGGTGCCATCAGAGTAAATTACACATCATTGATGAGTAACAGTTAGCTGGAGTTTGAGCCTGAATCCAAGTCTGTCGAAGAGGACAGAGATACAGACTTTAGTGGCCCAGCATTTAAAAGTGCTTCATAAGAGCACTAGCAAATGTTCAAATCATTTGACCACTTTACTAGGAGCTTCTGCATCAGGTCTGACAGTATGGAAGAGTCCATCTCCAGTTTTCTGTATTGTTTTGGCACAAGGTATGAGTACTCTGCAGTCTACCATGAAGCATGTGGTCTCCTCTACAGAAGTTGCAGTGGGATCTGCACTTCATGAGCCTATGGGGCTAGCTATGGCAGCTTTAATTGCAGCTCAAACTGTTGCCATCTGACTGCGGCATATATGTTCTCCATCAGTCTGGAAAGGCTGCGAATCGCATGTATAGAGGCTTTGATCACATCACAGATCTCTTATTGTTTGCTCTCCTGCAGATCAGTGGAAGTGCTGAGCCATGAAAGTAGGAGTGTCAGTGGCATTACAGAAGTGGTGCATGCTGTCCTCTTAGAACAGCATCAAGGCCTTTGACAAACCATTATCAAATTCTGACCCAAGTGCGAGGAAGCTGCTACTACCCTGTTGATATCAAGTGGACTGTGTTAAAATCGGCTCCAGTGTTCTTTGTATAAATTAAAAACTAGGGCAAAGCTGAAGCATGTGTGGTACTTCTGCCAATCACAACGAGTGATGTTTGACGTCCACCTGAAACTGGGAAAATATCAACAGGCTGGTTTTGAAGATCTCCTCAACACAAGCTACTGCCTTACTGCAGCAACCTACACTGGCCAGGAGCAACATCAACCCCAACAAACATGGCCACCAGTGCCCACAGCCTGTCCCCACCAAGGTTAAATAACTCCTAGAACAAAAGGCCAAACAAACTGTTGTGACCCCTTGACTACATTGTACCCAGATGCAGTGATATATTTCTCTGCAATGACTCTACCATGTATGCATGGAGATATCCATTCCCATAAAATTTGTGTTGTGATAATCACATAAATACAATGGCCTTATAAATATAAGCATATGCTAATTGTGTAATGGCTTTGTAAAATAAGTTAGGAAAAAAGGTCTTAGATTCATATAGCGCCTTTCACAATCTCAAGTCATACTGAAGCACTTTAATTAAATATTTTTGAAGAGTTGTCACTTTTGTAATGTAGGGAAATGCAGCAGTGAATTTATGCACGGGCAATTTAAATGCAAGTATTTCTTTTGTTAGTAAAGCATCTTAAAAAAGCAACCGTAATGCTTAAATTGGGACGGCCCGATAGATGGGAGGTGGGGGGTGGGGTGGGGGGCGGTGACTGTTATACAAAAAATTTGAATCACCATTAAGCATGGTGAGTGAATCAACTGACTTCGAAAGGATCTCCAAATCCAGTCATTTTTGTGCATTGCTTTCCTCCCCAAGAAACATTATGTATCATAGAATTATATAGAAATTACAACATGGAAAGCATTCCGTGTTGGTGCTCCTCTCCAAAGCAGCAGTCATCAGAATCCCACATTTTTCAATCATTAACTTTTTTAAAATTCATTCATGACATGTGGACGTCACTGGCTAGGACAGCATTTACTGCCCATCCCTAATTGCCCTTGAGAAGGTGGTGGTGAGCTGCCTTCTTGAACCGCTGCAGTCCATGTGGGGTAGGTACACCCACAGTGCTGTTAGGAAGGGAGTTCCGGGATTTTGACCCAGCGACAGCGAAGGAACGGCGATATAGTTCCAAGTCAGGATGGTGTGTGACTTGGAGGGGAACTTGCAGGTGGTGGTGTTCCCATGCATTTGCTGCCCTTGTCCTATTTGGTAGAGGTTGTGGGTTTGGAAGATGCTGTCTAAGGAGCCTTGGTGAGTTGCTGCAGTGCATCTTGCAGATGGTACATGCTGCTGCCACTGTGCGTCGGTGGTGGAGGGAGTGAATGTTTATAGATGGGGTGCCAATCAAGCGGGCTGCTTTGTCCTGGATGGTGTCGAGCTTCTTGAGTGTTGTTGCACCCATCCAGGCAAGTGGAGAGTATTCCATCACACTCCTGACTTGTGCCTTGTCGATGGTGGACAGGCTTTGGGGAGTCAGGAGGTGAGTTACTCGCCGCAGGATTTCTAGCCTCTGACCTGCTCTTGTAGCCACGGTATTTATATGGCTACTCCAGTTCAGTTTCTGGTCAATGGTAGCTCCTAGGATGTTGATAGTGGGGAATTCAGCGATGGTAATACCATTGAATTTCAAGAGGAGATGGTTAGATTCTCTCTTGTTGGAGATGATCATTGCTTGGCACTTGTGTGGCGCGAATGTTACTTGCCACTTTTCAGCCCATGCCTGGATATTGTCCAAGTCTTGCTGCATTTCTACATGGACTGCTTCAGTATCTGAGGAGTCACGAATGGTGCTGCACATTGTGCAATCATCAGCGAACATCCTCACTTCTGACCTTATGATTGAAGGAAGGTCATTGATGAAGCAGCTGAAGATAGTTGGGCCCAGGACACTACCCTGAGGAACTCCTGCAGTGATGTCCTGGAGCTCAGATGATTGACCTCCAACAACCATAACCATCTTCCTTTGCGCTAGGTATGACTCCAACCAGCAGAAGGTTTTCTCCCTGATTCCCTTTGACCTCAGTTTTGCTAGGGCTCCTTGATGCCATACTCGGTCAAATGCTGCCTTGATGTCAAAAGCAGTCACTCTCACCTCACCTCGAGTTCAGCTCTTTTGTCCATGTTTGAACCAAGGCTGTAATGAGGTCAGGAGCTGAGTGGTCCTGGCGGAACCCAAACTGAGCGTCACTGAGCAGGTTATTGCTAAGCAAGTGCCGCTTGATGGCATTGTTGATGACACCTTCCCTTACTTTACTGATGATTGAGAGTAGACTAATGGGGCGGTAATTGGCCAGGTTGGACTTGTCCTGCTTTTTGTGTCCAGGACATACCTAGGCAATTTTCCACATTGCAGGGTAGATGCCAGTGTTGTAGCTGTACTGGAACAGCTTGGCTAGGGGCGTGGCAAGTTCTGGAGCACAGGTCTTTAGTACTATTGCTGGAATATTGTCAGGGCCCATAGCCTTTGCAGCATCCAGTGCCTTCAGTCGTTTCTTGATATCACGCGGAGTGAATCGAATTGGCTGAAGTCTGGCATCTGTGATGCTGGGGACTTCAGGAGGAGGCCGAGATGGATCATCACAACTCTAGTAGTGCATCACACAGCCTCACAGTACTCTGTGCAAAAAGGTTTCTCCTGCGCTGTCCTAAATCATAGAATCACATTGCACAGGAGGAGGCCATTTAGACAGTCATGTCTGTGCTGGCTCTTTGAAAGAACTATCCAATTAGTTCCATTTCCCTGCCCTTTGCCTGAATTTCACATTTTCAAGTATATATCCAAATTCCTTTGAAATTTACTATTGAAGCTGCTTCCACCACCTTTTCAGGTAGTACATTACAGATCAGAACAACTCACATTAGAGGAGAAATTTCTTTACTCAGAGGGTTGTGAATCTTTGGAATTCTCTATGCCAGAAGGCTGTGGAAATTTTGTCATTGAGTATGTTTAAAGCAGGGATTGACAGATTTCTAAATACAAATGACATAAGGGGGATATGAGGATAGTGTGGGAAAAAGGCATTGAAGTGGATGATCAACCATGATCATATTAAATGGCGGAGCAGGCTCATTGGGCTGAATGGCCTCCTCCAGCTCCTATGTTCCTATATTAGATTTAATTTTATATCCATGTCCCCTCAATCCAACCACTAGAAACTATCTACTCTATCCCCTCTCGTCATAATTTAAAGAGCTCTGTCAAATCACTCCTTAATTCTCACACTTTGTGCTAGATACTCAGTGGTAACACTCCTGTCTCAGAGTTAGAAGGTAATAGGTTCAAGCACCACTCCAAAGACTTGTGCACATAACCTATACCATACTGAGGGGGTGCTGCCTTTTGCATGGGATGTAAATGGAGGTCCTATCTGTCCTTTCAGTAGGATGTGTAAGATCCAAGAAAATGGAATCAGCTCCAGTTTTCAAACTTTTTCTTCATATGTGCATTTTCTCGGCAGCCTCCGAGAGAATTTACAACTGTACCCTCTTTCGGCTAACTTCCTTGCTAGAAAGTGGAGCCCAAAATACACAGAACTCCACATGTGGTTGTTCTGAGGTGTCATACAGATTCACTGTTAAGTTTCCACTTTTACATTCAATACCTCTTACCAACAGACTCCATCGTTAAAGACTGTTACAGGCATTCACTAAAACTCTTCAGAAGTCAAACTTTTTTTGGCAGTGTAGGAGCTGACAACACGGGGAGAAAAACGAGTCCTAACCACATAACTAGAATTTTTCAAATAAAAACAAGAAATGCTAGAAATACTCAGCAGGTCTGGCAGCATCTGTGGAAAGAGAAGCAAAGTTAACGTTTCAGGTCAGTGCCCCTTCTTCACAACTTGTGCCAGACCTGCTGAGCATTTCCAGCATTTCTTGTTTTTATTTCAGATTTCCAGCATCTGCAGCATTTTGCTTTTATTTTAGAATTTTTCAAATCCTACTTTTAAAAAATGGCCTCGTTCACAGCGGATACAAAAGAGCTTGCGCCGGGGACTCATCAAAACAGAAAAGCGCCCTGAAGCTCAGGACTGATTACAAATGCAAATTCCTCCCCCAGACCCGGGCCCACACTACACAGTGTGAAACTCACACTAACTCCAATATGGCAGCTGGAAGCGCGGTTACTATGACGGCCAGCGGCCTGGACGCAGCGCCCCCTGGGTCCGGATGATCGAGTCGCGTCGCGTCGCGTCGCGTCGCGCCGCGATTGTCCGCTCCGCATCACTGGGACGCAGCGAACCAATCAGCACAGCTCTTACTGCGAGCTGCCCATTGCGGCGAGAGCGAGGCTGAGCGTTTTACCGGCATTTTGCCTTATTCTGGTGAAGCAAAGTGGGGGGGGGAAAGGAAGGTGGTTAAGCTGCTGCTCATTGTTTCCTTTTAATTATTAGTAATTAGGGAAAAAAAGATAAGTTTTCTTCTTTAGAGGCGCACGACAATGGCGGACAACGATAAGCAGCGGCTGAAAAATTTCAAGAACAAAGGGCGGGATCTAGAGGTGAATGAGTTTTTTTATTGTTCCTTTGGTGGTTGTGGCGGTGCCGCCGCCGCAGTGACGTCTTTAGTAATTTGTGAGTAACCCGAGTCGGGCTTGTCTGAGGCCTAACCGAGCTGCCAGGCGTGAGCAAGGCAACCAGTTCGAGATGTTGGAAGTTAAAAGGATACGTCAAAAAAAAAAAGAGGCTTTGAAGTAACTTCATTCTGCAGCAGGATTTAGGATTCCTTATCAACGAATTACACTGGGTTAACTACAGTTTACAAGAGACAGTGCTTAGCGTTTTCATGCGATTTGAAAGTGAACGGTTTCTGGAAAACGTGTCAGTTGTCAATATGTAATGTTAGCTAAGTTAGCGATTTGAAAACAAAGTGAGTGTTTTTAAAAATACGGCAGGTAAAATTGTAGTCATTTTTGACAACGTATTTTATAGATACATAACTTTTATAAACACAATGGATCAAATATTCCCAAGTCTAATTAGTTCCCACCCAGATAGCCCTTCATGAAATAATTATTACACTTTTTCAAGAATGTTTATAAAGTAAATGGTAAAGTAATTACTGTAAAGAACATAAATTCCCAATTGACTAATCGCCCATGAAGTACAGTATACTTTATCTGAAAAAGATTGAGACAATTACTATATAATCTGTGTGAAAGTTTTTTGTTAATGAAATTAAGAATAATGAATATGTAGGAGTGATTGCAAGGTATTTTGAGGCATTTAAATTACCTCGAAGAGGTAACTAACCTGTACACCATGGAAAAAATGCATCATAGGTGAATCTCGATCTTTTGAACTGGGATGAGATTGAAGCCTTAAAATCAATTTTGTACAGTCTATACTGTAACATACTTAATGTGATTTTAAGTTGGGAATCACTTTGCTTTTGCCAGGGTACTTCATGTGTTCATGTATGATCAGTGGAAGATTGAGAAGTTATAGCATTGATTACTAAAAAGTATAGCTAAAATACGTTTATTACAGAAGGATTCAATGAGTGCCAGAGCTATAATAGGGGCTACCATTGTGACAGGATTTTATCCTCCTTCCCCATCCCTTTTGATCAGAAAAACCTGCAGGATTAACAGTGATTATGTGAATGTAATTGTATCCTGTTGACTTTTAACTATCTACACTTCTTGCTTCCTAATGACTGTAGTATCTGAAGTACATAAGAGTGAAATATGAGTGACTTGTAGTGTGAGGGCATGCAAACAAAAATGTTTTATTGACCTGAATATTTTTGTTAAAGTACTCAGTACCACTGATATTGCAAAGGGCTAACTCATAATTCAACTTCACTAAAGCATCAGGTTATCAGTTAGCTGGTGTTGAATCGTATTGTGTTCATGAGCATGAATATTATTTTATAACTTAAATTTGCCTTAGTACCATTTAAAACCTTGATCACAAATGAAGCACAAAATGAGGCTGCAGCTGTAAACTTACACAGGCACAAAGGAAATTTTTAGAATGTTTTACAACAATTTAATAGTCCTGTGTTCGCCATAATGGAATTGATGAAAAAATACCTTGTTTCAGATTTCTTTAAAGCAAGTTGGGAAGGATATGTTTTCCTTTTTATTGATAACTATAAGTGTAGCTGTGCAGTCTACTGTTGAGAAGCATGTGAATTGTGGAAAATAGTGGATTTTCCAGCTTCCTGGAGGAGCTATGGGAACTTCTCCAATTGAACCAAACGCACATATGTATCATCTGATCAACTTGTGGTCCTCTGAGTATCCAGATGCTCTGCTTTTTGACCTCCTGTGTCACCATGACACCAAAAGAACAGCCTGCATTAATAAATGGCTTTTAGCAGGAAATAGTCCCAATGTGCTTCACAGGATTGTGATCTGTTAAAAATTGATGCTGAGTCAATGAAGGTGATAGTAGGATAATAGGACAAGTGACTTAAAGCTTGGTCAAATAGGTTTTAAGGAGGGGAGAAAGGTGGAGAGGAGTAGACAGAGAATTCCAGAGCTTAGCTCCTAAACAGCTGAAGCCATGGCAGTGATAAAGGGAGTGGAGCATGTACAGGAAGTCAGAGTTGGAGGAACGCAGAGTTCTTGGAGGGTTAAGGAGTTGGAGGAGGTTAGAGATGGTGGCTGTGCAGAGATATGAACACAAGGATGGAAATTTTAAATTTGAGGCCTGCGTGAACTGAAAACCAAAGTAGGTCAGTGGCTTGGGGGATGGGTGAGCACAGCTTTGGATGAGCTCATGTTTATGGAGGTTGGAAGATGGGAGGATGTCCAAGTGAGTGCTGAAAGTTTAGAAATTCTTAGTGTTTCAGTGACTATAATATTTGGTGTAAAAAATGAGTTTGCATGTTCATTTTGGCCAGTTCACAAAAGATTAGTCAATTCTGATGTTCAGATGGTACCTGGAAATTTTCAGATCAGAAAAATCGCATTGTGCATAAATTAAACCGCAAAGTGTTATGGTCGGGAATGCTTTCCTCCAAAAGTATACTGCCATGGTTCTTTTTTGTGTACCAATGCGGTTGGTGATTACAGTGAATTTTCATTTCAGGGTGTTGCCCTTGGCTCAGTGGTTGCATGCTTGCCTCTGAGGCAAAGGTCCCAGTGACCTGAGCACACAAACTAGGCTGGCTCTTCAGTGCCGTACTGTTGATAGTGTTGTCTTAGATGAGCTGTTAAACCAAGGCCCTGTCTGTCCTCTCTGGTGGGTGTGAAAGATCCCATGATACTTTTTGAAGAAGAGCATAAGAGTTCCCTGGTTTCCTGGCCAACATTGATCCCTCAACCAGAACCAAAAAGGCACTGCTGTTTGTGGGCCCTGGTTTGTGTGCAAATTCGCTGCCGCGTTTCCTACATTACAGCAATGGAAACACTTCAGAAAAGTACTTCATTGACTGTAACGCACTTTGATGCCCCAAGATCGTGAAGACACTAGATAAGTGCAAGCTTTTTCTTTTCAATTTTGATTCATTTTTATTTTCTTTCCATGTCTGTGGCAACTTTGCAACTTCAATAGGTTTAGATTTGTTCACCAGGCTTAGTGTATTGGTACCCAAGTGAATATCAAACAACTAAAGATATTTCGTAGCTTTATAAAAAACGCTGCTTTAATGTAATATATTGCTAGATACTCAATACTGGACACATTTAATGGAGGCAAAAGAACAAAATACTGCAAATCTGAAATAAAAACAAAATGCTGGAAATACTCAGTAGGTCTGGCAGAATTTGTGGAGAGAGAAATAGTTAATGTTTCAGGTCAATGACCGTTCATCAAAACTATTCAGGTTGTTAATTCTGTCTTAAGTAACACGGGCATTTTACCAGTGACATCTGAAATAAATTAGCTCATTAACTTCCACAGTCTGGTTGTATCGCAGTTTACTTTTGTGTTTTGGTTCTTTTGTCTAGATGTGCTGCAATCCTTGAAATGTGCAATGTGAAACTCAGACCATGGAGAATGTTCCATTTTCATTCCATCCCAATTCCATTGGCTCTACCTTGCACATCAGTTGGGGATGAGAAGCAATTCTTATGTCAATGTACAATTTACAGGCTTAAAAATGGCAAGCTCAAATTGCAGGCCTCAATAATTTACCAAGAGAATTAGTCCCTTTTTGAAAAAAAAAACTTTAAACATCAGAAAATAATGTTATGATTAATCTTGGGCAGTAGTCTCATTGAGGAGTCAGGTGGGCTCGTAATTTTGTGATTTTCTTTGTGACGGATTTCACTGTTGGGGGAATAGAACAGGTTTCTACTTTTTGAGTATCCAGCGCCTGGATTAGTCCCTAGTATACATCTCGTTGTGAAATAATATACATCTAGAGTGAAAGAGTCTGTCACTCTAGTATTGGCCTTTATAGCCACTCCAGGCGCTGCTCCACAAACCACTGACCACCTCCAGGCACTTACCCATTGTCTCCCGAGACAAGGAGGCCAAAGAAGAATACATCTCGGAGGGAAAAGCACTCGATTCTGCCTTAATTCCAGACTTAGAGTAGTACACCTACTGCACCAATATCAATGTTTCCATCCATAGACATCCTTGTAGCCCTTGGAAATAAACTGCTAATATAATTTTGCATTGGGAACCTTTGCGCTTAAGTGATTACATTAGGTGGCCTAAAATCAACATGTAGAGTCCTTAAAACCAGTAGAATAGTTTCGTCCTATCAATCTGAACAGACATGAAGGGACAGTGTTTTAAACCACTGTAACTTTCCATCTCACTTGGTTCAAAACAGTATTAAGAAGCATAAGATCATGCCCGTGGTAATTAGTGGTTTCAACTGATACTAAATTTGATTTTTCAGAATCCTAACTGGAGAATTTGTGCATGCCTTAAGATTCTGTGGTGCCTTTAGAATCAGTTAAGACTTGGAAGATAGTTGTAAATTTCAGCTTCTCAATCTGTCACTAACTCTGTAATTGCCTGCTAATTGGGATTGTTTCAATTACTTTCTTGCTTTTCGTTTAAGTTTCAGTGGTGGGTGGGTGCAATTGTTAGGATGATTAAATGTAATAAATTGGGGAATGTGCCACTTTTTGGAAAAAATGACAATTGATGCAGATATTCCATCTATTTTCAAGTAGTTTAGATCCATCAAATGAACCTTTTAAGTAATATGCTACATGATATGTACCACTTCGGATTGGGGTAGAAAGGAAGGACAAGTGCTTTAAACTGAGCATTTTTTGCATAATTTAATTATATGTATAAGTAATTTTAAAATGTGTTGACCGGCACACTGCATTGGTGCTATGGAATGGAAGGATGTGACTTTGTAGCTGCAGTTCCCAGCATGGTGAATTACAGACCTTTTCCATGATGTCAGGGTATCAGAGGGGACCCACTGCCACCCTGTGAAAATGATAAATACAAGGAGAGATCAGCATATGTTCTGTCTTGACAATCTTGCAGTCAACACGGGAGCAATGTTTGATAGAGGCATGGGAGCAGATTTTCTCGCCCTCAGCCAGGAACCTGTGTCTGGTGCAAGCAGGTAAAGGAAGGGAGGAAATAAAACCTTCATTAGGCCATAATTATTAGTAAATTGCTCTACCTAAGATGATTAGTTCTTTTGTGGTTTATTGGTGCTCACCAAGCTTTGGGATATAAATGTAACAAACAGAAAATGCTGGAAATAGTCAGCTGGTCAGGCAACATCTATGGAGCGAATAAGTGTTAGTTACAGGTCTGTGACCTTTCATCACAGTCCTGATGAAAGGTCACAGACCTGAAATGTTAACACTCTTTTTCTTTCCACAGATGTTGCTTGACTTGCTGAGTATTTCCAGCATTTTCTGTTTTTGTTTCAGGTTTCCAGCATTTGCAGTATTTTGTTTTTGTCTAGTGGATATAAATGCATGGGAGTGGAGCTTATTTCTATTTAAGGCACCCAGTATCAGTAAGGTGTCGTACAGCTGCTAAATAACTAAATAACTCCTGCACTACCCAAACCATGGCTTGGTTTGACCTAAAAGAATGTCCTATGCTGTATCCATATGCTTTTTCTGTTTTGCTGCTTGTCATCCTGAATGGCACTGGAAATTGGGGATGTTTTATGTAATGAATCTGTTACAACCAGGTGAGAAAGAGGTCTAGGGTTCCCTTTCAGCCTTTACCTGGTCTTATGGTCTTACTATAATGGGGTTTCATTTTTAAACAGTGTTTTGGCTCCCCCTTAGTGAATCCTTGTTCACTGCTTTCCAATTATAAGACAAGGAAATGAGCGCAAATAGGCTTTCTTTGGTTTAAAGAAGAAAGGTGAAATTTTATTAAAACTTAACCTTAAACTCTAATTCGGTTGACACCTATGGATACACGATGTGCCCATGCTAGCATGCATACGCGATGCACACATGCAAATAGAGAGAGAAAAGAGCAGAAGAAAAATAAAGTGGAAAAGTTTGAGGCAATATCTGATAGTATGTTACGGGTCTTCGAGCTCACTGTATAAGCCCTTGATTGTAGGTAGTTGCTTTTCGTTGGGGCCCGGTATTCATCTTAAACCTTGTTCACTGTAGGAGACTTTTCTTTCCATGTGTCTTCAGTGGGTTTCAGTTCTGTGAGAAAGAAATGGGAGCAGACAGGAGGTCTTCAGTCTAGGAGCAAAGAGCTTTCTGCCAGTTCAAACACACACTCTCCAATTTAAAACTCCCCAAGTCAGGGTAGTTACATGACTGGTATAACCACTTCTGGCTTTGTGTATTAGGTGGGTCAGGGAGTGGTCCTTTGTCTACAAAAACGGTCTGTTAATATGGAAAAATCTCTTTTCAGCCAGGGGCTTCGCAACCCCTTGTATCAGGCCTTCTGTTCTTCCCAGCAACGATTTGAAATTTAATGTCCATGTGGTGAAATTAATGTGCCTCATTCTTGGCAGGTGGGGGCCTGCAAGACAACCCACACCTATTTGGAGCTAGGTTGATCATTCCAAGCTCCTTTCAGATAGGATTCTTACCACCAGCAGAGAGATGAAACATTCATCCAATTGGCCTGAACCTCATTCAAAGCCATATCCTGGAAATATGTGGGGTAACCTCCGTGTCACCCAGTTTATTCCTCTGGTGCCTCCGAGGAGTCGGTCTACAATTAAAATAACATTCATTTTTGTTAGAACTTAATGTAAATAATGTGCTGTTAAAATTGTTCCAATTTATGATTAATCCAGAGCTGTGAACAAACTTTAAATGCATGTATTTAATCTTGAAAGCTTCAGTTGAAAACTTTTTTTCAGTCCTCAGTCTTACCTATTCCCTGCTCTTTCCCTCAGTTTTAAATTTTACCTTTTTAATTTGCACGATGGTGGGGGCGGGGAAGGTAGTAGGGAGTTAGTAAATCTTAATGAGGACAGAAAAACAACTCAACAGTGATGTAGGGACATGCTAAGATTGGAGGGTGAGAAAGGGATTGGCTGGTGACTGGCTCAGCAGGAGCAGGGGATTGTGATAGGAATACAAACAGCGTGAGGTTAAGAAACCAGAAATCATGTTGAATGGGGTGATAGAAAACCTTTTCAATGGGGTACCTTTGTGTGGCTCTACATAACAATTATACTTGGGAATTTATGTGCTCGTTTCTTTTACTGTACTAAGTAATGGCAGGATTAGTTTATTTTACTGTTTGCAATATGGAAAAAGGAACATTAACAGTTGGTTTGCCTGTCACATTTCTGCAGGGATACACTGCTGCTTTACTTTCAAATCGGGTGTGACCATTCAGTGGGATAAAGACAAGAAAGACCAGTGTCACAATCAGGCAGAGTCTAAGCCGCCAACAGAGGGGGAAAGGTCCATGACTAAAATTTTTCTCCTCAGCTTAACGGGCCAAGAAAAGGAGCTGGATGTGGGTATTGAATTATTAATTAGGTTCACATTTGAGGAGCATAACTTAGGATATCGATAGCAATGCCAAAAAGTGTGTGAAGACAATTGAAAATATTGGGGGGAGTGTTACACAGTTGAAGAATGGGGCAAAAATACCAGGGTTAGGCTTACAGTTGAACTACCCTTTTTGGCCTTTGAAAAGAAAACCATTAAGAGTATTGATGAGCTGAGGTCTGGGCAGATTACTTGTTAATTAGTTCAAACAGCAGGGGGAGAGCCCAAGTAATGGGATTTGCTATTCCAATAAAGCTTGAGGGGGAGGGGGGGGAAGAAAAGTACAACTTAGAAGTAAAGATGAAAATATTTTAATATTGAATATATATTTAAACATGACTATACCTCCGAACAAAGTTCTGCTTGTAAAATAAATACCAAAAAGGCGTGGGAGTTAGGAGAGACCAAACAGAAAATTGCTCCACAGTGTCTACCAGTGGTCAGAGCCTGTAACTGCATTCAAATCTACAGCATGACTTAAATGTTTGTCGTATCGCAGGCTTACATTAGGGAGAAAACCTATTGATATGACGGGGCACACATCATGATGTAACACAAGTAGGGACGCAGTTAACATTGAAAGTCTGACAGGACCTTAGGATGTGCCTTTTGAATGGAAAGATAATGTGTTGATTTTAGTGCAAAGCTATTGAACTTTTTTTTGCAGTTTTGCATGTGCTGGGGTATTTTTCCATGTGGTAGTTGTTTCCAGTCAAAGAAGCCATGATACTTATGACAGACAAATTTCTGTTTGCATAATTCCCATGGAATATCACCATAATGTTTGTAGGAATGCAATGTAGAATTTTAAGTTGAGAATTTATTTTCTGCTTTGGTATGATTTTAAATTTTACTCGGCTGATAGTTTTTCAATTGATTGGTAGTATTGTGAAATAGGTACCACTTCAGTTAGTTGGAAGATGAGTTTATTTTGATATTGGTATGTTGAACTTCAGGAAACTGCTTCAGGCTTCCAGTCACTGAGTTCAGTTCTACACAAAGTGGTAGCTGTCTAATGCCCTCATCAAGTGGCCATTCTACATATGTGAACTTGGACACAGCATCAGTTAGTTAGTATTTGACCTTGTGCAGGAAACAGCTTAATCCAGTTCTGTCATATGTCTTTACGCTTTCCTGTGAAGTTCTGTAAGATGGCGATTAAAAGCAAGAACTCTGAATGCTTCCTCCTTTGCTCCCAGCTATGGGATCAAACCATGGGCCATCCTGGTCTGTCTTGGTCAGTACCAAATGTAATGCATTACCATGATTGAAGAGGTCTGCATCAGTTTTACACTGCACTATTGGAATGGCGCTAGCGTACAGTTAAGTTCGTATTCATCTTTGCACATTGTTTACCTTAAACTTCAAGTTTTGTGAGCACCGTAATCTACACAGCTATGCTAGAATATCAGTTTTAATTTAAGAAAAGAAATTCATGATTTAAATAGAACTATAATTTGTTGTGATCTGCAAGATAAAACAGATTTACTGTAAACTTTTCTTTTTCTTTAGTCTATGAGAAGACAGCGAAATGAGGTGGTTGTAGAACTAAGAAAGGTAAGAGTTCCTGTTAAAATAACACCACAAAAGGAAAATAGAGATTAATATTTGGCAACTAAATCTATACACTTTATATGAAGAAAATGGGAACCATAAGCCTGAGTTTTTTTTGTATAAATGAAAAGTCGCTTGAAAGATTTTAACTTTTAACTAGTTAAGCGTAAATATTGATACAGTGTAGAATGTCGGCATGTTACTTTGTATACATATGAAAAAAATTAAATTGCATGCACATATAGGATTGGGGTTATCACAGCCAACTATGTATGAGATATAGATTTTCGTTGGGATTTTAATGTTGCAATGAAAAGTTGCTATTTCTAAACCAAACAGCAAAATATTTCTTTTCGTATTTAGAACAAGAGGGATGAACATTTATTAAAGCGAAGAAATGTGCCTCAAGAGGATACTTGCGAAGACTCTGATCTTGATGGTGACATCAGAGTGGTAAATACTTTGTAGAATTTGGGGCTAAAATTATTTGCTCACGTTGACTGATGAATACTGCCAACAATCCTGCTTCTGCTTTGAAACATCGCCAGCACTTTTAATTACTTGTTTAGATCAAATGATCAGCATTTGATAGTTAATCTAATAAGATACAAATACTAATTGTGAAAGTAGAGATCTCTTGCCATGAAATGCACTTGTTATTTCACAAGTCAAAATATTGCTTTGTTTCCTATCCATAACCTTGAAATGAAAGAGGAAAATGAATTATTTTACTTAGAAGTTAATTTGCCAGTATTTAAGTTTATTCTGTTTTAAAAAAATATGCCATCTATGTTTGTTTTTATTTATATATCAATCTGTTCTGAAAGTTGGATTTCTTATTTTCAGTTTAGATAATCCTTGTCCAGGTATAATCCAGGAATTTAGGGAAGTGATATTTTCAATCAGAGCAACATTTTCATTACTAGCAAATACAGAAAATGTTTTTATTACATGGGCTAATACCACAATTGAAAACCACTCGTTATAGGGGAAAAATTGAATGCTGTTAGAATTACTTTGTAATTCACAGCAGTTTTGTTCCTCATTTAAGATTTGCTGAATTTTAATTAAATGATATGTAAACAAAATAAATGAAGGGGCACCAGAGGATGCAATAATCTTCCAGTTCTGACAGTGATATCACTCTTTAGTTATTAGTTCAGTCCTCTTAGATAGATATCATATTCCATGCACTTATCTTAATGTAATTCTAACCAGTTTTGATAATGCCCAGTGGTAAAGTTATAAGTCTGCTTTATTGTGAGTTGAAAGGTACTTGAGGTTCTCAAAGTCTGTTAAGCTTGAATGGGGACTCATATTTTGCTTTTGGGGGCATTTTGCTGTATAGTAAAATTTATTTTTATTAAGAGTTTTGGAACAATTTCATATGGTCTTAGCAGTTTCAGCAAACAATTTTTCTGCTGTCAGCCAGTTGTAGTCTTTTTCTTTGTCGTCGGAGCAGATATGGTTTATTTCTATGTGGCCTACAGATTATTTATTTCTGTGAATGCAAACAAATATATAAAATCTGTATTGTAATTAGTTTATACATTTTGCCTTGGGATTGATTTATTATACAGTAAATTACGTGGTAGGTTTGAAATGTAGCAACGTTTTAAAAAGATTTCCCTGATAATTTAAACTACTGTAACTTTTTCAATTTGATTTGAAAGCTAATCTTGTCTTTTTTACACCCTTTCTGCAGCAAAATACATCGCTAGAAGCAATAGTACAGGTGACTAACTTTAATGTTAAAGTTGTACTTTTATTTCCCACATTGTGAACTTAAATAAGTAATTACTAATTGTAATTTTCTCGAACAGAACGCTTCCAGTGACAACCAGGGGCTTCAGCTCAGTGCAGTGCAGGCTGCTAGGTGAGATTGTCAAGCTCTGAACTTTCTAACATTTGACAGAATCTCAAGATACAAGCTACTTACCTCCGGAAATAAATACCATGTCATTTCCTGTAGAAAATTTGCAAGCTACTGTTACACAAAGAATTTATACTTTTTTTATTCATGGAATGTGGGCATTGCTGGCAACGCCAGCATTTATTGCCCATCCTAATTGCCCTTGAAAAGGTAGTGGTGAGCCATCACCTTGAACCACTGTAGTCAGTGTGGTGAAGGTATTCCCACAGTGCGGTTAGGCAGGGAGTTCCAGGATTTTGAGCCAACGATGTTGAAGAAACTGATATATTTCCAAGTCAGAATGATGTGTGACTTGAAGGGTAACTTGGTGTTCCCATGCGCCTGCTGCCCTTGGCCTTCTAGGTCATGGGTTTGAGAGCTGCTGTCGAAGGAGCCTTGTTGAATTGCTGCAGTGCATCTTTTAAATGGTACACATTGCAGACACAGCGTACCAATGGTGGAGGGAGCGAATATTTGAAGTACATTCCTGATCTGAAGAACAGAATGCGAGTGCCTCTGGTTTGTTACATGGCTTGTTTGATGTCCAGTATTGAATGTGCAGAAATTTCCTCCATCTAAATATTGGGAAGATCAAAGCCACTGTCTTCAGTTCTTGCTACAAATTATGTTCTCTAGCTATTGTCTGAGGCTGAATTGGACCGTTGGCAACTGTAACATCTGTTTTAGCCTGAGCTGAGCTTCCAACCACATTCTGTCCATCACCAAGACTGTGTACTTCCATTTCCACCCCTGCATCAGCTTATCTGCTGCTGAAACTCTCATCTGTGCCTTTCTTACCTCTAGACTCAACTATTCCGATGTTCTAGCCTCCCACCTGACACCCTCCATAAATGTGAGCTGATCCAAAATTCTGCTGGCCATATCCTAACTTGAAACAAATCCCATTCATCCATCACCCCTGTGTTTGCTGACCTATATTGAGACAAGGAGGCCAAAAAGGAAAGTACAGGTGCAGATTGCCACGGGCGGCACAGTGACGCAGTGGTTAGCACCGCAGCCTCACAGCTCCAGCGACCCGGGTTCAATTCTGGGTACTGCCTGTGTGGAGTTTGCAAGTTCTCCCTGTGTCTGCGTGGGTTTCCTCCGGGTGCTCCAGTTTCCTCCCACATGCCAAAGACTTGCAGGTTGATAGGTAAATTGGCCATTATGAATTGCCCCTGGTGTAGGTAGGTGGTAGGGAAATATAGGGACAGGTGGGGATGTGGTCGGAATATGGGATTAGTGTAGGATTAGAATAAATGGGTGGTTGATGGTCGGCACAGACTCGGTGGGCCGAAGGGCCTGTTTCAGTGCTGTATCTCTAATAATAAATAATAATATTGGCTTCCAGTATGGCGATGACACGATTTTACAATTAGTCGTTTAGTAGTACAGAACTTGAGTATTGCTGAAAATAGAGACATGTTGTCGAAGCTTTTTGTCTTGCACTCTTCAGGACAATCTCAAGAATAACCAATGTAAGGGAAAACAACAACTTACCTAGCACGAGAAGAGAGTGCTGATTGAGTTGGCCAGTGAGCTCTGGTAGAGGCGTTGCCATGACCAATGCACCAGTTTACAGTGACTGACAGTTAACTGCCAAGCTTTGTTTAAAATTTAAACCAGGCAGCTTGACTCTGATTGGTCAAGGCATTGCCCTGAGGAATGAACGGGCGAATAGCTGTCACTTATTTCAGCTGAAACAGGCGCAATGTTTGTACATATTCTTTTTGTCTGCAAAGAACAGGGCCCGGTGTATTAATATATGCAGCTTCCGGTATGCACAAATGCGCCACACTGCGAGCCGTACTGACAACGTTTGCTAAATAATCCACAGTGTGCTAAGAATTACGCTAACAACCAATTTAAGATTCAGTAAGGCTTGCGGTGTGGCACATTTGTGCATACTGGAAGCTACATATGTTAATACACCGGGCCCTGTTCTTTGCAGACAGAAAGAATATGTACAAACATCGCGCCTGTTTCAGCTGAAATAAGTGACAGCTATTCGCCCGTTCATTCCTCAGGGCAATGCCTTGACCAATCAGAGTCAAGCTGCCTGGTTTAAATTTTAAACAAAGCTTGGCAGTTAACTGTCAGTCACCGTAAACTGGTGCATTTGTCGTGGTAACCCCTCTACCAATCAGAGCTCACTTGTCAACCAATCAGCACTGTCTCTTCTGTAGTATAAGTTGTTTTCCACTCATATTGATTATTCTTGCGATTGTCCTGAAGAGTGCAAGACAAAAACCTTCAACAACATGTCTCGATTTTACAATTATTAACCTTTTTTTCAAATCCCTCATGATCTCACCCCTACTTAACTCTAACCTCCTCCAGCCCTACAACCTCTGAGATCTCTGTTCTTCCTCCACTTGTTGCCTCCTGTGCACCCAGGATTTTCATTACTTTGCCATTGGCAGCCATACTTTCAGTTGCCTCTGTCCCAATCTCTGGAACGCCCTCTCTAAATTTCTCCACCTCTCTGCATCTCTTTCCTATTTTAAGCTGCTCTTTAAAGCCTACTTCTTTAACTAAGCTTTTGGCTACCTATCTGATATCTCTGTGGCTCAGTGTCAAATTTTTGTTCAACACCCCTGTGAAGTATTGTGGGACATTTTACTACATTAAGCGAGCTACATAAATGCATATTGTTGAAGTAAAAACTTTCCAAGTTTCAAGTCGCCTTTTGCTGTTTATTCCTTTCAACAGGAAACTGTTATCAAGTGATCGCAATCCACCAATAGATGATTTAATAAATTCTGGCATTTTACCAATTCTTGTGCATTGTCTTGAACGAGATGACAAGTGAGTAGTGAATATAGCCATTTTTATTTAAAATAAAATTTATTGGTCTCAAATGGTTCTGAAATTTTGAATCTATAGAAAGAAAATAAAATGAACTATTGGAAAAGCAGCTTTTGTTTTCTGATATATAACGATTAAATGAAAAACTGCATTTCACGATGCAATGCAAAATGACCTGCGGGCTTTGTAATTTGCTATATTTTGTTTATAGTCCTTCATTACAGTTTGAAGCAGCATGGGCTTTAACAAACATCGCATCTGGCACTTCGGAACAAACACAGGCTGTGGTTAAGTCAAGTGAGTGTCTTTTCTTGAGGACTGAAATTTTACTCATGCACAGGTAGCCCTTTAAATATAATTGCAAAGGACTTGAATTAAATAATTCTCTAAAGCTTAAATTTAAGTTTAATCAAAGTTGTGGACATTTACTGATGGAATCCTTTACAACAGCCGAAGATTTATGTTCAGTATGTTTTGAATAATGCTTTAATTGGCTTGGTAAACAGTGGATTAAGCAAACACCCATCTCTGAATAATTCATAGTTTATTTTCAAAGTTCAAGTGTTGTCAGCCCCATCTTTGCATCTTAACTGGACATTTTCTTCATTGCTGCTGATTCTAAAATCTAATTGAAAAATTATAACTTAAGCTGAAAAGAAACTACATTGTGCCTTGCAAGAATAAAATAGAGTTGTCCTCCCTTTTACTGAAATATAAATCTTTCATTGATGCATTGATTTTCTTCCTGTTAGATGCTGTTCCCCTTTTTTTAAGACTGCTGCACTCTCCACATCAGAATGTGTGTGAACAAGCAGTTTGGGCTTTAGGAAACATCATAGGTATGTTTTGTCATTTTGTATTGTTTGTTCGGATGGTTAAAAGCATAGGATTTTTCTTTTACAGTTATTGGAGTAGATTTGCAATTTGCTGTCTGGGTATAAAACTGGTGTTGCAGATCAGCTCCAAGTGAAAATTGAGCTGTTTCATTTGTGGTTGGGGGTGATCCTCAGCAGCAGACTTACCCTAGGCAGTAATATAAAAATCTAACCCATTGTATCATGTAGGACGATCTGGGTTGTTTGAGATTGAAATTGAATTTAGGTTAACTTCCACATATACACTGATAACACCAACTTTACCTCTCTAACCCTTGCCTCTTTGCCTGCGTGTTGTAAGATTACTGGTTTGATTTCAAATCTTGAGTGAGTTACAGTTCACTATTGGACAATCTGAAGCCATCAACTTTGGCCCCTGTCGCAAGCACCACTCTCCTGCTACTAATTCTATTTTCTTTTATTTGTTCGGGGGATGTGGGCATTGCTGGCTAGGCGTACATTTATTGCCCATCCCTAAATGCCCTTGCCCACTGCCTGTCTATTTTCTCAAACTGAACAAAATTGTTTGCATTCCTGGTGTATTGTTTGATGCTAAGCTTTAAACCACATAATCTATCCATTACTATGATTGCTTGCCATATTGCTGCCGCATCTCCCTATTCCATCACTAAAATCCTTGTAACAGCCTTAGTCAGTTCTAGTCTTGACTGTTCCAATGCCCCCCACTTGCGCCCCTATCCTCCTGCCCCCATAAATTAAACATGTCCAAAATAGCCATTTATGTCCTCTGATGCCCTTTCTCCCATCCTCACTGATGTACTACCTTCCCTTTGTATTAAACTTAAATTTCTCATCCTTATGTAAAAGCCCATTCACAACCTTTTCCCACCTTATCTCAGTCAGCTTCTTCAGTCCTATAGAATATTCTAAATCCTCTAATCCTTTGCTTCTGGCTTTCTATTCATCTCCTGTCCCATCCTTAGAACCTTTCGCCCCCATGAGTCCAGCTTTAGAGCTCTACTGTCTATCACCCTTTTAAAAAATCATCTTCCACATCACCTAATCTCTCTTCTGGCTTGGCATGCATTTCTGTGAAGTGTCTTGAGTGTTATTTTTATGTTATAGATGAGCAGATTCAAGTTATTGACTATTTTATCAGCATCTCAACTTCAAGATGTTTTATCTACTTGAAACACACCTAGAGTGTTCTGTACAAAATGTAGAACTTTAGTGTTTTATATTCTTTTGGATCAGTTTATAATTTCTGTTTTATTTTGCTGGTGAAGGTTAGTGTGCAGCAAGTGTCCAGATCCCATTTGGTGTTTACTATGATTAGAGCAGAAGAGATACTGCAGTTTATTTTAACATGATACAGAAGGATTTTTCAATGATATGATCATCACTAAAAACAAAGGGCCTACTTTTCAGAAATGATTGCAAAGCAAGATGCTCACTTGCCTTGTTCTTTATAATTATTGCTTTAATTTTTCTGTTGTCATCAGCTTTACCTCGAGGCGTAATTTGGCAAATATTGAATGTAAAATGTTTAATCAGATGAAAGAAATGGATGAAACTTTGAACTTAAAAGATAATGCCTTTATATAATTACTGTCTTAAATTTGACTATTCTTTAGAGTACTTCACTTTGTGAGACTTTATTTTTTTTTTAATTGTGTAATGAGGCTAGTATTTAATGTTGGTTTGCAGTTGTTGCAGGTAGAAATAACTCATTCTGGATTTTTTGTACTGCAAGATTTTTATTTTTGAACAGCCTAAATATAGCTTGAATGCCAGCTTGGTTTAGTGGTGTTATTCAGGTGGCCTCAGTCAGAAGGTTGTATGTTCGAGTACAGAATGTTGAGCACATAATCTAAGCTGATATTTCAGTGCTGCGTTGTCAGAGAAGCTGTCTGCAGGTGAAATGTTAAATTAAGAGCCCGTCCACCTGTTAAGGTAGATGTAAAAGAGCACTACAACATTTTGAGGCAAAGCAGGGCTAGACTCAGTGGGCCAAATGGCCGCTTCCTGTGCCATAAATGACACTCCAGTTATCCTGGCCAGTATTCGTCCCTCAAATAGATTAACTGTTCATTTCATCACTGTTTGTGAGAGTTTAGTGTGTGCAAACTGACTGCTGTGTTCGCTAACAAAAGCATCAAAAAGTACTGATTTGCTGTGTGAAGCAGTTGAGATGTCCTGTGGGTATGAAAAGTGCAGTCTGTCTTTAGCTTTGTATGGAATGGGTTGTCAACCTTTTCATGAGGATTGGCATTTTGCATTTTGTCTGTGTAATAAAACTCAAATTATCTCTTTTTTTCCCCTCAATTGTTACAAACAGGGGATGGCCCTCAATGCAGAGATTATGTAATTAGTTTGGGAGTTGTGAAGCCCCTACTTTCTTTCATTAGTCCATCTATTCCTATTACCTTTCTTCGGAATGTCACATGGGTGATGGTTAATCTCTGCCGTCACAAGGACCCTCCCCCACCGATGGAAACAATTCAGGAGGTAAGTAATTCGAGGTTTGTCAATTTGTTCACAATTTTTAAAACTTTCAGCTGCATCATTTGAAAGCTAAAATTGACACTAATCATCTGAATAAAAAAACTTTTTCCTAGATTCTTCCAGCCTTATGCGTGCTCATCCACCACACAGATGTTAATGTAAGTAACATGAAGTCAGCACATGTTCATAAATTGCCTCCTTAATAGTGGGGTGTAGTTTGCACAAGTTAATTGCATATTTTTTTGAAAGGCTGAAAGTGCATTCTCTTCAGGTCTCCTTCAGCCCTTCATGCTAGCATGTTGCTCCTGCTTTTCCAATTTGGCTTCCCTTGTAACCCCACCTTTAGTGGCAGAGTCTTCAGCTGTCTTTACACCGCTTTGGCACTTTCTGCCTAAATCCCTCCATCATTTTACTTTTCTCCACATCTTCATAGTCTTCTGATAATTTGCTTTTATATGCCTTCAATAGCCTCCCTAAATTTCACTATTACTTGTTGACATCAGTTTCTTTTCCTTACAGTAAATGCATTGTATAAATCCAAGCTGTTACTGAGGTCAAAATTTCAGAGCTTTGCACACTGTTTATATAATGCTATTTTTTATTGTTACTGGGGTAAAAATGTTAATACATTTATATCATTACCATTTTGCAGATGAAAGGATAAGTTATTGCTGATTAGCAGCAATAATTCTTGTCTTTGTTGGAAGCCAGTGTCAAGTGGTGGCATTACAAGGGAGAGAAAAATCAGAAAGGAATTCTCTTTATTGGGTGGTGATTAACTTCAGACCACATACTACTTTTAAAGTAATTTTGTGTGTGGATAGTAAAAGCTTCAAGCATTTTAAAAAGTAAAATATATGACAAATATAATCATGTTGGTAAATAGTCTGTTCTGAAGTCAGTTAAGAATATTAACTACCTGTATTTGATGTGTCTATTTGTATACAATGCATGCTCACCAAACATTTTGAAGAAGTTTTATGGCCATCAAACATATAATCTAATCTTGCCAGTTTATGTATAACTCGCATGTCAATTAAGGCATGTCACCTGTGGTAAATCAGAGTACAAGAGAACATTGTAAAGAAAGTGGAATAAAAAGGGAACCAGAGTTAGCCCAGGTAATTACAGGCCAATTCGAAAAATTGTGAAATAATCTAGAAGAGGAAATTATTAGAAGTACCAACAATGATTTCAGATAGGAAGATGATGCATAACAAACCTGATAGAGTTCTTTTGAGACATTGACAAAAATAATAAATACATGAAATGCAGTGGATGTCATTACATGGATTTCAGAAAGCCTTTCCGAAGTACCACACTGGAGACTATTGGAGAAGATTAACTGATTTAGAATTAAGGGAAGGGTAGCAAGTTGTATTACAAACTCATTCGAAAGGAGGAAACAAAGAAGGTGTCTTGTTTTTCAATGGCTGGAAATGGACTCTGTTCTGGAAACTTTTCTGATCACTGTGTACATCAGTGCTTTGGATATAGGGCAAGAGGGGATGGAGTCTAAATTTGTAGACAATACTAAAATAGGAGGCATAGTAAATAATTGAGGACCAGAGGAAGCAGTAATTGAATACTGATAAACTGCTGGATGGGCAAAAAAGTGACACAACAAAGAAAATTACAGCACAGGAACAGGCCCTTCGGCCCTCCAAGCCTGCGCCGATCCAGATCCTCTATCTAAACATGTCGCCTATTTTCTAAGGGTCTGTATCTCTTTGCTTCCTGCCCATTCATGTATCTGTCTAGATGCATCTTAAAAGACGCTATCGTGCCTGCATCTACCACTTCCACTGGCAACGCGTTCCAGGCACCCGCCACCCTCTGTGTAAAGAACTTTCCATGCATATCCCCCCTAAACTTTTCCCCTCTCACTTTGAACTCGTGACCCCTAGTAATTGAATCCCCCACTCTGGGGAAAAAGCTTCTTGCTATCCACCCTGTCTATACCTCATGATTTTGTACACCTCAATCAGGTCCCCCCTCAACCTCTGTCTTTCTAATGAAAATAATCCTAATCTACTCAACCTCTCTTCATAGCTAGTGCCCTCCATACCAGGCAACATCCTGGTGAACCTCCTCTGCACCCTCTCCAAAGCATCTACATCCTTTTGGTAATGTGGCGACCAGAACTGCACGCAGTATTCCAAATGTGGCCGAACCAAAGTCTTCTACAACTGTATAGATGGAATTTAATATCAGTAAATGTGAGGTGCTACATTTTGGCAAAAAAAGATAAAAGTAATAGTTTGGGAGAAGGTTTGGTGATGTGGAAGAGCAGTGGGATTTTAGAATTCTGATGCACAACATTTAAAGCAGCACCTCAAGTAGGTAATTCCTTAACGTTGGGTGAATGCTAGATTTTATGGCTGTGGCATAGAATATAAAAATCTGATGTATAAGCTGCTAATAAGACCACAAATTGAATGCCGTGTGCAGTTGTGGGAAAGATACTGAGGCAAAAGAGAGGGGACAATGCAGATTTACTAGGCTGTGGTCTGGTATGAAGAAGCACAAATACAAAGAAGACCTCAGAAATTGGATCAATTTTCATTAGATCAGAAGATTAAAGGCTAATTTGATAAAGGTGTTTAAAACTTTGAGGAAATGGACAGAGTGGATTCAACAGACTGGCTCCAGTGATTAAGGCATCAAGAATGGTGGGTCACAGCTGCAAGATTAAATAGTTGTAAAAGCCCTTGGCAGGAAAGCCAGAGACGTTTTTACAGAAGTTTGTGAAGCTGTGGAATTCGCTGTCACAGCTGGCGATTGAAGCACAGGCCATGTCAACATTTAATAAATTAGGTGGTTGAAGGAAAAGTGTTGGAGATATGGGGCCAAGTATTAAATGAGAGGTGGGGAGACTGAGGGGTTTAAGGGAGGGAATTCCAGAGAGGAGTGCAAATAGCTAAAGACGCGGCTGGCAATGGAAGGGGGTGTTGCACAACAGCCAGTCAGAGCAGCAGAAAATTTGGTAGAGGTGGGGTTGGGGGAGGTTAGAGATGGGAAGGGGTAAGATCATGATGGGATTTAATCACGAGCATATAAATCATGGGAGATTGCCTAGTTGGATGTTAAAAAATCTGTATGCACTACAAACATTTCTGCAGCAAAAAATCTGTTATGCTCTTATATCTGGGAAATGTAAGCCAGTGAAAAATGCTTTTATGTAGTTACACAGAAATTGCAAAGAGAAATAGGTCATTGATAGTATAGAGGCTTTAAACAGCAACATTGAGTAGTTGAGTCTTTGGCTCAGCATTCATTTATATCTCATTAGCCTCGGTGAAGCACCTTGGGACATCTTTGTGCACTAAAGGCAATATATTGATGCAAGTTGTAAGTCAGAATATAGTCTCTCATGCTTCCGTAGTCTTTGTGTTCATGTTTCTCTTGTGGCCTGCGTCTCTTTCTCTTCTATAATAAAAGCAAAATACTGCGGATGCTGGAAATCTGAAAGAAGGGTCACTGACCCGAAACGTTAACTCTGCTTCTCTTTCCACAGATGCTGCCAGACCTGCTGAGTATTTCCAGCATTTCTTGTTTTTATTCTCTTTCTCTTCTGTTTCCTTAACTCTTTATGATTCTCTTTTGGGGTGGGAAATGGCTGTTGGTATGTCAGGAATAGGAGCCAACAGAGCTGCAATTGGGGATTGTGTGGGGAAATGGCAGTCAATGCCTCTCCTCATCTCCCAAATTGCTCATGCTTGTTTCCCAGTCTATTCCCATCACACCTGTACTCCTTCATCTCAGTGCTCATTTCCCTTCCCATCACTTTACTTCCATCACTACCTGATATGTAGAGGGGGAAAAAAGCATTACTTGTGCCTGTGGAATAATTTACTAACCTGATGTCACTCAGTTGATTTTCCATATCCTGCAGAATTTAAGTTTTTTTTTAAAAAAGGGTTTTCTTAATTGTAACTTACACGTAGTTACTCATTCTAAATGTTTGTTGTTGTGAACTTTAGATTTTAGTAGATACTGTCTGGGCCCTGTCCTATCTAACAGATGCTGGAAATGAGCAGATTCAGATGGTTATAGATTCAGGGATAGTTCCTCATTTGGTGCCTCTTCTCAGTCATCAGGAGGTTAAAGTTCAGGTAAGGATACAGTCTGCTGAGCTATGATTTTTTTCCTCTGAGCATTTGATTTTAAATGAAATCTTAAATTTTAAAGACATTTCCTTTTCAAGTTTTTGCAATGCTGTAATTTATCAAAAATTTAAAGATGAATTTAACATTGATTATGTGGAATAAAGTGGTCTATTTCAATTTGGGACTATGTTCTTCATTTTTGCGGGGGGCTCAGCATTTGGAACCCCAGAGTTGAATTTTGGGATCCTGTTCTAGAGTTTTCACATGATTCTACCAACTCGGCCCCTGCAAGATATCAGCATAACCTAATCAGTAAGGCACGTTTCTGCTGATTGTGCACCTGAGAATCTGGGCACAGTCACTTGTGGTCGCATGAATGTAGCATTAATCACCTGTACCTTCAGTGGCTCACAGTCAACTGAAGCTTGACTCTATTATGTTTCTCCTGATGAAATTACTTTAAATTTGTCCAAATTCAGCCAATTACAGCATAGCAGGCTTCAGTTCATTTCTGGATGCAGGTCTTATGTACCGTATCAAATCAAAGCTGTCACTTGAGGCCAATTAAAAAGTTAGACCAAGGGCATTAAATCAGTTAGTTGAATAGTTCATTTTTTGGCAATCCCACTTGTCTTTGTGATGCAGGAGAATGCCACGTTAGTCATAAATCAAATACACTGCTTGATTGTGCTGATTCATGGAAGATTTTATTTTCAAGCTTATGCTATTGTTTTCACTGATACTTGAGCGTAACTTCACCTCTGCTAAACTGATGCAGTGTCCAGCACATTTTGCTGATTACAAACTGAATAGAAACTCCATGCCTGAGTTCTCTTCGATAAAATTGTCATGTCTAAGACTTCTGTCTGACAGAATCAAGACACATTGCTGTTAATCTGAATCAATGTTGATACTGCTGCAATTCCTTAGGAATGAAATTAGCTATATACCCATGATTTTTAATTGTAGGTACTATTGATCAAACAAATGTTGCAAAATGAGGTACATGTTGGATTGTGTTTAAGAAAATAGTATTAGCGTCAAAGGATATGTGCTATTTTTAGTAAATACATTAATTTGTATTTGGCTGCCCAGTTGTTTCGCAGAAAAATATGTAAATATTTCAATTTGTGCACTTGCTGGTATTAAAAAGCGGGATAAAACTTATTTGTATATATGCTTTTGTGATTTAACAAAATACTGACATTTGCCCAGACTGCAGCTTTGCGAGCCGTGGGAAATATTGTTACTGGCACTGATGAGCAAACACAAGTAGTCCTGAACTGCGAAGCTCTTTCTCATTTCCCAGGATTGCTGACTCATCCTAAAGAGAAAATCAATAAGGTAAGAAACTTCAGAATTTTTTTCTGCCTGGTAAATCCCTTTTTCCTATAGATTCAGCACAGCTATAGTTCCTATGTTCCTAATGATAGTGATAACATTTATAACAATTCTGTTGGAAATGATGAAATGGAGATTATTGGCTTTGTATGTGTGTGTTTGGGCTGGGCTGTGTTCTAATGTGGTTAATTGATAATGGTAAGATACAAATATTAGAAAGTACCATCGAATTTAAAATTGATTTACTTTCTGAAATATTTAGTAAGATGACCAGTGTAACATGGTATAATTTCAAGGTACAATAGTTCAAAAACTACTGTAACTTTTAAGTGTGTGTGGGTGGGTGGGGTTGGCTGGCAATATGGATCTGATTTCATTTGTGAACATCAGTGCTGATATTGAGGTGCATCTGAAGGCAATCACATTTCATCTGAGGGGCTTTACGATGTGATCTTGCTGATGATTACAGCCTCAAACAGTCCATTTGCCAGCTTGGGCATGCCAGAATTCTCTGACAGGGTGGCAGTGTGATCCTGTGAGCTGATCCAACAGAGTTAGCATCTAAAAATATACTTCCAAGTAGGATCTTGAACATATGCATTGTACACTGTTTTTGGGAGGTTGCTTTCTGCAGCCCATAGGTATTCTGTACAAAGATATATTTGATAGTGAATCAGTTAAAGTGCATAATTTAAATACTTGCTCTTAAAGTCCAGATGCTTCAAAAATGAAAACTCTACAGGCAAATGTTACTTGTAAATAAATGCTCAATGCACTTGTGCTTTTACTTGACTTCCCTTCTATTTGCTAATTATACAGGAGGCAGTATGGTTCTTATCCAACATCACAGCTGGAAACCAGCAGCAAGTACAAGCGGTGATTGATGCAAACCTTGTTCCTATGATTATACACCTCTTAGATAAGGTGGGTGGTTACACTTGATTTTGTTTTGTTAGCATATAGTGTCTTTCACATGGAAACTTTTCAAAGTGCTTTATAAAGTTTGATTTTAAATTGAATTATGCAGTAATTATGCAGAATTATGCTATTAACTCAATCCAGTGTGCAAAGAGAATGTTCGAATCATTTCCATATTTTGAAACCTGTTCAAAGTGAGAAATTGCAACATACTTGCAAAAAAAATTGTCATAGGGAGAGCAGTGTTATCACAAACATAGTAACTTGTAGATTCATTGTGGGTTTAGTGGGAAAAGAACTATATTCCTGGGTCCATGCAATTATAAAATAGTGCCTCAAGATTCTGAAAGGTAAATTACTGTGGATTCAATTCTGTCTGTCTTGTTTACTTTTTCTTCCTCTCTAGGGTGATTTTGGTACTCAGAAAGAAGCTGCTTGGGCAATAAGTAATCTAACTATTAGTGGCAGGAAAGAACAGGTAAGATGACCTAAGTTTTACCTAAACAGCTGACATTGGCAGGCAGTCATACTAAGTTAATTTAAATTCTTGTATTGCATTGTTGGGCTAAAGTTTTAGTTTGTAAATTTTACTTGGAATTTGTGTAAATTGTTTTGTACAAAATGTTTTGTCATTCCTGTTTTGTAAAAGACAGAAATATGATGTGAAACTGACAATTATTTTTTATTAGGTTGCATACCTGATTCAACAAAAAGTAGTCCCTCCATTCTGTAACCTGCTAACAGTGAAAGACTCACAGGTAGTACAAGTGGTATTGGATGGATTAAGTAACATTCTCAAGATGGCAGATGAAGAGGCAGAAACAATAGCTAGTCTGATTGAAGAATGTGGTGGTAAGAATGAAATAATAATCCTCTGTATGAAAGTAGTAGAGATTTTGACTCTGGACTAGATGTTACGTTTGTATTGCAGTCTTGATTGATACTGCATCCAGATTTTCTCCTCTATGTAGAGCTTTTTTCAGTCACCCAAATCCTATGGATAAGGATGAGAAGGGAAACTGGGATTAGGGAGGAGGTGCTTTCCTGGGTTCATCAAGAATGCCTCCCAGCAAATTGGCAACTGAGGAGCAACTGCCTTGTCTCAGATGAACAATGCTATCCAAAATCTTCACTCTCTGTCTCTGTACACATCCTAATAAGTTGAAGATGAATGGGTTGATATTTGAGTTTCATAGTAGGCATTCTGTTTCTGCAGTAGTGTTGTTGCATAGATGTGTCCCATTAAATCATATGTTATGTGTTAACAGTTTGCTGGATATCTCCTCATTCTGTCTTATCACAAAATTAGATTTAAAGCTGGTTTTTGGAAAAAGGATCCTTGCTAATCAAAAGCTGTTCTTGAGATCCATCTACAAATGGCCACAATAAGCATATGACGAGACTTGATCCAATTATTTTTGAAATATCTAGCTTTGGTATGAATTAATCAGATGCCTGAAAAGGGTGCCTACTTTTGTGTTAAATGGTGATTCAAGCCTGGTATTCATCAGTGATATTGGGCAGCCAAGTTATCCTGCCTGTGTTTACTAGCATCTAAAGTTAGAAGGGTTTATCCCTATTTGGGATTAGAGTAGAATTTGGAATAGGAGAAGCTACAGCTATATTAATAATTGCCTGCGTCCTCCTTTCAAGTGTCCCCTCCTGATGGTGTTTTTCCAACAAAACAGTTTTGCTGAAGTTGGTGGACCCAGCTGTAGTGCCGTGCGTTACTATCCATTGTTGTTGCCAGCTGTTGCTCTGATGCTCTAGTGTTTTATTTAAATTACTACTTCCTCTCTCAGTCCTAGCTTATACTGCTACATAAAGTCTGAGATAGAATGGATGCAGGGAGAGGAGAGGTTGGAGCCAGAGCCAAATTTTGAGGAAGGAGAGTTACCATTTAAGTATCATCAACCTGGAGAATGGACCATCAGTGGCTAATGATGTCGGTCAAAGACAAAAAGAAAGCATAATTTTTGATTTTGTCAGCATGAAGCTGAGAATAGTAGAGGGTAGAAGATTTTTAATGATGGTTCTTATCGTACATGAAAGTTGTGCAATTTTATTTCAGTTCAAGGTCCTGTTACATAAGTAAAGATTGGTATTAGACCAAGTGCTAGGAATCTGATGTTTGCTATTTGCTTCAGAGCAGAAATGTATGAATTAACTTAAATGAAGAATAATACTAGTTGATTACAGTAAAATGTGAACAAATTCCATGACACTGTGGGGCGGCGCAGTGGTTAGCACCGCAGCCTCACAGCTCCAGCGACCCGGGTTCAATTCTGGGTACTGCCTGTGTGGAGTTTGCAAGTTCTCCCTGTGTCTGCGTGGGTTTCCTCCGGGTGCTCTGGTTTCCTCCCACAGCCAAAAAACTTGCAGGTTGATAAGTAAATTGGCCATTATAAATTGCCCCTAGTATAGGTAGGTGGTAGGGGAATATAGGGTCAGGTGAGGATGTGGTAGGAATATGGGATTAGTGTAGGATTAGTATAAATGGGTGGTTAATGGTCGGCACAGACTCGGTGGGCCGAAGGGCCTGTTTCAGTGCTGTATCTCTAAATCAAAAAAAATCAATAGAGATCTGATAATTCAGAGAAAATGTGTATTATATAGTGTCTTCCACACCTCGGGATATATCTGTGTATTACAGCCAAGTTAGTACTTTTTGAAGTGGCTGCTTGCCATGTAAGGAAACGTGGCAGCCAATTGTGAGGCAGGGTTCCACAAACAGCAGTGAGATAATTGATCAAATAGTGATGTTTGAGGGATAAATGTTCGCTAGGTCACCAGGATCTCCTCTTCAGAAAGTGCCATGGGATCTTTTATGTCCAGTTGAGAGGGCAGACAGGGCCTCAGTTTAAGGTCTCACCCAAAAGACAGAACTTCCAACAGTGCAGCACTAAAATGTTAGTCACGAATACGTGCTCATGTCTCTTGAGTGGGACTTGAAGCCACAACCTTCTGACTCAAATAAAGGCTTGTACTTATATAGCACCTTTTCATGACCTCAATGTCCCAAAGTGCTTTCCAACCAATGAAGTACTGTAGGAAACTGAGGTGAGTGCTACCAATGAACCATGACTAACCACTATTGTCACCTTGCAGTCCCCCACTTGACATTCAAAGAGAAACTTACTATTTTGTTTTTCCTGCATTTTGTGATATTCATTTCATTCTTTACTTATTTAGCCATTGCAGAAGATCAGCATATAAGGGATGATTCTACAGGAGGTAGTATTGGCAGGAAATCTCTGGAAATTTGTGTGCAACCTGTGATTGTCCATTGTGGGCTGCATGCCTGTGATTTCCTAAAATGCAAATCCTGTAAGTGCTGCTCGCCACTGGGAGAGCTGATTGCAGAATTGACCCTTTAGAACATTTTATGTTCAGTGAAAATCTCAATTGTTGGGTGTTGGAATTTTTAAGAAAACGTACGGCTAATACTCTTCAAATTCTGTTCAGGTTTGGAAAAGATCGAACAGTTACAGCACCATGAAAACGAGGACATCTATAAATTGGCATATGAGATCATTGATCAGTATTTCTCAACAGATGATGTAAGTTTAAAGAGCTTCAAAATACAGAATATTGTTACAACCAGGTGAGAAAGGTGTCTAGGGGTCCCTCTCAGCCTTCACCTGTTCTTACTGTAACAGGGTTTAATTTTAAACAGTGTTTTTAGTTCCCCCTTGGTGAGTTCCTTGTTCACTGCTTTCCAATTATAAGGCAAAGAAACCAGCACAAACAGGTTTTCTTAGGTTTAAAGAAGAAAAGTTGAAATTTATTAATCTTAAACTCTAGTTTGGTTAACTCCTACGGATACATGACGGCCCACGCTAGCATGCATACGTGATACTGTAAATAGAGGCAGAAAAGAACAGAAGAAAAATAAAGTGGAGAGGTTTGAGGCAATACTTGAAGAGTAGTTGTTACAGTTCTTCGAGCTCACTGTAGCGTCCTTAATTGTAGGTAGATCATGCTTTTCGTTGGGGCCCAGTATTCTTGAACCTTGTGCGCTGCAGGAAACTTTTCTCTTGGGGTTCATATCTCTTCAGTGGATTCAGAGGCTTGTGAGAAAGAGAAGGGAGCTGACAGGAGAGAGATCTTCAGTCCAGGAGCAAACAGACACTGAGTTCAAACTCTCTGTGGCCAGTTCAAAATAAAACCCTGGAACAGCCAGTTAGTCATGTGACCAGCTGGTTTAACCAGTCCTGGCCCTTGTGGATTGTATCCTCCTTAGCAGGCCCTGAAATGCACTTGCTCACCTTTGATGTCTGTTCATATGTTAAAAATTTTTTTTTCCAGCCACGGCTGATCTGTTGAACAAGTCATTTCCTCGCTCCAACGACAGTTAAAAATCAATCATCTTTTCTTGCGATCTTTCTAAAGATTTCGAGTCATGTTCTTTGTCAGCATTTATAACAAGAGTTTTGCCATTATAAATGTTTATATAAAGACTTAATGTAAACCTTTAGAATGGAAAACCCTATCTCAACATGCCAACAGTTTGCTGTCAGTCTGTTAATGCACTGATTAAAAGCTTTGACGGACCATTTTTCTTACCTTAAATTGAATTTTAAAAAAATGACAGCAAAGTCACTATCGCCTGATTATCACCTGTTTTGTTGGTTAGTAAATGTAAACACATTATTTATTGATGCATGTGTGTGTGATACAGGCGCAGATAAACCTGCAGGTGCCAATTGCAACACACAATCTAATATTTACAGACATCTGAAAGTTCCCAGACCTGGGACACCCTCAGCCCCAGAGTACTAACAGCCCAGTGCTCTGCCCTTTCCCTCGCTGCCAGGCACCAGCAGTCCAAGAGCGAGTCAGAATCCCATATTCCACACTTGTGTTAAACCTCGGATTTTTTTATCAATAAATCTGCCACATTCCAGGTACTCACTCCCCAGTGATGTCAATTCAAAATATCCCTCTCCCCATGCCGGAAAACATCCGAATTCCGCATCCTAGATTGGCCAAAGCCTGGAAATATCTCCCAGCACTAAAAGTCCAAGATTGCCTCTGTGCAGCTAACCCCACTACTCCCGCCCCTGGTGAAATGGGCAGGTACATGGCAGATTAATGAAGTGTGCAGTGATACATTTGGTAGGAACAAGGAGGAGAGGCAATATAAATTAAATGAAACCATTTTAATTGGAGTTCAGAAGCAGAGACACTTGGGGGCGGGTGGGAGCAACGGGGTGGTGTGCATACATAAATCTTTGAAGGTGGCAGGACAAGTTGAGAACCTGTTACTAAAGCATTTGGGATCCTTGGGCTTTATTAGTAAAGGCATAAAGTGCAAAAGCAAGGAAGTTATGCTAAACCTTTATAAAACACAAGTTAGGATCAACTGGAGTTTTGTTTACAATTCTGGATACCATATTTTAGGAAACCTATCAAGGCTTTGGAGAAGGTTCAGAAAAGATTTACCAGAATGGTACCAGGGAGAAGCTGGGGTTGTTCTCCTTCGACCAGAGAAAGTTAAGACGAGATTTGATAGAGGTGTTCAAAATCGTGAAGGGTTTTGATAGAGTAAATAACGAGAAACCTTCCACTGGCAAAAAGGACACCGATTTACATTGATAGGTAAAAAAAATAGCGGTAACATTTAAATTTTATGGAGCAAGTGGTTTTGATCTGGAATGCATTGCCTGAAATGATAGCTGTTTCATTAGTAACTTTCAAAAGGGAATTGGATACGTACTTGATGGGGGAATAAAATAGGGCTAAGGGAAAAGAGCAAAGGAGTGGAATTGAATCGTTCTTTCAAAGAGCTGATGTAGGAGCCTCCTTCTGTGCTGCATCATTTTCGATGATTCTATAATCAAGTTTACTCAAGCTAATCAATTCTGTTAATTTACATGGAACTGAAATAAGACTAATAGGTTTGCAGTTGCCTGTTTCTGTCTTTCACTCTGAATACGACTGCCATGTTAGTGTGCTTCTGGTACCTCTAGTGAATGTCAATACCTCACAAATCTTAGTGTCTCAGCTCTCTGGGATAAATATTATTTGGATTTGCATTTGTTTTAAGCCCTTTCACCATGTCTAAGACTTCCATCTCCCCTGTATCTGTCATTAATTTTGCCTTGGTTAACTCTGAGTGTTCCCCCAATGAAATACTTGGAGGGTGCAGTCATTCAGGATATTTACTGTTTTGTGTTCTGCAATTTCAAGGTTTTCCATTTTTGTGCTCGCTACCATAACTATTGATGTTATGCAAGACATTTTTACTGTTGGGTTTTTGCCTCAGTTGAGTTTTCCCTTTTTCTTTTAAGATTGATGAAGATCCTGCCTTGGTTCCAGAAGCAATTCAAGGTGGGACATTTGGGTTCAACTCATCCACCAATGTTCCAGCAGAAGGCTTCCAATTCTAGAAAGGCATAATTCCTGGAGCAAGTGAAATAATGCAGCACTAAAGGAAGGTTTGATCGATCATGCTTGGCTCATGTGGGATCCACTGCTGCATTAAATCGGAGAGCTGTTTTGCAGATTGCGTTTGGTGTCCGAGAAAAGCCCAAATGAAGTCAAGCTGGCGAGTGGGTGCGAGTGCGCGTGAGAGTGGTAAAATGTTATAAAATTTCACAGTGAATGCGATTTAGGTTGTTAAAAGAAAGGGGCTGAAAGTCAAAGAAAGGTCAATGTCTATGAAGTAACTACCAAGATCAAATTCAGTTATCTAGAATAATTAGAAGAATGAAGCAATTAAGATACTTCAAACTTCATAAACCAAGAAAGGGACATCGACAAGTCGGAAGACCAAGCGAAGGCCTTGCTATGAAGCACTGTGTGAATGGACCCACTGTATGAATGTCTGGACTCAGTGCTGTGGAGCCAGGTTCATTACTTGAAATCTTGGGCTCTGTATTCACTCATGAAAATAAACTCCTAGCCATGGAGTTGTGTGTGGAAGGGAGTAGTGTATGGGCGTGATGTTGTATGTGAACGCATGCAAACTTGATTGCCTTCAAGTGGCTAATGAATAAACCCAGAAAAACACCAAAATGAGTTTGTTTTTTATTAATATTTAACATACACTGGAGAATTTAACCGATTTAGCAGCAGTGCATTGTATAATTTATCTGTGGCAATTTGGGTTGAATCTTGCAGCATATGTTGTTTTGCTTGTTTTACTTCCACCTTGGCCATTCTAATTTTTTTAATGTTTATACTACTTATGTACTTTATTTGTAGTTATGAATTGTTCCTCACTTAACAATTGCACCAGTTAAAATCAATAAATGCTGTGAGTTGCTTTCCATATAAATCACGAATAAAATAATAAATTAACAGAGGGGTAATGGTAATAAGCTGCTCATGTGCACAAATTTTGCAGAGGAAAAAGAACGTACATGCTCTGCTGCTTAAACTTTGCAAACTTGCCGTAATTTAAATCCAGGGAACCTCAAACACCAGCAGTGTTGTGGAGCTCATCACCTTTATTAGTCATAACTTGGATAAATGAATTGGGCTAAGATAATCAAATCACATGCATCTATTAATTGATGGCTGCTTCTGATTTATTTTAACTTTTTTTTTTAGTTATTTCCTGTATAGAATATAGCACAGTACCTTATGGGGTAAATGCAGTTTATAAACATTTGTTTCCTATTTTCTTATTTTCCTGATTAAAATATTTTGGTTGTGACTAATTTTGATGCATACTTTCTGCTAAAGGGGGATTGATAGAAGTATATATAGATGAACGAATCAAATGTGAAAACGCCCTCGACATATTTCATACTTTTAGGAAGGACATTTTTAAAAATTAGATACAAGTAGCCATAAACCATCTGAGCCACTTTAAAAAGAGCTTGGTGTGTTTCAAAAGACTTACATGCAGACCATGCAAGTTTTTAAAGAAAAGAACCTGGAAAGTGGTAGTTTTCTTGAAGAGATCCAGTACAGTAAATTTGGCCTGTTCAGTTTTGTTTATAAAGAAAATGCTTACCCTCTTGGTAAGGTGGCTCATTGTAGGAAATACTGTGCCTTCTCCCTTAGAGCACAAGTGTTGCATGAACAAGTGTTGTATTTAAGACCTAAGGTAATAGTCACTAAAAGGAAATGTGAAAATGATTACCTGATTCCTATTTTGTGTTTAAAATTTTGGAATATTGTAGATTGGATTAATATGTAGTTGTGATTTTTTTTTTGTAAATTAGTTGGTTTACCCTTGAAGCATTCCTTGTCGTCATAAACATGCTTTGAAAGCTAGACAAAAATTGGAACAGGCAGAAAATTGGCTTGCTTACACTGTTTTCCATTAGCGTGCAGGCTAATCTGTTTTAGAGAAAAATAAACTTTGAAATTATTCTGTGTGGCCTGATGTTCCATTGTAGTAGTAATGTGTTAACATCAGGGGTTCTCAACAGGGGGAGGGGGACTGTGAGAATGTTTCAAGGGGTCCACCAAAAAATCAATAGAAACTCTTGTTTCATCCCTCATCATGATGCACTGCCCTCCTGACCAATAATCTTTGTGTAATGCTGTTCTGGGTGAGGTGTGGCTATTCTGGTTCTTCAGTTTATTCAGCACTTTGGCTGTCCAATCAGTGCAGTAATTACAAGTGAGGTCAGATCGGGGGATGTTGTGCTTGTTGTTGGCGTCTCCCAGCCCTATCTCTATAATCTGCTCCAGTTCTTCCGCGATATCTGCATTCTTCTAATTCTGGCCTCTTGTGTATTTTAATCGCTCCACTATTGGTGGTTGCACCTTCAGTTGCCTCGGCCCCACGCTCTGGAATATCCTCCCTACGCGCCTTCACCTCGTTTTCCTCCTTTTAAGACACTTCTTAAAACCTATCTCTTTGACCAAGCTTTTGGTCACCTGCCTTAATATCTCTTTTTGTGGCTTGGTGTCACACTTTATTATATAACGCTCCTGCAAAGTGCCTTGGGATGTTCCAATCCATTAAAGGCAAGGCACTATATAAATATAAGTTGTTCAGACATGGTGGGACAGGGCAATCCAGTGTGCAGAGGTGTACACCAGGACTGGGCCCACAGGAAGTACATTGAGGTTACTTCCAGCAGCACTAAGAAGATAATTGGATTTCCTCAATTTGTCTGGTAAGGAGCTGCAGCCAGTGAATAATAAATAACCAGCAATAACAATAGAGACCAAAGGAGCACTTACTCTTTACACTCACTCGCCGGTGGGTGCCAGTACTGCAGGCACTTAGATATTAGTTGGATCTGACTTGACAGTAGTGGAAGAAAACTGCATCTACATTTCCAGTTTTCACTTAAAGGAGGTGGGGTTAATGTATGATAGCATTGTAAATCATTTGTGTATTAAAGACTTGACTATATATAGTAGAGGTAGTTTTGTTCTTTCAAAAATATAGTTCTTAATATCGAGCATTGTGGTATTCTTTCACACCCGTGGACTTGTTGAATGCCCCAACACTGATGCATTATCTCCAGACTGTTTCCTAACTTACCGGTTACCATAAGTTAATCAGGTTCTAAACAGCAGTGTGTTAAACTGTACCAGAAAGATCAAACGTGGAGCATCTTTTAATTCTGTAATGCCAGTTTGTCCAACAGAGCACATTAAGGCAGGCTTTTTAGGGCCTCCTTCAACCTACTGGCAAGGCACAAGAGCAAAATACTGCAGATTCTGGAACTCTGAAATGAGAACAGAAAGTGCCAGAAATACTCAGCAGGTCTGGCAGCATCTGTGGAGAGAGAGCGAAACGGAGTTAACCTTTCAGGTCTGCGACCCTTCATCAGAACTGGCAAAAGTTAAAAATATAACAGTCTTTGAGCAAGTGAAAAGGGGGAGGGGTAGAAGAACAAGGAAGGACTGTGATAGGTTGGAGGGGGGAGAGATTAAATGACGTCATGGAACAGAATGCAAATGGAATGTTAAATAGTAACTATCTGGCACTTCCTGTTCTCATCAAAAATTCTTTCGATTCTTACAGTTTCCAGCCTCTCAATGCAGTACTTCCTCAGTACTGCACTGTAGATTATGGCACAGAAGGAGGCCATTCTGTCCATCGACTTCATGCTGGCTATCTACAATCCAGACAGTCCCCCTGCTCTATCCCTGTAGTCCTGCAAGTTTACTTCCCACAAGTGCCCAACAATCTTGCAGTCACATTACTTAAAACACAAATATGTAAGATAAATTTTATTACATGGGAGGGATGGGGGCCTCGAGCAAAAAGGTTGAGAATCCGTTACAGGATAAGTTGGACTAATCTATTAAACAGCTTTGTTACTCTGAATTGTCCAGCCTTGAAGCATTTCTCAACAAAAATAATGCAAGTGTTCAAATTACATGCTTGAATTAGTAATACGTTAAATTTAAACACCCATATGTTCTGATCAAGGGTAGGTCATAACTTAAATCTCATGAGATTGTAGAGTCGCTGAGGTGGTTTCCTATTGCCATCCTGAATGTTTGTTTTTATCTCTGGAGTACTTTCTCATTAGATTTCAGCCAAGGCTAAAGAGCCCTATCTAGCCTTTACAAAGGGGTGGGAGGCCCCCTTGATGGGGAGCAAATGCACATACTGGATGTCATCTGGTATTCAGAGCAAGTAATTCAGTCTCTGCTTACTGGGTCTGTCTGGAGTAGACCTCAAACTTAACCCTTCTGGCTGAAGAAGCCACTGTATCAGTGAACTGTTCAAACACACGTGTCCTGCTGGATATCAACCAGATATTTATAGACAGTAGTCTCCGTTTGCTGGGCCTGTCTGGAGTGGGGCTTGAACCCATTTAGCTTCTGACTTGGGTGCGGATGCTACCATCAATCCAAAGACTCACCCTTTGTTTTTTTTTTGCTTCTGGTATATTGACTAATGGAGTAAATACAGTAACAAAGGCCACTAATGTGTTTTTTTCGTATCTAAGTATTTGAAAAGCTTTGACATTCATGTAGAATGTCTGGTGTTTCCTAAGTCCTGTGCTGTACCTTGCAAAATATGTTGAGTTTTCAAAAAAGACTTGGCAACGTTAAATTCCACTTGCTTACAGAAAATGCTGCTGTTCTTGTGGAAGACAAAAGTGAAAAGAAAACCCAGAAGAATGGTTCCAAGTACTGCCAATGAAGAAGGCAATAAAGGACTAGGCATAATCACTTGTTTTACAAAAGCAAAATAGTGCAAATGATGGAAATCTGAAATAAAAACAGTGCTAGAAATAATGGACATGTCAGGGAACATCTGTGCAGAGATTTAATGCTTCAGGTCGAAGATCTTTTGGCAGGTTGAGCTCTGATGAAAGGTCACTGACCTGGAACATTAACTCACTTTCTCTCCTCTGAAGTTGCAATACCTGCTGAGTATTTCCAGCATTTTCTGTTGTAATCACTGTGGGTCTGGGTTTTTTTTACTAGCTGTTGACTTTAAAGATGCAACCACATTAAAATTTGATTAGTAGGTCTGCATGTGGAGAATATCTGGATACTGCATTTTATTTTTCCTTCAGGAGATGAGAGCACAATTTGATATGTGATCCTATCCCACTACATTTTCAGAGCATTTTCTGTGGCAAAGGGTTCAAAAAAGGGTATAAGGATAAACCCAGGATCTACAGGTCAGTCTAACCTAGGTGGTGGGAAAGCTTTTATAAACAATCTGGGACAAAATTAAGTCATATTGATAAATGTGGATTAATTAAGAAAAGCCAGCAGATTTGTTAAGGGGAGCTTTTCAATGAGGTAACAGAGGGGTAATGAGGTTGATGCAGTGTACATGGACTTTCAAAAGGTATTTGATGAGGTTCCACAAAACAGGCTCGTTGCAAAGTTAAAATCCATGGAATAAGAGGGACAGTGGCAGCATTTATACGAAGTTGGCGAAGTGACAGGAAACAGTTGTGGTGAATGGTTATTTTTTGGACTGGATGAAGGCATACAGTGGAATCTGTTAGGCCACTGCTTTTAATCTATATTAATGACCAATACTGGGTGTGCAGGGCACAATTTCAAAATTTGCAGATGACACAACTTGGAATCATGGTGAACTGTGAGGATAATGATGGACTTGGAGGTCATAGGCTGGTGGGGTGGGCAGACAAGTGGCAGATGAAATTTAATGCAGAGAAGTGTGACATGAAACATTTTGGTCGGAAAAATGAGGAAAGGTAATATAAAATAAAGGATACACTTCTAAAGGGGGTGCAGAAGCAAAGGGACTTGTGCACAAATGGTTGAAGGTGGCAGGGCAGGTTGATAAAGCGGTTAATAAGGTAGGCAGGATCCTGGGCTTTATAAATTGAGGCATAGAGTACAAAAGCAAGGAGGTTATGGTGATCCTTTAGATAAACACTCATTTAGCCTCAACTGGAGTATTATGTCCAATCCCAGGCACTACACTAGGAAGAATGTGAAAACATCGGAGAGGGTGAAGAAAAGATTTACGAGAATGATTCTGGGGATGAGACTTTGGTTATTTGGATAGATTGGTGAAACTCGGGCTGTTCTTCGAGAAGAGAAGATTTGATAGAGGTGTTCAAAAGCATGAGAGGTCTGGACAGGGTCTATAGGGAGAAACTTTCCATTGGCAGAAGGGTCAAGAACCAGAGGATATCAATTAAAGATGAATGGCAAAAGAACCAGAGATGACACAAGGAAAAACTTATCAGGTAACAAGTGGTTAGGATCTGGAATGCACTGCTTGAGAGTGGTGGAGGCATGTTCAGTCATGGCTTTCAAACGAGAATTGGATAATTATCTGAAGAGAAACAATTTGCAGGACTACAAGGAAAAGAACGAAGTAGGACTAGATGAGTAGCTCTTGGAGAGCTGGCACAGGCATGCCAGGCCAAATAGCATCCTTCTGTGCTGTTAACCATTCTATAATTCTAAATGGTTAGTTAATTTGCATCAGAAGCAGCACTGGAAATTTATGGAATCTAACTGTGTAATTAGGCTTATTTTGTCTGTAGTACTGGTTAAACGTAAAGGGCTAGACTTTGCTGGAACAGGGCATCTAATGGAATCTGCTGATGGTTAAAGTTACCACTGCACCCTTCAGCTCAAAATTTTTGGCCTTAAGCTTATTGAAAGTGTGAGCTGATAATGGCTCAGCAAGGGAAACAGGGCACCTAGGACCTATGTGAACAGCGCAACCAACAGTGTATCTATCTCCTGAGCCAGTTGGATTTAAGATTTGGAAATAAACAGTGAAAGGACTGAGGAGGGTAAATTCAGTGTCAAATCAGGTACCAAGAGTGAGATAAAGTTTGGATTTAAGAGGAAAAGTAACATTTAAAATGACATTTTTTAAATCTCCCTGAAAAACTCAAAACCTGAAGGAATGAGACTCAACATTTGTAATCATTAGTTTTCACTGCTAGCAGTTGATTGGCAGTAATTAACAATCACATCATTAATAGGGTACATGCACTAATTATTAGCCTTACAAATACAGCATGTTTATGGCATTCAATATATTGAAACGTACGGTAGAGAGAAAAATACTGTTTTTGTAGAGTGGTGCAACTCAGCAATGTTCAGATGTTGGTATTGAACTGCACATTTGCTCCTCACCTGAAGTTGCTGTACCATTACATATAAATAATGGCAAATACCATTAACCTCACTGTTCTGGCTGAAGATTTATTAAAACAGTTAATGTTACTCCTGTATATCAACTCACTTGTCAAGAGTACAAGTTTCACAATGGGGAGAAGAATAGTTGCTGCTTTCACTAAAGAATATCTCCGTTCAGCTGGAAAAAGGAAAAGCAGCAAACGTTTATTTCCCTTCCTAATGAAAGCAAGATTGGAGTGGGTTAGAACGTTTCCATTGCTGGGTACAGCATTGAAATCTAGCCCAGACCAATGGGGTAAAATGCTCTTGTAGGGATTTTAGTGAAATTAGTTTGGGTAGTCTTGGCCCACTTCGTGGTACATGCAAGTTATAGAACAACACTCCATAATTCAGCAACTATTGGCAGCTCCAAAGGCACTTTGAAGGATGCCTGTTAGAAACTGAACTATGAGGTTAGGCTTACCTTGCACTTAGCTTGTTATATCCAAATTGGGCTTATTTGATGGTAGCATAGAATGCCAACAGCCATACAGTGTTCCATTCCCCAATTCAGATATATGTTTCTGTACTAAAATATAATTTAGACAAGGAAGCTTAGAATTAGGGATACTTGCCTTTGCAACTAGGGTCATTGAATACAAAAACAATGAAGTCATGCTAAATATTTATAAATCACTGGTTAGGCCTCAGCTGGTGTATTGTACATAATTCTGGGCACCACATTTTAGGAAGGATGGCAAGGTCATGGAGAAGGTGCTGAGATTTACTAGAATCGTACTGGAGATGAAAGACTTCACCTTCCACTATGTGGAGAGAGTAGAGAAGCTGGGATTGTTCTTGGAACAGAAAAAGTTAAGGGAGACATATTGAGGTATTCAAAATTTTGAGGGGTTTTGATAGAGCAAGTATGGAGAAACTATTTTCTCTGGCAAGTGGGTTGGTAACTAGAGGTCATAGAATTAAAATAATTTACAAAAGAACTAGAGGGGAAATGAGAAATTTCTTTACAGAGGTTTGGTAAGATCTGCAATGCACTACCTGAAAGGGTGGTTAAATTTGTTTCTGTAGTAACTTTCAAAAGGCAATTGGTCATGTACTTGAAGAGGGCTAATTTGCAGGGTTATGAGGAAAAGGCTGGGGTGTGGGACTAAATTGGGCCATTCTTCAAAAGAACTGACATTAGCACGACAGGCATAACTGCCTCTTTTTGTGCTGTATGATTCTATGAATTAATTTTAAAATTTTCCTGAAACTTATTTCCTGACTTCACATTTTTAAAAAAAAGTATTGAAGATGGCTTGTGATAATGATGACAAGCATTTAAGACAGAAGGTACCATACAAATTGAAAACCAAGACATTGAAAGTGACTACAAATATCTGGGCAAACATGAAGGATGGAAGATTGTACAAATGAAGAGGTACTGAGTAGGATTAGGGCAGAATGGGGTTTCGGGAGATAGAGATATTCTGTCTGATAAGAAAATACCACTGGCATTAAGGAAGAAGGTGTGTGCTACCAACCATGACATGTGGGGAAAAATAATGAACAAGTTATCCTTAATATGTGTTGAGCTCCGTTGTCAAAAAGGGGGGAATTTAGGGGTTCAAAAGTATTTTGCCTAATGTAGCTTCCCGATCGTGTAATCTCATTTCACCTGTGAAATGGTTGCAGATAGGTCTGCTGGGGGTTTTTTTGCCTATAATTCGGCAATTGCTGATTGAAAAATGCCAACAGTCTTCTACACGAGTTAGTATCAGTTTCATTGTAGAGTCACGGCGGGGATAAGTTTTACCATGGATATGGTTCCCCCATATGCTAAATTTGAAATAGTGCTCTAGTTTATGTGTTCTACGGTACTGAATTCCCATTTGTACAAATCCCATGATTGGGGCTTTATGTTGAGACATTTTTTTGTAATACATCTAAGTCCAACATTATTCTATCCACATTGTTTCATAATAAAGACTAAAGGTATTCCAAGTGCCGTCAGGTATCCAATAGAAATATCTCGAATCAGCCTTTAGAATTTGATCTGGCAATCCAAATACGAAAACAAAAATTAAAACTAGTTGGAGATGTAAATAGATTTTAAGCAAGTGAAAGGGCTAGAATGGGAAAAGGGAAGATTTGTGATAAGGTGGAAGGCAGGAGAGGTTAAATGACAAAAGGGTTGGTGAGGCAAGGCTAAAGGGAGTGGTAATGGGACAAGTAAGAAACAAAAGATGTGTCCAGAGGAGGTATGACTAACAGAATCATGAACAGCTACCATCCAAAAGCAAAAGAGAGAAAATGAGAGTGAAATCAAAACCTATCTCCTGCTGACCTTATGGCACCCTGTTCTTGGATCCAACCCCAGTGTTGTCATCAAACCTGTTTACAAAGGTGGTACTATTTGGCTTATCAGCCTATATCTAACGGATGCCGAAGGCCAGCTCGCTGACTCTTCCTTCTATCCCTCCCTGGACCATGGCCTCACCACTGAACACAAGCCATTGTTTCCAAGACTGCCACTGACCTCATCGCCTCTAGAGATCTTCCATCCACAGCCTCCAATTTCATTGTCCTTCCAACCCCAAATAGCTTGCTTCTACTCAATCCACAAACAGGGCTGTCCACTGTTGCTGCCACTGAACGGATTTCATCTTATCTCCCCTATTCCAGTCTCTTGCCACCTACAAACATGACTCTTCCGATGCCCTCCATCACTTGCTGTTTTCATGGTAAACTATGGTAAGCATAGTGGTAATGTTATTGGACTAGTAATCCAGAGGCTTGGACTAGTGCTGCAGAGACATGAGTTCAAATCCCACCAAGGCAGCTGGGGGAATTTAAACTTAATTAATAAATCTGGAATAAAAAGCGAGTTTCAGTAATGATCATGAAACTACTGATTTGTCGTAAAACCCCATCTAGTTCACTAAGGTCCTTCAAGGAAGATAATCTGCCACCCTAATGCAGTCTGGCCTACATGTGATTCCAGACCTACACCAATGTGCTTGATTCTTAACTGCCTTCTGAAATGGTCCAGCAAGCCACTCAGTTGTATCAAACTGCTACAGAAAAGTTGAATAACAACAAAACTGGACAGGCATTGACCTAGGTACTGAAAATGACAAGGGCATACACTGCCCAGTCACTAACAGCTGGAGACTTATGCCGAAATTGAGACAGCTGTCCCACAGATTAGTCAAGCAACAGTCTGATATAGTCATAATCACCCAATCATACCTTACAGCCAATATCCCAGGCTACTCCATTACTATTCCTGGGTACGTCCTGTCCCACTGGCACTGTGATATACAGTTGAGAGGGAGTGGTGCTGGGAATCCTCAACATTGACGCGGGATTCCATGAAGTCTCATGGCATCAGGTCAAATATAGGTAAGGAAACCACCTGCTAGTAACCGCCTACTCTCCCTCAGCTGATGGATCATTGTTCCCCTATGTTGAACACTGAGGGTAGCAAAGGCACAGAATGTACTCTGCGCGGGAATGTCAATATCCATCACCAAGAGTGGCTCAGTAGCACCACTACTGACTGAGCTGGGTCTGCAGCAGGTGGTGAAAGTACCAAGAGGAAAAAACTTATTTGACCTGGTCCTTACCAATCTACTTGTTGCAGATGCATCTATCCATGACAGTACCGATCGGAGTGACCACTGCACAGTCTTTGTAGAGACAAAGTCCCATCTTCACACTGAGGATATTATCTTGTGTGGCACTGCCACCTTGCTAAATGGGCTAGACTCAGAACAGATCTAGCAGCTCAAAACTGGGTATCTATGAGGTGCTGTGGGCCATCAACAGTAGCTGAATTGTATTCAATCACAATCTGTAACCTCATGGCCTAGCTATCCCTCACTCACAGGGGTGATGGTGGTAATGCCAGTCTACTGCCTTGGGGACACAGGTTCAAATCCCACCATGGCAGATGGTGGAATTTAAACTCAATTCATTAATTTAAAAAATTCAACTAATTGAAAGCTAGACCCAGTAATGGTGCCATGAAACTATCATCGATTGTCATAAAATCCCATCTGGTTCACTATGCCCTTTAGGGTAGGAAATGTGCCGTCCTTGACTGGTTGGCCTACGTATGACACCAGACCCACAGCAATGCAGCTGATTCTTAACTGCCCTCTGAAATGGCCTAACAATCCAATAAATTGCCAAGGGCAATTAGGGACAGGCAACAAATGCTGGCCTTGCCAGCGATGCCCACATCCCATGAAAGAATTTAAAAAATCTCTACCATTATCATCAAGCCAGGGGACCAACCCTGGTTCAATGAGGATTGTAGGAGCAGCACCAGATATACATTAAAGTGAGATGCCAAGCTGGTGAAGCTACAACACAATGCATGCTAAACAGCGGAAGCAACATGCTATACACAGAGCTAAGCGATCCCACAACCAATGGATCAGATCAAACGCTCTGCAGTCCTGCCACATGTAATCGTGAATGGGGATGGACAATTAAACAACTAACTGGAGGAGGAGGCTCCATAAATACCCCATCCTCAATGACGGCAGAGCACGTCACTACAAAAGACAAGGCTGAATTATTTGCAACCATCTTCAGCCTAAAGTGCTGAGCTGATGATCCATCTTGGCCTCCTCCTGAGGTTCCTAGCATCACAGATGCCAATCTTCAGCCAATTTGATTCACTCCAGGTGAAACCAAAACAGTTCAAGGCACTGGATATAGCAACGGTTATGGGCCCTAAGAACAGAGGAACAGGAACAGGCCATTCAGCCTGTTAAGCCTGCTCTGCCATTCAATTAGATCATAGCTGATCATCTACCTCATCGCCACTTTCCCACACTATCTCCATATCCTTTGATGTCATTTGTCTCTAGACAACATCCTAGCTGTAGTGTTGAAGACGTGTGCTCCAGAACTAGCTGCGCCCCTAGCCAAGCTGTTCCAGTACAGCTACAACACTAGCATCCACCTGTGTGGAAATTACCCAGGTATGCCTTGTACACAAAAAGCAGGACAAATCCAACCCAGTCAATTACCATCCCATCCCATCAGTCTACTCTCAATCATCAGGGAAGGCGTCATTTAGAGTGCTATCAAGTGGCACTTGCTCAGCAATAATGTGCTCAACAGTTTGGGTTCCACCAGGTCCTCTCAGCTCCAGAACTCTTTACAACCTTGGTACAAACATGGACAAAAGGGCTGAATTCCAGAGGTGAGGTGAGTATGACTGCCCTTGACATCAAGGCAACATTTGACCAAGTATGGCATAAAGGAGCCTTAACCAAATTGAAGTCAATGGAAATCTGGGGTAAAATTCTTCACAGGCTGGAGTTATACCTAGCACAAAGGAAGATGGTTGTGGTTGTTGGAGGCCAATCATCTCAGCCTCAGGACATTGCTGCAAGATTTCCTCAAGGAAGTGTCCTAGGCGCAACCATCTTCAGCTGCTTCATCGATGACCTTCCCTCTGTAAACCATGGCACGGAGTCAACTCCCCCTTGGCCCCTTTATTCCCTTCACCCACTTGATCCTGGCCATCAAGTGGGACTAAGTCCTCTTAATTCAGGCTCAGGCTGGGTATTTGGGATATCGGATTACAGGAGAGCCACCCTCCACCTAATCCACCGGCTACAGTTAATGGCTTAGTACAAAGAGGAGGAAACTAAGTCCTTTCTTTAACTATCAATTTACTTTATTCACCTTGTACAATGTAAGAATAAGGCTTACACACTTGGTTAAACAAAAGCATGCAACTCAAACTGGGTTATACAGTTAATAACAAAGCTAACTAGAATTGATAAGCACACCCACTAGGTTCCTCTGATCTTTCCCTGACCTAGTCACAGAAAACAAAGGATAATACCCGAAAAAGGGGAGAGCTGACGCTGGCCAGGCGTTCCGTTCTCTCTCTTTTACGTTGTCGCCGCGTTGCTCATGCAGGGTCTTCCACTTCCGCGATGGTTGGTCTCCGGAGTTTCTCACTGGCTCTATGCCTGAGAATATCTATACTTATTCTCTTTCTTATCTCTTCAAACTTTACTGTCTCTTTCCGGTTGGCTTAGGCCTGCTCACTTCATTCATATCTTCTCTTTATTGGCCCAGGCCCAAAGACCCCGGTGTCACACCGTGTCCAAATGAGGCTCTTTTCCTGTGTTCTCTCCTTTGTCTTGTCACATAAATTAATTAGTTCAAACTGGTTTTTACCAGCACAGGCCAGTGTCGGAGCGCTGGTTACTTTAGTACATGAGCTATGCAATAGTTTGTAACAGACTCTGTATTTCTTGCAGCCCCTGGCCAACACCTCCATCAGAACATTAAAAGTGGGGAAGTTTGTTGATGATTGCCCAATGTTTAGTACCATTCGTAACTCCTCAGATACTGAAGCAGTCCGTACCAGCAAGATCTGGACAGCATTCAGGTTTGTGGTAATAAGTGGCAAGTAACATTTGTGTTACATAAGTGCCAGGCAATACATATCTCCAACGAGAGATCTAACCACCTCCCTTTGACGGTCAGTGGCATTACCATCACTGAATCCCTCACCATGAACATTCTTGGTGTTACCATTGATCAAAAACTGAACTGGACCAGCCATATAAATACCATGGCTATAAGAGCTGGTCAGAAGCTGGGGATTCTGCGGCAAGTAACTCACCTCTTGACTCCCCAAAGCATGCCCACCATCTACAAGGCAAAAGTCAGAACTGTGATGGAATACTCTCCATTTCCCTGGATGAGTGCAGCTCCACCAACACTCAAGAAGTTCGATATCATCCAAGAAAAAGCAGCCCACTTGACTGGCACCCAATCCACTCCCTCCACCACCAGCGCTCAGTGGAGTAGTGCATACCATCTGCAAGATGCACTGCAGCAACTCGCCGCGCCTCCTTTGACAGCACCTTCCAAACCCATGACCTTTTCCACCTAGAAAAACAAGGGCAGCAGACATATGGGAACACCACCTGCAAGTTTCCCTCCAAGTCACATATCATCCTTGGTTGGCATCTTTTCATCTACAAAAGATGATGGACACATATCATTCTTACTTGGAAATATATTACCATTCCTTTGCTGTTGCTGGGTCAAAATCCTGGAACTCCCTTCCGGCTGTGGGTATATCTACCTCACATGGACTGCAGTGGTTCAAGAAGGCAGCTCACCACCACCTTCTCAAGGCCAATTAGGGATGGGTAATAAATGCTGGCCTAGCCAGCAACACTTACATCCCATGAACAAATAAATTTAAAAAAATCATAAGACCTGAGACCTCGTTATTAAATTTATGGATTGGGACAAAACTTTGCGCTTCCTAGATGTATTTTCTTGGATCAATTGAAGCGTCTTCGGTGCATAAATATCTTGGCTTAAGAGGTTCTAACTCAAATAGAGGAAATTAAAAGATTTTCCAATGGAAATTACTTTATCTACTATTGGGAATCCATCTTATTGAATAGATGCAAAGAGCTTGGTGATAGTACCTCTGCAGATTCGTGCAGTATGTCTGTGCGCTTGGTTACAAGCCCTCTGGATAATAGAAACACAGGCTCGACACGGGGAACATGCCTTCGCGTGTTAATCAGTACTAAACACATGAAGTGCAAAACAAAGGGTACCAGTAGAGAGTGCACAACTAAAATTTAAATGTAAAATATTTCGGGTCCTGAAAAGCTGAAATAAAAACAGAAAATGCTGGAAACTCGTGCATTTTAGCATGATGTATGTAGGATTTACAGATCATCTTTTCATAATACTGCAGTCGTGTACTTTTTTTTTAGCCCCGAACTAATTTTCGCTCATTCTATTGACTGTCGATATGATCCATCAATACTTCGTCAATTTCCTAGATATTTCTTTAAAGGTAAGAAAAATATTATGGATTTATATGAAAATTAACTTAAGTAGGTCAACACTGAACGTATTACATATTGAGGGCATGATTAAACTATTACCGAAAGGAGCAGATAAGTACAACTCTGCAAGGAATCACAACCTGGAATGCAATGTTGGGCGCGCAGTTCTCCCTGATTTATTGAATAACTGTACTTCTAAGATTCAAATGTGAGCAGCAGCCTCGGCTATTCGCTGGTTTTGAAAACGGGGATTTCCAGACATGCGCGTTGCAAAAACTGTTCTTGAAAACTGCAGTGTAAGCGAGCCCGGCAGGGATGGTTCATTCATTTTCATTACCCGCCAGAAGAACAGTGCCCTAATCCGCCGCGCTTTCATCTTGCCTGGTGAGTGGTGCCTCCATTGTCCCTTTTCCCTTGTCGCGGTCTTGCAGCAAAATGACAGCGAAAGCCTTAAAGCTGTTAACCAACTCCAGGGTTAAATTTTAGGCCCGATCAAACGAAATGTAGAAGAAAGATCTTGTATTTAGCATCCATCTCCTAATCCATCGTGATGTGAAGCGGGAGTATCGACCATGAGGAAAATTACATCTGTTTGTAATGTATGCAAGGTTTGCTAATGTACAACTTCTAAATAACCAGTAAGGAGAGAGGGAAATGAGCCAAGGCAGCGACTATTCCGAAACAGCTTCCTCCTACGAATAAATAACAAAGCAAATTGGATTCATTCAGGTGAAATCGCGATTAAAAAACAGAAAACATTTTTATACTTACTGAAAGCCGATCGAGTATTTTTCTGTGTTCAGTAGAATCCTAACTTGACATTATATAAACTTCGAACCATAAAACAAATACCACTTGCATCTCAAGCCTTTCTGGATCGTAGTCCTAAAACAAATATGAATTCCAAACTGGTGTGAAGACTGCTGATATGCTGCCTATTTCCGTGCTCATTATTTTAAAGGCTATTACACGCAATTAATGATCAGCTGCCAGAAATTATTATACAAAGACACTGTTGTGAGGGGCAATAATTTAGCATAAGATGCTTTAGCTGCACTGCTCGCTCTGCTAAATTTTTGTCTCACGAATAGTTGATGTTTGCTTAAAATTACTAAACTGTATAATGACCATTTGGCCAATTCATTGTGGACTTTGGTGAGAAATTGGTATATTTGTAAAATAAGCTGAGTGTAGACATCTATGACATCTTGCTCTGAGATCACTTGGGGGTAAACACAATAGTATTCGTATTGTATTCCAGGATGGTAATTTTATTTTTATGTTTATTTGTTTAAACTATTACATGACACAACCCATCTATTTCATCAAACAATGAATCAAATGAGTCTTTGTAATTCTCTTGGAAAGATCAGTTATTCTAATGCAAGTTCAGAATATTTGGGGGTCCATTGTGTAAAATTCTTCACTAAGCTGCTGCATCCTGTCTTAAACCCTTATGACGTTTAAGACATTGACAACCAGACTCCGTTCTTTCAATACAAAGTTGCACTTGAAGATCTTCTGCCATTTCTGTAAGGCCGAGTTTTCAATTCGAGCATGTCCTCATTGGTCTAGACTCAATTTCAGACTGTGAAGTTTCTGTTCATTTTCCATTCTATTCAAATGATTTTGAAGATTCTGTCCTCAGAAGATTCTTCCCCTATCTCTGTCAGATGCTGCAGAACTATAAACAGCACTTATAACAAGTTATTTGGCTGTTTTCTCCTTTTCCTGCACAGGGATCTACAGACTACTTTCTCCTCTGTCAAAGGAATTGTTGAAGCAAAAGCAAAATTAATTTTGTTATTTTAAATAACTATACAGAAATTATACTAGGTACAGAAGAAAACATTTTTAAAAAATCATTTTTGTATACTCCTAAAGTGGGCTTGTCACTTTTTTCTTTGGGAAGAACCTGGAAAAGAGGCTTGTCACAGTGATCTCAAACATAAATGATGCTGTGACATCTTTGGAATAGATATGCCATTGTAATGCATATTTATCAATAGATGAAGCATTGCCCAATAGATTTACTTAAGAGACTATGTCCGTTTATGTATTAGATTTAGAACTACCAATATTTATATATTTCTAAGTCTTGCTCTGCTGTCATTAAAAAGGCCTTTACTAAGAAAACAAACCAAATGATACCCAGCTTAAACTTTCCTGATCAAAATTTTGATGCATCATTTCCTAACTCTACAACCTTAACAGGATACAGTTCCACTAAATCTGGATGCTTTGCCATGTAAACTTGAGGAAGGCACCTGAATGCTCCAGCTGTTTACCCAATATTCCTTGTATTAGAATAAGGAGCTGATTATTCCCTAATTGTATTTGTAGTTCAATCACCAGACAGGCAACACTGAATAACAAATGGCCTCTCAAGAGGAAGGAAGTTATTTATTTGCCTTTGTTGTTTCTGTGTGAAAGTGCTACTAGTTTCTATTTCTCAACCTCAATTTTGAAATTCTGTAAACATTCTTATCTGGTAAAATGAATAGCTCGGTTCTAATGTGAAAGCAAAATACTGCTGATGCTGGAAATCTGAAATAAAAACAAGAAATGCTGGAAATACTCAGCAGGTCTGGCAGCATCTGTGGAGAGAGAAGCAGAGTTTACGTTTCAGGTCAGTGACCTATCATCAGAACTTTTTTTATATTAGCTCGGTTCTAATAGTCTTTTCTGGACACACATTTTCTTGTTAGAATTGGAAATAGATTTTTCTAAAAAGACATTATATACTGCACATCCAAAAGTAATGCCATAAAAATAATGGCTAAGAAAATAGTGCTCGAGTTTGTGAATTGCTTTCCAGTTACTGCTTTAAGCAACTATTTGTTTTTGAGCAACAGCTATTAAAGTCATATACGTGGCAGTTTCCCTGGTGGATCAGTAAGTGACAGCAGTATAGTCCAAGCAAGTGCTATATTTGATCCCAAATCTGTGCTGTGTTGCTATTCTGAGCCAAGGTGATGGTTGACAACAATTGACCTCAATGTGCTGCTGAGCTAGGGAAGGAAAAATTAATCATAGATCCATACCCGGTGATTCCTATATATTACATAGAATGTATGGATTAAAACAGGCCATTTGGCCCAACTGCTCCATACGAGCCACATATGTCAGATAAGAACAGAATTGGCCAACAATGGTCCAAAGAGACACACATGAAAGAAAGACTTACATTTATATAGAACCTTTCATGATCACTGGATGTCTCAAAGCGCTTTATAGCCAATTAAGTACTTTTGAAGTGTAGTCACTGTTGTAATGTAGGAAACACAGCAGCTGATTTGCACACCGTAAGCTCCCACAAACAGCAGTGTGATAATGACCGGATAATCTGCTTTTATGATATTGATTGAGGGCTAAATATAAGCCAGGGCAGGGGGGATAACTCTCCTGCTCTTCTAAATAGTACCATGGTATCTTTTACATCCACTTTAGTAAGCAAAATTAGAAGGCTGACGAGAGGAAGGCAAACATCAAATAGGATCAGAATGAGGAATGATATTAAGACAAAGTTAAGGGCACTCTATCAGAATGCATGCAGCATTTGCAACAAGGTAGATGATTTGAAGGCACAAAATAGAGGCAAATGGGTATGATTTAATTGCCATTATGGAGACGTGCTTACAGGGTGACCAGGACTGGGAACTGAATATTCAGGGATATTCGTCATTTAGGAAGGATAGGCGGGGTGGGGAAAGGAGGTTGGGTAGCGCTGTTAATAAGGGATGAGATCAGTACCTTAGTGAAGAGGTGAAGAGGATCTTGGATTGAAGGAGCAAGATCAGTTTGGGTGGAGCTAAGAAACAGCAAGGGGCAGCAAACATTAGTGGGAGTTGTTCATAGGCCACCAAAATGTGGTAGAAATGTTGGGCACGGTATAAATCAGGAAATTAGAGCTGCATGTAGCACAGGCAATATAGTAATAATGGGTCACTTCAGTCTACATATAGATTGGGTAAACCTAATTAGCACTAATGCTGCGGAGGATGAATTCCTGGACTGTGTACGAGATGGGTTTCTGAAGCAGTCTGTTGAAGAACCAACTAGGGATTCGGCTTTTTTAGATTTAGTATTATGTAATGAGAAAGGGCTAATTAATAACCTTGCTGTAAATAGTGACCACAATATGATAGAATTTTACATTAAGTTTGAAAGAGATATAGTTCATTCTGAAACTAGGATCTTGAATCTGAACAAAGGTAACTATGAAGGTATGAGGGGCAAGTTGGCTATGGTGGATTAAACATACATTAAAAGATTTGACAGTAGATAGGCAATGGCTAATATTAAAGAAGTATTACGTGGTTTACAACAAATATACATTCGTCTAAGACACAAAAACCCAACAGAAAAGGTGAATCAACCGTGGCTAACAAAAAAAGTTAAAAATTGCATTAGGTCAAAGGAAGTGGCTTATAAGGTCACCAGAAAAAGTGGTGAGCCTGAGGATTGGGAGCAATGTAGAAGCCAACAAAGGAGGACTAAGAAACTGATAAAGAACGGGAAAAGGGATTATGAATGCAAGCTAGCTAGAAACATAAAGGCGGACTGTAAAAGCTTCTTTAGGTATGTAAAAAAGAAATGATTAGCAAGGACGAATGTGGGTCCATTGCAGGTGGTGACAGGAGATTTTGTGGTGGAGAATGAGGAAATGGCAGAGAGGCTAAACAATTACTTTGTGTCTGTCTTCACGGAGGAAGATACAGGAAATCTCCCAGAAATACTAGGGAACCAAGGGATTTGTAAAAATAAGGAACTGAAAGAAATTAGTATCAATAAAGAGGTAGTACTCGAAAAATTGATTGGATTGAAAGTTGATAAATCCCCTGGACCAGATGAGCTACATCCCAGAGTATTGAAGGAGGTGGCTGTAGAGCTAGTGGATGCATTGTTGGTTATCTGTCAAAATTCTGTAGATTCTGGAAGGGATCCTGCAGACTGGAAAGTAGCAAATTTAACTCCACTATTTAAGAAGGGAGCGAGAGAGATAACTGAAAACTACAGACCTGTTAGTTTGATGTCAGTAGTAGGGAAAATGTTAGAATCTATTGTAAAGGATGAGATAACTGGACACTTGGAAAATAATATGATTGGGCAGAGTCATCATGGATTTATGAAAGGGAAATCATGTTTGACAAACCTGTTGGAGTTTTTGAGGATGTTACTTGTAGCATAGAGAAATGAGAACAAGTGGTTGTGGTGTATTTGGATTTTCAGAAGGCTTTTGATAAGGTCCCACACAGGAGGTTAGTAGGTTAGTAAACAAAATTAGAGCACATGAGATAAAATCAAGAAATGCTGGAAATACTCAGCAGGTCTGGCAGCATCTGTGAAGACAGAGCAGAGTTAACGTTTCAGGTCAGTGACCCTTCTTCAGAACTGGCAAATATTAGAAATGTAAAAGGTTATAAGCAAGTAAAGCAGGGGTAGGGCAAGAGATAACAAAGGAGAAGGTGTAGATAGGACAAGGTCACAGAATAGCTGACCAGAAGGTCGTGGAGCAAAGGCAAACAATATGTTAATGGTGTGTTGAAAGACAAAGCGTTAGTACAGATAGGGTGTTAACTGACTGAAAATTGAACAGCCGCAAGTACAAACATGAGAAAAAACAGTGGGTAAGCAAACTGAACAAACTAAGATGAAATAAAATAAACACAAAATTTTTTTTTAAAAGGAACAAGAAAAAATAACTAACAATAAAAGTCAAATGGGGGGCCCACCATGCTCTGAAATTATTGAACTCAATGTTCAGTCCGGCAGGCTGTAGTGTGCCTAATCAGTAAATGAGATGCTGTTCCTCGAGCTTGCGTTCATGTTCACTGGAACACTGCAGCAATCCCAGGACAGAGATGTGAGCATGAGAGCAGGGGGGAGTGTTGAAATGGCAAGCAGCCGGAAGCTCAGGGTCCTGCATGCGGACTGAGCAGAGGTGTTCCGCAAAGCAGTCACCCAGTGTGCGTTTGGTCCCCCCAATGTAGAGGAAACCACATTGTGAGCAGCGAATACAGTATACTACATTGAAAGAAGTACAAGTAAATCGCTGCTTCACCTGAAAGGAGTGTTTGGGGCCTGGGATAGTGAGGAGAGAGAAGGTAAATGGGCAGGTATTACACCTCCTGCGATTGCAGGGGAAGGTGCCATAGGAAGGGGACGAGGTGGTGGGGGTAATGGAGAAGTGGACCAGGGTGGCATGGAGGGAACGATCCCTTCGGAATGCTGACAGGGGAAGGGAGGGGAAGATGTGTTTGGTAGTGGCATCACGCTGGAGGTGGCGGAAATGGCGGAGGATGATCCCTTGGATATGGAGGCTGATGGGGTGGAAAGTGAGGACAAGGGGAACCCTGTCGCGGTTCTGGGAGGGAGGGGAAAGGGTGAGGGTAGAGGTGCGGGAAATGGGCTGGACACGGTTGAGGGCCATGTCAACCACAGTGGGGGGGGACTCCTCAGTTGAGGAAAAAGGAAGACATCAGAAGCACCGTCATAGAAGGTAGTATTATCAGAGCAGATGCATCGGAGACGGAGAAACTGGGAGAATGGTATGGAGTCCTTACAGGAGGCAGGGTGGGCTTATAATGGATATTAGTAGACAGCCTATCCCCAGAGATGGAGATAGAGAAGTCGAGGAAGGGAAGGGAGGTGCCAGAGATGGACCATGTAAAGATGAGAGAAGGGTGGAAATTAGAAGCAAAGTTGATAAAGTTTTCTAGTTTGGGGCGGGAGCAGGAAACGGCACCAATACAGTCATCAATGTACCAGAAAAAGAGTTGGGGGAGGGGGCCTGAGTAGGACTGGAACAAAGAATGCTCGACATATCCCACAAAAAGACAGGCATAACTAGGACCCACGTGGGTACCCATAGCAACACCTTTTACTTGACTGAAGTGAGTGAAGTTGAAGGAGAAGTTGTTCAGTGTGAGAACAAGTTCAGCCAGGCGGAGGAGGGTGGTGGTGGATGGGGACTGGTTAGGCCTCTGTTCAAGGAAATAGTGGAGACCCTCAAACCGTCCTGGTGGGGGATGGAGGTCTAGAGAGATTGGACATCCATAGTGAAGAGAAGGAGTTTGGGGGTAGGAAACTGGAAATTGTCAAAATGACGTAGGGCGTCAGAAGAGTCACGGATGTAGGTGGAAAGAGACTGGACCAGAGGAGAAAAGATAGAGTCAAGATAGGAAGAAATAAGTTCAGTGGGGCAGAAGCAGGCTGACACAATGGGTCTGCCGAGACAGTCCTGTTTGTGGATTTTGGGAAGGAGGTAGAAGCGGGCTGTCCGGGTTTGTGGGACTATGCGGTTGGAAGCCGTAGAGGGAAGATATCCAGAGGAGATGAGGTCAGTGACAGTCCTGTGGACAGTAGCTTGATGTTCGGTGGTGGGGTCATGGTCCAGAGGGAGGACTGCTTTGCGGAACACCTCCGCTCAGTCTGCAAGCAGGACCCTGAGCTTCCGGTTGTTTGCCATTTCAACACTCCCCCCTGCTCTCATGCTCACATCTCTGTCCTGGGATTGCTGCAGTGTTCTAGTGAACATCAACGCAAGCTCGAGGAACAGCATCTTATTTACCGATTAGGCACACTACCACGGAACACAAAAGTCCGAGTGTATCAGGCCTGTGTCCTCAGTACCTTGCTCTACGGCAGCGAGGCCTGGACAACGTATGCCAGCCAAGAGCGACGTCTCAATTCATTCCATCTTCGCTGCCTTCGGAGAATACTTGGCATCAGGTGGCAGGACTATATCTCCAACACAGAAGTCCTTGAAGCGGCCAACATCCCCAGCTTATACACACTACTGAGTCAGCGGCGCTTGAGATGGCTTGGCCATGTGAGCCGCATGGAAGATGGCAGGATCCCCAAAGACACATTGTACAGCGAGCTCGCCACTGGTATCAGACCCACTGGCCGTCCATGTCTCCGTTATAAAGACGTCTGCAAACGCGACATGAAATCGTGTGACATTGATCACAAGTCGTGGGAGTCAGTTGCCAGCATTCGCCAGAGCTGGCGGGCAGCCATAAAGACAGGGCTAAATTGTGGCGAGTCGAAGAGACTTAGTAGTTGGCAGGAAAAAAGACAGAGGCGCAAGGGGAGAGCCAACTGTGCAACAGCCCCAACAAACAAATTTCTCTGCAGCACCTGTGGAAGAGCCTGTCACTCCAGAATTGGCCTTTATAGCCACTCCAGGCGCTGCTTCACAAACCACTGACCACCTCCAGGCGCGTATCCATTGTCTCTCGAGATAAGGAGGCCCAAAAGAAAGAAGGCACACTACAGCCTGCCAGACTGAACATTGAATTGAATAATTTCAGAGCATGACGGGCCCCCCATTTGCCTTTTATTTTTAGTTATTTTTTCTTGTTCCTTTTTAAAAAAAATTTTTGTGTTTATTTTATTTCATCTTAGTTTGTTCAGTTTGCTTACCCACTTTTTTCATGTTTGTACTTGCGGCTGTTCAATTTTCAGTCAGTTAACACCCTATCTGTACTAATGCTTTGTCTTTCAACACACCATTAACATATCGTTTGCCTTTGCTGCACGACCTTCTGGTCAACTATTCTGTGACCTTGTCCTATTTACACCTTCTCGTTTGTTATCTCTTGCCCTACCCCCGCTTTACTTGCTTATAACCTTTTACATTTCTAATATTTGCCAGTTCTGAAGAAGGGTCACTGATCTGAAACGTTAACTCTGCTTCTCTCGCCACAGATGCTGCCAGACCTGTTGAGTATTTCCAGCATTTCTTGTTTTTATTTCAGATTTCCAGCATCTGCAGTATTTTGCTTTTATTTTAGAGCACATGAGATTGGCTGATGAACAAGGTAGTGGCTGGCCTGCCCAACTGTTCAGTGTACCTGGATTATCTGTTAGTGTACAGTGACACCTGGGGGGACCACCTGGACTAGTTAGAAGCCCTCTTCCGAAGGTTACAGTCGGCTGACCTCGTGATAAGTCTTGCAAAGAGCGAGTTCGCTAAAGCTCAAGTAGCCTACCTGGGGAATATTGTGGGTCAATGGAGAGCGTTACCCAAAGAAGCAAAGGTACAGGCACTGATAGATTTTCACGACCCTACGACCAAATGGGAAATAATGAGACTTTTGGGGATGGGTGGGTTTTACCACAAGCTTGTCCCAAACTTCAGTACTATATCTGCCCTGCTGACAGACTTATTACAGAAAGAAGCAAAGGTCGTGTGGTCAGAGAGGTGCCAAACAGCTTTCGAGAGGCTGAAAGCCATCTTAACCAATGAACTGGTGCTGGCAGATCCAAACTTTAACAAACCATTTAAAGTGGCAGTGGATGCTAGTGATGTAAGGGTAGGTGCTGTCCTGCTCCAAGATGATGAGTTCGGCATTGAGAGACCAGTTGGGTGTTTTGCCAAAAAATTAAACAAACATCAGGGCGGCACAGTGGCGCAGTGGTTAGCACCGCAGCCTCACAGCTCCAGCGACCCGGGTTCAATTCTGGGTACTGCCTGTGTGGAGTTTGCAAGTTCTCCCTGTGTCTGCGTGGGTTTCCTCCGGGTGCTCCGGTTTCCTCCCACATGCCAAAGACTTGCAGGTTGATAGGTAAATTGGCCATTATAAATTGCCCCTAGTATAGGTAGGTGGTAGGGAAATATAGGGACAGGTGGGGATGTGGTAGGAATATGGAATTAGTGTAGGATTAGTATAAATGGGTGGTTGATGGTCGGCACAGACTCGGTGGGCCGAAGGGCCTGTTTCAGTGCTGTATCTCTAAAAAAAAAAAAAAAAATCAAAGGAGACATTCTTCTGTGTAGAAGGAAGCCCTGGGACTGTTGCGGCTCTCATAAATTTTGAGGTATATGTCCAAAATGGATATAGAGAGACTGTAGCTTATACCGACCACAATCTTTCGACCTTTATAGAAAAATTCAAAACCCATAATGCAAGGCTTTTTTATTGGAGCCTGCTTCTGTAACCTTACCATGTAAAGATTATCCACACTGCAGGGAAAAACAATGTGATAACTGATGCTTTTGCTAGGGTTTAGCTCAGCACAGAACCATCCCGAATAAACAAAAACTGGAGTATGACAGTGAGACTGATGAGTGTGTGTGTACAATTTATTTTTAATTTGTGAAATGATCCTGTTGTCACATTTCATTTCAGGTGGTTGGGAGGTGTTACGCCAATGTGTTTTGTTGAATGATAATTCTTTGAGTCCACTAGCTAGAGATCTGAAATTGTATTTTTTTAAAAGACATTTTTAAAAGACAAGCTACCAGCAAAGTCATCCTTTCAGCTTAAGATGATCACCTAATTTGCAACACTGTATCCTACACTGCAATGCTTGTGAGGAGAGAGACGAATTGTCTGCATTTCCCAGCAAGAACCAAGACTCAGGAGGTTTAAAGGAACTGCCTGTTCTCTTGGAAAGCAGAGAAATACTCCTCCAGAGTGTGTGTGAGAGTGAAAGATGGCATGTTGTTTTATTATTTTATGAGTTCGGTTTAGGCACAATAAAGTTAACCTGTCCGATTACTTACTTGCTATGATCATAACAAAAAGCAATCAAACACCTACAGAATTGGCCAGTACATCCACTTTAAGAGTTAAACCTGTTGTGGTCAAACAAGAAGAGGGAAAAGAAGGAAGCCCTTTGACTCCTCCTCACTTGACCGTAACACCGTTTAAGACTAAGATGAGGAGGAATTTCTTTACTCAGAGGGTGCTGAATATGTGGCATTCTCTACCCCAGAGGGCTGTTGGAAGCTCAATCATTGAGCATGTTCAAGACAGAAATCAATAGGTTTCAGGATAAAAATGACATCAAGGTAATAGTGGGGAAAAATGGCGTAGAGGTAGATGATCAGCCATGGATCTGTTTTAATGGCAGAGCAGGCACGATGGACCAAATGGCCTACTCCTGCTGCTATTTCCTATGATCTTATGACCTGAGAGGACAGATGCAGCCTCAGTTTAACTTTTCATCGGAAAGACGGCACCTCTGAAAGTGCAACACTTCCTCGGTACTGCGCTGGAGAGTTAGGCTTGATTTTTGTGCTCAAGTCCTGGAGTGGAACTTGAACCCAAATCCTTCTGACTCAGAAGTAAGAGTGCTATTGCTGACACACAAATGACCCCAGAATGGATGCTTAGGTGACTTACTGGGCACAAAGTTAATGCTTTTAAAGAGCTCAAAGGAAAAATTTGTTGAGATGAGTAAATAAATTCAGATTTGAAATTGCTGAGTTCTAATTACACAGCAGATAAACATTGACTATCCTTTGACAGGTTTCACACCAAGCTTGGTAAGGTCACAGAAATACTTTTTCAATGTAAGATGCTTAGCAGCACCTCACAAACCTTTCCAACAATCACATATACACAAGCTGTTAACTCTGTTTATAAACTCTGTGTCAAATCAGCTAATTTTACAAAATTGATTCTTTTTGCTAAAAGCTGATTTATATTGCAGCCCTATAAACAAGCTATTCTATTAATGTATAAATGATGTGTGCTTTTATCCAGTGCAGCTTAAAGGTCACAGTGGGACTTCACACCCACATCTATGCACCAAATAACATAACATTACCTTATTTGTTAATTGCATTTATTATTCCAAAAGCAAGTTTTTATCTGGAAATTCTTATCCTTCTGGTTACTTAATTTTGGAGTAATATCGCCATGCCGTATGGTGAAGTATGAAAGTTAAGGTGCGTGTAATTTGTCTCTGTTGTATAGAGGCACAGACAAATACCAGGTGTGCTTTCAGGACCCATGGGATAATTTGTTTTGCAATTCTGCAAATGTTGCAAAATATCTGTTGGGCAATAGTTTCCTTATTCTGTCTTATTAGTTTATCCAACATTATGGTTTACTCACAACATTTTTATAAAGACAATTAACAGCCTTTAGTTTGTATTTCTGAGTACAGAGAAGTTGGTTGACCTGAAAAGGCTAGAATACACTTATTCCATGAATAAGGAAGAATCTTTTTTTATAGGAAGTTATATAAGCTCATAATGGTTTAGTCAGTTTATGTTAATTTAAAAGTACAAATTTTAATTGATTGATCACTGTAAGAAATACTATTGGCTTGGGTTTTAACAATGTGTGATTTATGTTTTAACACATTTAAAATTAATTGTAAAATGATTTAACTGAACCAATAAAAAAAAACTTCTCACAGACACACAAACACTGAAAATCTGAAATTAAAACAGAAAATGCTATTCATTGTACAATAGGTTGGTCAACAACTGATGGACATCAAGCAAGGGTTTTCCAGCATTTTGTTTGCCTAGGCTACATACATTTTTAAATTATTTACACATGGATAGAGATTATGAACTTTACAAATACAGACTTTTGAGCCTCTATATATCGTCTTGGTGGTTTGACAATTCTTGCTCGAGGAATTTACGTTCTCATCTGTTGCTGTTTTTTCTGAAGTTTTTCCCTCTTTGCGTTCAGTTTCTGTTGCTCTGCCTTCAGCCTGCTAACATACTCTGCTGCTTTTCTCAAGATGATCACTTTTGGGGCCTTGTCATTCTTGGACAGTTCCAGCACCTCATCTCGAAGAGCTGATAGACAATGTTGCAACTCATTCCTCCTCTGCCTCCTCAGGGCATTGTGTGTCCATCGCCTTTCCTCATTCTCTGCATCTGAATGTCTTGGGCTCAAGGTTGAGGAATTGTTGGGGGAGGAGTACTTGACCTCATGGCATACCTGTCCATTCTGGCTCTTTGTGGTGCTGGTGGTTCTCTAGAGAGCAGAAGTGAAGGCATGGCATAGTTGTGCTGTTGCTGGGTTTCCAGACTGCACCGTTTAATGCTGGTCAGAGCCTGCAGGCAGGTTCCGGTCCTTGGAAATTTCCATTTGGCAAGGCTTTCGTGGATAGTTATAATGTTGAGGTCCTTACACCTGGCAGTGATGCCACAGCTGGTCCGCTCGTGTCTACTAGGTAGAACGTTTGTGGTTTCCGTGCCAACTTGCCATATTTGCACTGCAGTGTCAGTGTGCCACAGCAAGGGATGGGTGACCCGTTGTATTCAGATAACTGGCAGTTGTTGGTTGTATCATTGATTTTCAGCGACTCTGGTACATATCTTTGAGGATTCAGACTGGTAGGATATTTGCACTGGCGCTGGTGTCAATCTTGACCCTGAGTGTATGTTCACCATCTTTCTTTGGACACGTTATGTTAATAGTGGCGAAAGCTTCCAGTTGTTTGACTTCAATATGATGTGTCAGGTTCACAATGTGGAATGCCTGTTCATCTTTTGACTGCGAACTACTTCTCTTGTCTCAGGTCTGTTTCGCTGTGGACTTTGTGTATCAGCTTGCGTTTATGCCAGGCATCGGATATCTCCCTGCTGCTGTTGCCCTACTTCTGTGCCTACCGTGACTTCTGGCTGCGTCGTCGGAGCCAGATTTTTTGCACAGGTGGGCCCAGTGTCCTTTTGCACCACATGCCTTGCACAGGTCTCAAAATGCAGGACAGCTTCGCCATAATTGGGACCAACCACACTTACCATACAGCTTGCTTGCTCTTTTCAACCTGGTTATGATGCTGATATTGTTGGCTGCACCTAGTGCTTGCAGGTGCTGTTGTCCAGCTACAATGGCTTTGTATTTCCTGCCATCTTCCACCAGTCCATCAATGCTGTGACCTTTCTTTTTCCCCAAGAGGTCTTTCTGAAATGCTTCAATGGGTGTTGATACAATCACCAGCTCCATTATTGGGTCTGATAGCTCAACTTCTGAAAAATCGCATTAGTTGCCCTTACTATGGCATCTGCTCTGCTGATGAACTGGTCTATTGATTGCTGTGTCTGTTGCCTGCAGGACATCAGTTCCAGGCAGTGAATTCAAACATTCACTCTTAATCGGAGCTGATCTTCCAGAACTTTCCATATCTTTGCAGGATCTTTCTGGTACTCTTCTGATATGCCTGAGGTATTGATTCTGTGTAATCCTTCATTTCCAACTGCTATTAATATTTTTACACCCTGTTTTTCTGGTTCTGTAATCACTTGGTCTGTAAAACGTAACTGCATTCTCTGTTTGAACAGTTGTCACTCTGATAGGATATCCAAGGCTTTCCAGTTCATGCTGGGAAATTTGGTTACATCTTCCATCTGTTCTTGTGCTTAAAACATGCTTTAAGACTTGGTCCTGTGACTCTGTACTGCTTTCCCTTTAAAAAACTCTTGTCTGCTTTGATTGACAGTAGCAGGTGTTTGGCAGTGCTTGTTTGTTTAATCTAGCTTCCAGCACTCTAGTCTGTCTGTTTACACAGTTGTGCAATAAACATTTCAAGCGCCTTTTTCTGCTAGAGTTTGTTTATACAGCCGTTCAATTGACAATTCTTCATGCTTGAGTAGTTTTCAGTTTTTTAAATTCTGGCTGAGTGAATGGAAGGTCTTCACGCTCGAGTGGTTTGATGATTTTTTTAAATAGGTTTAACTGCGAAGTGCGTGAATGGAGGATTCCTGCGCTTTTTGTTGTCGGATGCCTCTTGTAATGGCGCCGACTTATAGAGGCCTGGAAGGGGAGCCTTTAAAAAAAATCAATCAGCCTGAAATAGGGATTGGGTTTTCCCTGGTTTTTTTTTCTTTTGCTGAGCCTTTTGAAAAAGAAATTAACTTTGCAAGCACCTCAAAGCATTCTTTTTAACGGGAATGCCTGGACCGTTGGAACAATGACTCACCCGACCGCAGTGATTGATCTACAGCCTGTCATTCTGCCCTCTGTCTTCTACAGCTTGAGGTCAGTGTTTTCTTCACTGTTTGAGCCAGTATTTTTTTGAACTTTCTCTCTTCTAGCTGTAGGAAGGTAGTTTTAAAAGCTGTTTTCCCTGTGGTTTTCAATCTTGGATCTTGTCATCGCACCACTGCCACCATGTAATGAATTCTTTTAATGTTGCCTTATGCAACATTAGTGCGATGCATGGAGTTCAGTTGATTTAAGATCTCAAACAGGTTTATTAATAGCTGACAAGTATATACAGTGCAGAGCTAACTATTTACAGAACCTTCCTCTAGGTGTTACAGTTACAGAGTGACTCTGGCTCTGAGTCACATGACTACATCCTGGTACTTAGCTGATTAGAATACTAAGATTTTAAAAGTATATCACTCTTAAAGGCAATCATGCAACAGTGCTAATAGTTGTAGTAAAAGGCAAAGCATGAGTCTAGAGAGAGTGTTAATGGCAGAATAATGAACAGCTCTGTCTGAAAACGAAAACATGAAAAACAAGTTTAAGACAGGCACATGGTTAAAAAATAAAAAAATTTTTTTTTTAGAACATTACAGCGCAGTACAGGCCCTTCGGCCCTCGATGTTGCGCCGACCTGTGAAACCATCTGACCTACACTATTCCATTTTCATCCATATGTCTATCCAATGACCACTTAAATGCCCTTAAAGTTGGCGAGTCTACTACTGTTCCACGCCCCTACTACTCTCTGAGTAAAGAAACTACCTCTGACATATGTCCTATATCTATCACCCCTCAACTTAAAGCTATGTCCCCTCGTGTTTGCCATCGCCATCTGAGGAAAAAGACTCACTATCCACCCTATCTAACCCTCTGATTATCTTATATGTCTCTATTAAGTCACCTCTCCTCCTCCTTCTCTCCAACGAAAACAACCTCAAGTCCCTCAGCCTTTCCTCGTAAGACCTTCCCTCCATACCAGGCAACATCCTAGTAAATCTCCTCTGCACCCTTTCCATAGCTTCCACATCCTTCCTATAATGCGGTGACCAGAACTGCACGCAATACTCCAGGTGCAGTCTCACCAGAGTTTTGTACAGCTGCAGCATGACCTCGTGGCTCCGAAACTCGATCCCCCTACTAATAAAAGCTAACACACCATATGCCTTCTTAACAGCCCTATTAACCTGGGTAGCAACCTTCAGGGATTTATGCACCTGGACACCAAGATCTCTCTGTTCATCTACACTACCAAGAATCTTCCCATTAGCCCAGTACTCTGCATTCCTGTTACTCCTTCCAAAGTGAATCACCTCGCACTTTTCTGCATTAAACTCCATTTGCCATCTCTCAGCCCAGCTCTGCAGCCTATCTATGTCCCTCTGAACCCTACAACATCCTTCGGCACTATCCACAACTCCACCGACCTTAGTGTCATCCGGAAATTTACTAACCCACCCTTCTACACCCTCTTCCAGGTCATTTATAAAAATGACAAACAGCAGTGGCCCCAAAACAGATCCTTGCGGTACACCACTAGTAACTAAACTCCAGGATGAACATTTGCCATCAACCACCACCCTCTGTCTTCTTTCAGCTAGCCAATTTCTGATCCAAAGCTCTAAATCACCTTCAACCCCATACTTCCGTATTTTCTGCAATAGCCTACCATGGGGAACCTTATCAAACGCCTTACTGAAATCCATATACACCACATCCACTGCTTTACCCTCATCCACCTATTTGGTCACCTTCTCGAAAAACTCAATAAGATTTGTGAGGCACGACCTACCCGTCACAAAACCGTGCTGACTATCGCTAATGAACTTATTCTTTTCAAGATGATTATAAATCCTGTCTCTTATAACCTTTTCCAACATTTTACCCACAACCGAAGTAAGGCTCACAGGTCTATAATTACCAGGTCTGTCTCTACTCCCCTTCTTGAACAAGGGGACAACATTTGCTATCCTCCAGTCTTCCGGCACTATTCCTGTCGACAATGACGACATAAAGATCAAGGACAAAGGCTCTGCAATCTCCTCCCTAGCTTCCCAGAGAATCCTAGGATAAATCCCATCTGGCCCAGGGGACATATCTATTTTCACACTTTCCAAAATTGATAACACCTCCTCCTTGTGAACCTCAATCCCATCTAGCCTAGTAGCCTGAATCTCAGTATTCTCTTCGACAACATTTTCTTTCTCTACTGTAAATACTGACGCAAAATATTCATTTAACACTTCCCCTACCTCCTCTGATTCCACACACAACTTCCCACTACTATCCTTGATTGGCCCTAATCTAACTCTAGTCATTCTTTTATTCCTGATATACCTATAGAAAGCCTTAGGGTTTTTCCTGATCCTATCCGCCAATGACTTCTCATGTCCTCGCCTTGCTCGTCAGAATGGACATGCAAAATTAGAGGGTATAAATATAAAATTAAAGAGCCTCAAGTAAAATTACAGATTATAAGAACATTTTTTTCCCAGAACAGGGAGTATACCAAATACACTCACAGCAAAACCAGTTAATCCTTTATCAAATAGCTCCTTCACAAAAAAATATCAAGGTGGGGGCGGTGGGGGGGAGGTGTGGGGGGCGGGGGGTAAAAGAAAAAAGATCTTCCCTCCACAGGCGTAGCAAATTCTAAGCATATTTATAAATAACACCTTTAAAATGTCATTTCAGAAGAAACTTCCCTGGTTATGAAAAGAATTTAAGGCTATTGAAATAAAGATGGGCAACTACAAAGATAAGGAGATATGGGTGGGTTAATCCACTATCCCATCATCCATAGAACATAGAACATTACAGCGCAGTACAGGCCCTTCGGCCCTCGATGTTGCGCCGACCTGTGAAACCATCTGACCTAAACTATTCCATTTTCATCCATATGTCTATCCAATGACCACTTAAATGCTCTTATCCATGTTTGAGCCTAACCCAGACTGATAACTGAAAGTCATTCCATTCATTGGGTACAACAGTATTATAGATTAGTTTCAGTAGAGTCTAATGGTCATGGACCTTTCATATAAAACTATTGCTGTTTTGGCAATTATACTCAGAAAAGCCACAATGCAGTTGATGTGGGAAATGGAACATGTAGGGGCTACACGACGTTGGGGTTGAGTAGAGTCAGCTTTTCTCCTGCATTTAATTGTGCTAATTCTAATAATGCCAATGATAATGGATGTCTGGAATGGGCAAGTAAATAATTTTCATTTTACCATTTCTCACCTTGATGAACCTAACTTTTTTCCCATTGACAATTTTTTCCTCTCCCTTTGTCCCCTGAAAGTAGTGACCTCCTTCTGAGTATGGTTCCACTGACATTGGGCATCCTTCTGTATCTCATCCAAGGCCATTTTTCATGAGCCTCAATAGTGACAGTACGGAGATTATTCAGCTGCCATGTGCTATCAGAGTTGAGCCCAATACGGTCTTCCCCCAACAGCCACACACATGCACTTTGAGCAAGGGATTACTGGATAAGGAATGGCAGCAACAATCAGGAGTAGGAACTCTGGTTTATTTTCCCCTCCCTAACCCAGGAGCGTCAAACCAAATTGTATAATCTCCACCTCTCCAATGGCTCAGCTAACTCAGTTCAGATCAGACATCAAACAAATTCCTAGACTGCATGGCTCAGTTACTCATCTGATAAATTCATTGAACAACTGAGGGAGGTTTATTTAGTTTTAGAAAAAAAACAAATGGTGATCAAATATTTTATGAACCATAATTACTTGGGTGCTGCTGTAACCATAAAAAGCAACTAGCCAGGCTTGAATAATGGAGATACAAGTGTACTTATTTACTTCCTATATTGTTCATACATTTTTGGTTGCTAGCTTTGAATTATTAAGTACAGTTTTGGGATTCCTATCTTCAAAGCATGAGAAATGGTCCACAGAAGAGCAACAAGAACGATTTTAGGATGTAGGACTTTAATTTATAGAGACTCACTGAATAAAACTTTGGAGAAGGACTGAGAGGGGCATGATCCTGATTTTTAATACTGAAAGACACTGACAATGTAGACAAATGCAGGCTATTTTTTATTTTTTACAATTAGAACATTACAGCGCAGTACAGGCCCTTCGGCCCTCGATGTTGCGCCGACCTGTGAAACCATCTGACCTACACTATTCCATTTTCATCCATATGTCTATCCAATGACCACTTAAATGCCCTTAAAGTTGGCGAGTCTACTACTGTTGCAGGCAGGGCGTTCCACACCCCTACTACTCTCTGAGTAAAGAAACTACCTCTGACATCTGTCCTATATCTATCACCCCTCAACTTAAAGCTATGTCCCCTCGTGTTTGCCATCGCCATCCGAGGAAAAAGACTCTCACTATCCACCCTATCTAACCCTCTGATTATCTTATATGTCTCTATTAAGTCACCTCTCCTCCTCCTTCTCTCCAACGAAAACAACCTCAAGTCCCTCAGCCTTTCCTCGTAAGACCTTCCCTCCATACCAGGCAACATCCTAGTAAATCTCCTCTGCACCCTTTCCATAGCTTCCACATCCTTCCTATAATGCAGTGACCAGAACTGCACGCAATACTCCAGGTGCAGTCTCACCAGAGTTTTGTACAGCTGCAGCATGACCTCGTGGCTCCGAAACTCGATCCCCCTACTAATAAAAGCTAACACACCATATGCCTTCTTAACAGCCCTATTAACCTGGGTAGCAACCTTCAGGGATTTATGCACCTGGACACCAAGATCTCTCTGTTCATCCACACTACCAAGAATCTTCCCATTAGCCCAGTGCTCTGCATTCCTGTTACTCCTTCCAAAGTGAATCACCTCGCACTTTTCTGCATTAAACTCCATTTGCCATCTCTCAGCCCAGCTCTGCAGCCTATCTATGTCCCTCTGAACCCCACAACATCCTTCGGCACTATCCACAACTCCACCGACCTTTTCATTTTAAAAATGAAAACAAAATGGCAGTCATGTTTTGAATTTGTTGTACTCAATGTTGAGTCCAGAAGGCTGTCGAGTGCCTAACTGGAAGATGAGGTGCTGTTCCTCAAGCTTACATTGAGCTTCATTGGAACACTGTAGCAGGCCAAGGTTAGAAATGGGAGCCTGAGAGCACGGTGGTGAATTAAAATGGCAGGCGACCAGAAGCCCGGGGTCATGCTTATGGACTGAGTGGAGGTGTTCTGTAAAGCAGTCACCCTATCTGCGTTTGGTTTCCCCACTGTAGAGAATACCATAATTTGAGCAGCGAATACAGTATACTAAATTGAAAGAAGTACAAGTAAATTGCTGCTTCACTTGGAAGGAGTGTTTGGGGCCTTGGATAGTGAGGCGAGAGGAGGTAAAAGGGCAGGTGTTACACCTCCTGCGATTGCATGGGAAGGGGATGCAATGTTGGGGGTGATGGAGGAACGGTCCCTTCGGAATGCTGACAGGGGAGGGAAAGATGTATTTGGTGATGGCGTCATGTTGGAGGTGATGGAAATGGCAGAGGATTATCCTTTGGATGGAGAGGCTGGTGGGTGGAAAGTGAGGACAAGGGGAACCCCGTTATGGTTCTGGGAGGGAGGGGAGGGGGTGAGGGCAGAAGTGCGGGAAATGGGTCGGACATGGTTGAGGGCCCTATCAACCACAGTGGGGGGGGGGGGGATCCTCCATTGAGGAAAAAGGAAGACTTATCAGAAGTGCAGTTGTTGAAGGTTGTATCATAATAACAGATGCATCGGAGATGGAGAAACTGGGAGAATGAAATGGAGTCCTTACAGGAGGCAGGGCGTGAGGAAGTGTAGTTGAGATAACTATGGGAGTCGGTGGGCTTATAATGAATATTAGTGGACAGCCTATCCCCAGAGATAGAGAAAGAGAAGGGAAGTGTCGGAGATGGACCATGTGAAGCTGAGAGAAGGGTAGAAATTGGAAGCAAAGTTGATGGAGTTTTCCAGTTCAGGGTGAGAGCTGGAAGCCTCACCGATATAGTCATCAATGTACTGGAAAAAGAATTGGGGGAGGGGACCTGAGTAGGACTGAAACAAGGAATGTTTGACATACCCCACAAAAATAAGGCATAACTAGGGCCCTTGCGGGTACCCATAGCAACACCTTTAATTTGGAGGAAGTGAGTAGAGTGGAAGGAGAAGTTGTTGAATGTAAGAACAAGTTCAGCCAGGCAGAAGAGGGTGGTGAATGGGAACAGATTGGGCCTCTGTTCAAGGAAGAAGCGGAGAGCCCGCAGAGCATCCTGCTTGGGGTTGGAGGTGTAGAGAGATTGGACGTCCATAGTGAAGAGGAGGTGGTTAGGGCCAGGAAACTGGAAACTGTCAAAATGACGTAGGGCGCCAGAAGAGTCACTGATATAGGTGGGACCAGATACTGGACCAGGGGAGAAAAAATAGAGTCCAGATAGGAAGAAATAAGTTCAGTGGGCAGGAACAGGCTGAAAACATGGGTCTACTGGGACAGTTCTGTTTGTGGATTTTGGGAAGTAATTAGAAGCGTGCTGTTCGTGATTATGGGACTATGAGGTTGGACGCTGTCGAGGGAAGTTTTCCAAAGGAGATGAGGTCAGTGACAGCCCTAGAGACAGTAGCTTGATGTTTGGTGGTGGGGTCATGGTCTGGGGAAGGTAAGAAGTGTCTGAGAGTTGGCGCTGAGCCTCTGCAAGGTAGAGGTCGGTATGCCAGATAACAACAGCACCACCCTTTTCAGCAGGTTTGATCACAATGTCAGGGTTAGACATGAGAGAACGAGTGCAGCAAATTCAGAGGAAGACAGGTTAAAGTGAGCGAGGAGAGTGGAGAAAGTAAGACGGCTGATGTCATGCCGACAGATGAGGCTGGATTTGAAGCTGGATCCCAGTGTTGTTTAGCATACTGTACCATTCTGTTCTCCTTGGGAAAGTGATCCTGTTACTAAGAGGAAGAAATAACTAGAGCAAGATTAAAGGGTAAAATGACACTATTCCAGGTTGCAGCTTTGTATGTACTGCTTCAGAAAAGTCTTGTGGATAAGGAAGCTCTTTTTTAGAGAGGAGGAACATCACCAAGTGAAGACCAGACAGCTTGAATGAGGTTGCTGAAAGAGTGAACGCTGCCTCATCTGTGCACTGGGTTTGTGAACAAGTGAGGAAGAAATTTGCTGATCTTGGCGAGGATCCCAATGTGGGTGCACTGATGCTGCCTAATTTAGAATTTTGACTAACAGTGTTTGTACCAATACTTGACTGTAAGCTCGGTGGAGCATCACAGAGGGCGAATATGTAGCACTTACTTTCCAAATGCATAGGTACACACAATGTTTGTTTTTGCAATGCACTCACTATTGCTTCATTGCTGATAATGCTGGAATTCCCTACCAAACATTGTCATGAGAGAGCACTGACACCACAAAGACTGGAGCAGTTACTGTGGGTGTGAACGTAAAGTGAATACAGATCTTGGTTTGGCTTTAATGATCTTCTATGATGATGAAGACTGACATAAAATGCATTGTCAAGGCCTTATACATGAAGAATGAGTACTTGGTAAAGGTATGAGGGTTTCCAGCAGCATGCAGCCATACCCCAGCATGAGTCAATCCTTTCAGGAAAGGATGGGACAAAAATCATGTTGGTTTTCAATAATTACCAAGAATATTTTAGTACATTTTGTTTCACTACAGCTCACAACTATTTACTGTCATGACAATATAAATTATTTTTTTTGAGGACCATACAAAAAGCATTACCTTGAGGGTTGTGTTATAGCTGTAGATATACTTGAAGTGGATTTAGCATTTTCTAAGAATGCACGTCATTTCTACCAATTTGTTAAATTTATATTAGATGTAAATCATGCACATTTGCTTTTGATCAAGCATGGCAACCACTGTTAAAAGATAAGCTAATCATGCATTCAATATTTTTATCAAATAATCTTTTCTGACCTTGCACACAATTTCCATCATATTTAAAAGTATTTCAAAGTTGTTCAGACAACTAAATCCAAAATTACTGCAATCTCCTACTTTCTGAAGGAAGATTATTTTTGAGAAAACCTTTTACAAAATTTGAAATTAAAATATTCTGTATTTCAGATGAGTTGAACTCGTAAGGGATTGTTAATATTTTCCAAATTCTTTTGTACTCTGCTTTGGGGTCCCTATTGAGATTATGCTGGAAAAGGTGATGATTCATGTTTGTTTTCAAATTGCTGCACCCTAATCAGAACTGAAAGGAATTAATTGGAAGGATTTCTGCTACATTAGAAAAATACCAGAAAAATGCTTCTTCAGTGTTGACCTAGACCCTGAACATAGATTGAAAGCTCAGATGGAATGGCACAAATAAATATATGCTGTCCTTGGATGGTATTTCTAACAATGTTGTTTCACAGTATTCTAGGACAGGGCTGGGTGGTGGTGGGTGTTCACTTTTAGTTTAAAGTTATGTTTTCTTTTAACTAAACTGCACTACTAATTAGTTTTATGTGGTTTCTTGCAACATAAAACTTTGTACATAGGTACTTTTGTCACATTTGGAAGAATTATAAAAGTATAGATTGGAGTAGACAATCCTGAGATGAAAATCAGAATTAATATGTAGATGGTAATGAAGCTGTTACACAATTATGTATTTTGCCATGTATCAAGTTTATATTCATAAAAGCAAACTGAAATATTTTTGAAGATAAACTAAACTAAGATTTAAATGTCTGTCATCACTTTTTCCACTTAAATGTGGTCTGATTTAGCACAAGGTTTCATTCATTTGATAACATTTGGGGTACTATAATCAAAATTTTGGTTTGAGGATGTTAAATTAACCTGTTTGTGTTTGAAATATCGTGGATGTAATAGTCTGATCAAATTTATGTTTGGTTACAGGAATGCATTTATATTGTGCAATTGGAGTCAGAGTTACATTTCGTATTTGGTATCCCAAAGTTTGATGATGGAAGTCAGATTGTAATTCACTGCTATGCTCAGTTGCTGTCTGGTAACTGATGAAAGACACTTTTCCTAGTTTGCTCTTTTATTATAATTCTGGTATTGTCAGAAACCTCCGATTCTGTCCCCTTCACTTTCATTCAACTGGAGTGGATAAATATAGTTACTTTTCTACTATTGTTTAATGAATGTGGTGAGAGGCATGTGATCACACTGTGGTGACGAATGTAGACTATAAATGGTAAACCAGCATAATCTCCTCTGATGCACAGTGCCTCCTGTCATATGCAAAAGTGATGAAGGTTGGAACTTTGTGATCAAGGAGTAGATTTTATTACCATCTACATATTAGTTCTGATTTTCATCTCAGGATTGTCTACTCCAATCTATAATTTTATAATTCTTCCAGATGTGACAAAAGTACCTATGTACAAAGTTTTATGTTGCAAGAAACCACACAGAACTAATTAGTAGTGCAGTTTAGTTAAAAGAAAACATAACTTTAAACTAAAAGTGAACACCCACCACCACCCAGCCCTGTCCTGGAATACTGTGGGTAGGAATATACATAATTAAAGTATTATTTTCTGTTTGTGTATTAAATAACACACAATTCTTGTAGATCCAAGCTAGTGCCTGCTAAGCCTGCCCAATAGGAAGCAAATGTGGATGTAATATCTGTGGGACATATGCAAATTAGAGAGGTGAAGTATTGACTGCCTGGAGCTTGGGAAACACTGGCAGTCGGGGACCCGTTGCTGGAAGCCTTTACAACTCTGACTGTTTCCACATGGATGCCATCCACCTCCCCAAGAAAGTCAGAGTGACGCCACAAACTAACAAGCACCTTCCAGTGCTCCACAAGGGACAATGCCTGAACCTTACAAAGCCCATCACCACTTTTGTAAGTCCATTGATCCAGCCAAATTCTAGGAACCATTGTCAAATTATCCTAACTCAATGCACTGTTCCCATCATTTACATAGCATACTATCTACTCTTGATGAAGTGTTAAACCGAGGCCCACCTGCCCTCTGGGATAGATTTAAACGATCCCATGCCACTGTTTGAAGAACAGGGGAGTTCCTCTGGTGTCCTGGCCATTACCTAACCCTTAACCAACATCACCAGAACAGACTATCTGGTCAATTATCTCATGACTGTGGGAAGGTGCCACAAAATGGCTGCTGAGTTTTCATACGGTAGAACAGTGACTGACTATACAGCAACAACTTGCATTTATATAGCACCTTTAATGTAGTAAAAACATCCCAAGGTGCTTCGCCAGAGCCCAGAGCATTATCAAACAATATATGACACTAAGTTACATAAGGAGATATTAGGGCAGATGGCCAAAAGCTTGGTCAAAGAGGTAGGCTTTAAGGAGCATCTTAAAGGAGGAAAGAGGTAGAGAGTCAGAGGTATAGGGAGGGAATTCCAGAGTTTAGAACCTCAGCAGATGAAGTCATGGCTACCAATGGTGAAGTGATTAAAATTGGGGATGCACAAGAGGCCAGAATGGGAGGAGCGTAGACATCTTGGAGTGTTGTAGGGCTGGAGGAGGTTAGAGATAGGGAGGGACGAGATCATGGAAGGATTTGGAAAAAAAAAGGTTGAGAATTTTACAATTGAAACATTGCTTAATGAAGGCCAATGAGCATAGGGGTGATGGGTCAATGGTACTTGGTGTGAGTTTGGACAGTCCTAACTGCTGCTTGTATCCTATCATACATGGTTACATATGCATATTTTAAAAAATCAATTTAACCTTTATGACAGACTTTAGCAGCAAAGGATGCAACATTGACCATAGCAGTAAAAGGATATCGCACTACATTCCACTATGAAGCAATTTAACTTGATAATTCTATTTTTTTGCTGGGAACATGACCAGCTGATTGCTTTCTTGCATAAAAACAAAAAGATTTACGGCACAGAAGGAGGCTATTTGGTCCATTGTGTCTGTGCTGGCCGAAAAAGAACTATCCAATCTAATCCCACCTTCCAGCTTAGTCAATAGTCCTGTAGCTTAAGGCACCTCAAGTATATATCCACATAATTTTTAAATGCGCTGAGGGTTTCTGCCTCTATCACCCTTTTCAGGCTGTGAGCTCCAGTTTCTCATCACCCTCTGGATGAAAAGAGTTCCTCCTCAACTCCCCTCTAATCCTTCATTAATGACTTTAAATCTATGCTCTCTGGTTATTGACCTCTCTGCTAAGGGAATTGTGTCCTTCCTATCCATTCTATCCAGGCCCCTCATAATTTTATACACCTCAATTAAATCTCCCTCAGCTTCTTTTCCAAAGGAAATAAACCCAGCCTATCCAATTTTTCCTCATAGCTAAAATTCTCCATTCCTGGTGACATCTTTGTTAATCTCTTCTGTTCCCTCTCTGATGTGATCACATCTTTCCTGCATTGTGGTGACCAGAACTCTATTTAGTACTCAAGCTGTGGCCTAACTAGTGTTTTATACAGTTTTAGCATAACCTGCCTGCCCTTATACTCTAGGCCATGGCCAGTAAAGGAAACATAGAAACAAAGAAAATAGGAGCAGGAGTAGGCCATTCAGCCCTTCGAGCCTGCTCCGCCATTCATTATGATCATGGCTGATCATCCAACTCAGTAGCCTGTTCCCACTTTCGCCCCATACCCTTTGATCCCTTTAGACCCAAGAGCTATATCTAACTCCTTCTTGAAAACACAATGTTTTGGCCTCAACTGCTTTCTGTGGTAGCAAATTCCACAGGCTCACCACTCTCTGGATGAAGAAATTTCTCCTCATCTCAGTCCTGAAAGGTTTACCCCATATCCTTAGATTATGACCCCTGGTTCTGGACTCTCCCACCATCGGGAACATCCTTCCTGCATCTACCCTGCCAAGTCCTGTTAGAATTTTATAGTTTTCTATGAGATTCCCCCCTCTTCTGAACTCCAGTGAATATAATCCTAACCGACTCAATCTCTCTTCATACGTCAGTCCCACCATCCCAGGAATCAGTGTGGTAAACTTTCGCTGCACTCTCTCTATAGCAAGAACATCCTTCCTCAGATAAGGAGACCAAAACTGCACACAATATTCCAGGTGTGGCCTCACCAAGGCCCTGTATAATTGCAGCAAGACATCCCTGCTGCTGTACTTATCATCCTGTATTGCTTTCTTGACCACCTTATTTAGCTGCCCTGCTACCTTCAGGGATTTGTAGACATACAAGATCCTGCTGTTCCTCTACACTTTTCAGCATCCTACCATTTATTGTGTATTCCCTTCCTTGTTCGTCCTCCCCAGGTGCATTACCTCACACTTCTCTGGATTGAATTCTATTTGCCACTTTTCTGCCCACCTGACCAGTCCATTTGTCCTTCTGTGGAGTATTCATCACTGCTCCCAGCCAAAGTGTAGATCTTTTCTCTCTACTTTTTAATCACTTTGCATGACGCTTTGCATCCTGCTCCAGTAGTAATCTCCCTTTGTGTTTCAGACTTTACATAAACTTTATATCATGAAGAAAGGATGTCATTTAAATAATTTCCTTTTGCTGAGTTAATACTCTGTTATTAATGCAATTTATATCAATTATTATTTCTTAACGAAATCAAATCCTCGGAGCCAAGTGATAGCCTCCTCATTGGTTGAATTTAAGGTGATTAGTCCACCACATACTCTGTAGAGGGGACACTCAAAGAAAAATGCCTAGTTTACATTTGACTTCTTGCTTGCCTGAATATCCTCAGTTACTGCTTTACGCTGCAATTGCTTTTGCTAATTTGCCTGTGCTAGGCCCTTAACTGGTGAAGAGCTAATTTCAGTGCTTTGAGATTTTTACCTTCTCTAAGCAGAACAGCCCCATATCGAAGATTGAGAGGATATTTGATAGAGGTGTTCAAAATCATTAGTCCAGACAGAGTAGGTAGAGAGAAACTGTTTCCTTTGGCAGAGGGGGTCGAGAACCAGAGGACACATATTTAAGGTGATTGGCAAAGTGAGTTGGATGATCAGCCATGATCATAATGAATGGTGGAGCAGGCTCGAAGGGCCGAATGGCCTACTCCTGCTGCTATTTTCTCTGTTTCTAAAAGAATCTAAGGCAACTTGAGGAAATTCTTTTCTGCAGCGAGTGGTTAGGATCTGGAATGCACTTCCTGAGAGGGTGGAGGAAGATTCAACTGTGGTTTTCAAAAAGGAATTGAATAAGCACCTGAAGATAGTAAAATTTGCAGGGTTACAGGGAAAGGGCTGGGAGTGTGACTAGCGGATTGCTCTGGTAGAATGGCGCAGACTCAATGGGCAAAATGGCCTCCTTCTGTGCTGTATCCATTGTATGATTCTATGTTTTCTGGTCTTGTTTGATAATTATTTGAAACAGTTATGTTGTAGTCACTATTCCATTTACCTGACTTCATTTCCCAGAATCAGATCCAACACCACTTCCTTCCTTGGTGGACTGGAGACATATTAATTAAAATATACCCTACTTGTTTTTCCAACTTCAGCATGCCTATCACCTTCTAACCACAAATTCCACTTCCTTATTTATTCATTCACTCAAAATAGATCTATTTCCTTACATACAACTGCAAAGCAGTAATTAGGCACCGATTAATTGCTTTAAGACATTGTGGCTTAAGGATCATATATATATACAAAAAAAGTAAAATTTACATTATATAAAACAAAACCTAGCAATGCTAAACTGGCAAATTCCCTCAATCAAGTCAGCTACAGGATTTATGCTGCTATTTTAATTAACCATTTTCATATTGGTTTATTACAGGCTCTATATCTATTATCCATCAAAGTCCTCCAGTACTAGTAAGCCAAGATGATCTGGGAATAGCATGCACAATAAACCAGGAAGGTGGTGTCAATACATAAATATTGAATGCGCAGATTCCACATATTTCCACAGTGGGTTGTATATTTCATTAAATTGGTTAAATTATTGTTAAAGAAAATGGGACAGGTCTCCAACACTGATTCTTAGCCACCTCATCTGAATCATCTGCTTGAGATAACAATGGGAAAAATTGATGCCTAAAGTCTCTCATTGGCCTAATGAATTAATTACAAGAATCTCGGAGGATGTTCTTTACCGGATAAGCAGATTCTGTGAATGAGAGCGTTGAAAGCCCAGGCATATATGTCTTTGTTGCACACTGACAGATATAAATTGTCCATCTCTCGAGGAGTAATAAAATAACCAGGAGTATACCTGGAGAAACAGCGCTACTTACTTTCAGGATTCCCTGACTTTGACTCATCTGGCAATATAATCTCTTAGGATGGCTTTACCACTTTCTCCTTTACTTATATTTCCTATACTTTGTCAATTTGTGGGGAAGCATTTCCAGTGCAAATGTACTTTTAATATAACATCCTGCCTATCATCAAGGCTGCTTATTTCAACTTCAACATCATTTGCCTCTGACCCTACATCAGTCCAACCATTACTGAAACCCTTATCCAATGCTTTTCACCTCTAGACTTGATTTTTCCAACTTTTTGATGACCTCCCATCCATTATCTTCCATAAAGTCCAACTTTTCCAAAACTCCATTTCATGCATCCTTTCTTGCAAAAATACTGCTTACCCATCAGTCCTGCGCTCCAACATATTTTACTTAAAACTTTTGCCCTCATCTTGAAAGTGCAATCCTCATCCCATTATCTCGAGCCCTTTTTCAACCTTATATCCCCTTTGACACCCTTCAGCCCTGACATATTACTGGTAAACGTCCCCCTTCATCCAGCTATTGGTGGCAGATCCTTGGCCTTGCCTTCTGCAAGTCTCCTTAAATCCCTTCATCTTAAAAATCCATATTTAAGCTGTCATTCACTTCTAACCATCCACAATGGCTGTGGCTGTTCCTTTATATTTCCTTCTGTAAAATGTCTATGTCTTTCTATGTTATCACTATATAAATGCAAGTTTTTGCATTAAATTCTGAAGTATTTTAATGGAGACACATGATTAATTTGGCTATATTAACTGATGAGTTTTAATTCTTTCATTGCAGGCAAATATGGATAATTTTGAGGAAGACTTAACTTGTTCTGTATGTTACTCCATCTTTGAAGACCCTCGTGTGTTGCCTTGTTCTCACACTTTTTGCAGAACCTGTTTGGAGAACATCATTCAAGAATCAGGAAACTTCTCCATTTGGCGACCTCTCCGAATCCCATTGAAATGTCCTACTTGTAGAAGTATTGTGGATCTTCCTCCAGTGGGCATTAGCTCATTACCAATAAACTTTTCACTGATGGGAATTATTGAGAAATACCAGAAAGAAGAACACCCAAAGACTCCTACCTGCCCGGAGCACTTCAGGCAACCGTTAAACATGTTCTGTTTGTTGGATCGTAAATTGGTATGTGGTTATTGCTTAACAGTGGGCCAGCATCAAGGCCACCCCATTGATGATCTCCAGAATGCTTATATTAAAGAAAAGGAGACAGCTAGCAAACTTGTTGAACAACTGACTGGTAAACACTGTGCCAAAATATCCATTTTCATTGAACAACTGGAGCATCAGAAATCACAAGCTGAACAAATCATTCAACAAGATAAAGAAATAGTCATCCAGTATTTTGAGAATCTCCAAAAAACAATTGAAAGCAAAAAGCAAGCTCTTCTGGTTGCTTTTGATGAAGTCAACTTAAAAATTACCAGTGAATATGTTCCACTAATTCAAAAAATGCAAAAACTGAAAGAAGAACAACATGACCTTATAACATTTAGTACATATGTAGAAAATGAAAAGGATCCCTTGGCTTTCCTTGAGAAAATTCACATCTACCGTCAGAGGGTGAATACATTGATGAAAACACAGCTTCCATTTATCCGCCCACTGGATATACATCCCCGAGCAGGACAATTTCTGATGGAGAAATGGTCAAAAGTCACAGTTGGCCATATTGAAGAAGCACCAATTCCGCAAGTGAAACATTGTTTGGAAAATCACTGGGATAAAGATCTCACAATATATATCAATCAAATGAAGGGATTTTCTCAAAGGTCTATTATGCCAGGTGTATTTTTAACACTGCTATTCTTGCTAACCATCGTTTCTTTGAGTGTTTTCCTCAAGGATTATTGCGCAGATTTGTTAAATGCCACAGGTATCGATCTCCCACAGGTGAAACTGTTGTGTGATATAGTGCTAGAAGTTTGTGCTGGACTTCATTCTTTTAAGGCTACTTTGGAACATTCAGTACAATCGCTAGTAGATTTTTTATGCCAACTGACAGTTTCTTTTCCTTGCACACATCAAATATTTGGTTTTCAATTAAGTACTGTTTTTCAATATGCTTCAAACAGTCTACAGAGTCTACTTTCATCAGAAAAACATGAACAAGCTTAGGTGAATTACTCCTCTTTAGCTGTATTAATCACTGATTGACTGTAGTTTAGAGTTAATTTGCCATAATTGTGTACATTGTACCCTATCAAGAGGACAAAGCTATTCTTTTAAATATTTCTAAATGAAGGAATCAAATAATTCTTCATGATGGTGTCATCCTCAGTTGTTTCAGCTGAGGGAAGATGGAAATGGGTAAAGTTCACTACTTTCAACACCCAGTATTCAACATGAAGCACCTCCAATTTATTATAGCTGAGGTTATAGCATATTTCAAAAGTTCCCTAAAAAGTACTAAAACACTACTACTCACCATTTATTTATTATTTTTGTACTCCCTTGAAAGTATTGCAAATGAGAAATTATAGGCAGTTTTTTGCAGCCCAAACTCATTTTAATTAGAAGTTAGAGCATCTAGGGGAGATTCTCATCCTATTATTTTAGACTGGATTCAAAGTTAAGTATGGAGGTGGTTGATACAACATGTTTTTTAAAAAATTGCACTCAAGTTGAGAATTGTTAGTGTTGAAGAATGGAACATTGACGTTTCAGTCATCTCTGATGTGCACAGCCAGATGCAGATAGGGTTGCCAATCCTTCCAGATTGGCTAGGAATCTCCTGGCACCGCTGAGAGTAATCCGGGAGAAAGAAGAAAGTAGCTTTGATGGGTAGCACTAATACAGAGAGAAGATGGAGCTTTGAGCGGTTGTGCAGGCCACTAAGCATGAGGGTAAGCCATCTTTCCATGAACTGTTTGTTTGTGTTTTGGCTGCAGCAGTAGCCATCTTAGGTAAGTACTTGTGATGACTTTTCTATTCCAATAAGTTCCCTTCCTTCCCTCCCCCATTTTTACTGTATCTTGCGAGTCACTAATGTTCCTGGATTATCTGAGAGTCTTCTGGAATGGAAGGTGAATCTCCTGGGCAATGCTTCAAGCAACCTGGAAGAGAAAGTACTTATGTACTTGCTTTGCCTGCTCATGGAGCATTCCCAATGAGACAACTGTGGCACTCCCCCTTCCAAGTTGTTTTTTTTTTGATGCCCATACACTCCTGACCTGTGTTATGGAAATACTGCAGGAAACAGAAGGGAAATATTTCAGCAATGGTGAAACAGCAGCAAATCCTATAGATAATTCTCAGGATGAGGGGACTAGATGAGTTGCTCTTGCAGTGAGCCAGCACAGACACAATGGCCAAATTGCCTCCTTCTGTGCTGTAACCAGTCTGATCATTGTTTCCTCCACTGATATTAATGAGTTGTTGAGCAGAAAGGCCAATTGGATAATGAGCTTTTATTTTTATATTTCATTCACCAGATGTGGGTGTTGCTGGTAAGGCCAACATTTATTGCCCATGAGGTGGTGGTGACAACTGAGTGGTTTGCTAGGCCATTACAGAGGGCAGTTAAGAATCATAGAAAGTTTACAGCGCAGAAAGGGGCCACTTGGCCCATTGTGTCTGCACCAGCCAAAAAAAAAGCCACCCAGCTTAATCCCACTTTCCAGCATTTGGTCCATAGCCCTGTAGGTTATGGTACTTCAGGTGCACATCCAGGCACCTTTTAAATGAGATGAGGTATTCTGCCTCTGGCAGTATGTTCCAGATTTATGTAATTTACTAAATATAAAGTCCCCAACTGCTGTACTGAGATTATGACATAATTGTCAAATTTGCATTGTATCAGATCCCCACCACCCTCTCAGTGAAAAAAAATGTTCCTCATCTCCCCTCTAATCCTTCTACCGATCACTTTAAATCTATGCCCCCCTGGTTACTGACCTATCTGCTAAGGTGAATAAGTCCTTCCTGTCCACTCTATCTAGGCCCTAAGAGTCAGCCACATTGCTGTGGGTCTGGAGTCACATATATCCAGATTGGATAAGGACTGCAATTTTCCTTCTTTAAAGGACATTAGTGAACCAGTTGAGTTTTTACAACAATCCAGTAGTTTCATGGTCCCCATTACTGAGACTAGCTTTTTATTCCAGATTTTAGGGCGGCACAGTGGCGCAGTGGTTAGCACCGCAGCCTCACAGCTCCAGGGACCCGGGTTCGATTCCGGGTACTGCCTGTGTGGAGTTTGCAAGTTCTCCCTGTGTCTGCGTGGGTTTTCTCCGGGTGCTCCGGTTTCCTCCCACAATCCAAAAGACTTGCAGTTTGATAGGTAAATTGGCCATTATAAATTGTCACTAGTATAGGTAGGTGGTAGGGAAATATAGGGACAGGTGGGGATGTTTGGTAGGAATATGGGATTAGTGTAGGATTAGTATAAATGGGTGGTTGATGTTCGGCACAGACTCGGTGGGCCGAAGGGCCTGTTTCAGTGCTGTATCTCTAATCTAATCTAATTTATGTAACTGCTGTACTGAGATTATGACATAATTGTCAAATTTGCATTGTATCAGTGAAACTGTCAGTTGGAAGTACAATGTGATAGCCTCTACAGTTTCTGGCCATGTATTTGTTTTCTGAAGAACAGAGAAAAAATGGTGTTGCTCATGTACCTGGGGTACAGGTCCTGTGATAATTGGTTCTCCAATCAATGAGGGAAGAAGAGTTTACACAAGCAAGGGACAGACAAGAGTATTTTGCAAGATGGTTTTCCTCTTGAAGTCACTAGTTCCTCCTGAAAATTGTCTACTTTCTGGGTCAATGTACAAAGATTTCAAAAAATGTTCCAATGAGATTTTTATTGCAACAGCTTTAAAAGAGTCTTGTATCTAGAACCGTAATAATGGTTCCTACCACCAGGCTCAGAGTGCTAAAAGGAACCCTAAATTACTGCTGAATCTTACCTACCACTGAGAATGCAGCATTTGAGTTGTATAGTTATGAAGTATTCTTGTAATAAAGGAGCAGTTTTTGGAACAGGGTACTTAAAAGCAGATCATTGATTGGGGGAGTAATTTAGAACCTTCTGACACATGATAGGACAGATATCTGTAGAAAACTCAATTCTCACCTGATTCTGGAGCACCAAATTACAGGTAGGGTTATAATTAAGGATGCTATAACACTAATCATGCAGGGATAGAAGTAGTAACACAATATTCTAGAGGTTAGGTACATTTTGCAGAATTTTACTTTTATATTTTGTGATACAAATATTGCAATGATTGTTGTAAAACGATATAGTTTGTAGTCAATATATTTCCAGATTCACCTTTTTTATGAATTTTATAAATACCTGACAAATGTTAAACATTCCACTTGTATACAAGACAGCTTTTGTGAATTACATATCGCTTGCATGGAATTGGCATTTGTATTTTTTTCATAATATTGCCTCATTTGGTTTTTACCCAACTTAATATTTAAATGTAGAGCATCTTGCAACTTTAATAAACTCAAATGGCAGGTTGTAATATGAAGACAATAATAATCCATCATCCTTTTAGCAGTTTAGTGTCACCATGGGAGCATCATGCAAGCATTTAATCTTTCCCCAACATACAATACCCCTTTCTGGTTCAGTTGTTTAAGAGAAAAGAGTTGGCCAAAAGCTTGAAATACACACAAAAATAAGATACAACATTCATAAAGCAATCAGAAATAAGAAGGGTGCTTGTATGCGGAAGTTTAACTATGACCAAAGACAATAGTTACAGCAGATACTCTAATATCCTTGCAGTATTTAGCAATTTGACAGTGACTGACTTACCTAATTCTCTGTCTACTTCTAGCACAGGTTAGAGACCAAGACTGGAACCTCTGAATTTTCACTTCCTTTAACTGCCACATATAAATCAATATGGCAAAGGTTTACTGAAAATTAGAGCACGGAGTTGGGCTAAAAGGGAAGTTTTTGAGGGCTTCATTTTCTCCACAATCTCTGCCTTACCTTATGAAACACAAAACAGATATGCATAGATCTAAAGTATATTTTAAAAAGTGGTCTCAGGACCTGACTCTCAACCTCTCTTTCTTCCTTTCAGATGCCCCTTTAAAAACTGTCACCTGTCCTAATATTGCATTATGTGGCTTGGTGTTGAATTTTCCTTTATAATGCTCTTGTGAAGCACCTCGGGACGTTTTATTACATTATAGGTGCTGTATAAATACAAATCCATAGGAATCACTAACAGGAGACTCTGTTAATGTTATGTGAGATAGAAAACAATATGGCACCACCTATTGTACAACTGCCCAAATACTACCTTGATTAAATCCCTGGTATTTGTGCTTCAAAGTAAGCTGCAATTCCAGCAAAAAAGGAAACATCAGTATAAGTTGGCAATTCTGAAAATCAACAGTAGGAATCTTAATTGGCTGATTAATGTACACAGTGAAACATTTAAGGACTGGTGCATACAAAACAAGTAATGCAGAAATGAGTTTCCAAGCAACAAGTGCAAATAACTACCCAAAGAGAAAAATCCCGTAAAATGAAGATGGGCCATTGCTACTGGCGGAAAACATGGCGAATGTAACTCCTTTATTCAAAAAGGGAGGGAGACAGAAAGCAGAAAACTACAGGTCAGTTAGCTTAACATTTGTCATAGGGAATATGTTAGCAGCTATTAAAGACATTATAGCAGGGCACGTAGAAAAACTCAAGGTAATCAGGCAGAGTCAACATGGTATGGTGAAAGGCAAATCATGTTTAACCAATTTATTGGAGTACTTTGAAGAAGTTAAGTGCTGTGGATAATGGGGAACCGGTGGATATACTGTACTTAGATTTCCAGAAGGCATTTGATAAGGTGCCACATCAAAGGTTATTGTGCAAAATAGAAGGTCATGGTGTAGTGGTTAACATATTGGTGTGGATAGAAGATTGGCTAGCTAACAGGAAACAGAGTAGGCATAAATGGGTCATTTTCTGGTTGGCAAGATGTAACGATTGGTGTGCCATAGGGATCAGTGTTGGGGCCTTAACTTTTTACAATTTATATAAATTACTTGGATGAAGAGACTAAAGGTATGGTTGCTAAATTTGCTGATGACACTGCTAAGAGGGTTTCCATTTTTTGTTAAAACTTGAGAATCTATATTTTTAAAACTGAAAATTATTCTATGGATTCTGGAATCTTGAAGAAGTTGAACTTTGGGTGTCTTTCATAAAAGGAAGGTCAAAAGAAGGTTGACCAGTAAACAAATCTTACCAGAAAGCATCTGTTTGCAAATAACCCAGCAAGGGGTTTGTGCTTGTGACTCTAAAAAAATGTTTACAAGGGAATGACAAACCAAGATTTATGGTTTGTCATACAACTTGCCTCTGGAAAAGTTTTAGTTTTATTTTGTACTGTTAAAAAGCCAGTTGGTGTTTGTCCTGAAAAAAAGACAGAAAGAAGTTTGCTTCCTGACCTTCCAGGAGAACAGAAGAGGACAGCCGATATGAGGTGAGAGTGACTGCCCTTGACATCAAGGCAGCATTTGAGTGAGTGTGGCATCAAGGAGCCTGAGCAAAACTGAAGTCAATGGGAATCAGGGGGAAAACTCTCCGCTGGTTGGAGTCATATCTAGCGCAAAGGAAGATGGTTGTGGTTGTTGGAGGTCAATCATCTCAGCTCCAGGACATCACTGCAGGAGTTCCTCAGGGTAGTGTCCTAGGCCCAACCATCTTCAGTTGCTTCAGTGGGGATGTTCGCTGATGATTGCACAATGTTCAGCACCATTCGCGACTCCTCAAATACTAAAGCAGTCCGTGTAGAAATGCAGCAAGACCTGGACAATATCCAGGCTTGGGCTGATAAGTGGCAAGTAACGTTCATGCCACACAAGTGCCAAGCAATAACCATCTCCAACAAGAGAGAATCTAACCATCTCCCCTTGACATGCAATGGCATTACCATCACTGAATCCACCACTATCAACAGCCTAGGGGCTACCATTGACCAGAAACTGAACTGGACTAACCATATAAATACCGTAGCTACAAGAGCAGGTCAGAGGCTAGGAATCCTGCGGCGAGTAACTCACCTCCTGACTCCCCAAAGCCTGTCCACCATCTACAAGGCACAAGTCAGGAGTGTGATGGAATACTCTCCACTTGCCTGGATGGGTGCAGCTCCAACAACACTCAAGAAGCTCGACACCATCCAGGACAAAGCAGCCCGCTTGATTGGCACCCCCATCCACAAACATTCACGCCCTCCACCAACGACACACAGTGGCAGCAGTGTGTACCATCTACAAGATGCACTGCAGCAATGCACCAAGGCTCCTTACACAGCACCTTCCAAACCCGCGACCTCAACCAACTAGAAGGACAAGGGCAACAAATGCATGGGAACACCATCACCTGCAAGTTCCCCTCCAAGTCACACACCATCCTGACCTGGAACTACATCGCCATTCTTTCACTATCACTGGGTCAAAGTCCTGGAACTCCCTAATAGCCCAACGGTGGGCGTACCTCACCACCACCTTTTCATGGGCAATTAGGGATGAGCAATAAATACTGGCCTAGCCAGCGACACCCACATCCCATGAATGAATAAAAAAACTCTCTCTTTGAAGAATCCCTGCATTGTCATGCTAAGAATAAGGCACATTAATTTTGTCATGATCATTGATTTTAAACAGTTGCTGGAGTGAGAAAATGACCTGTTAAACAGGTCAGCCGTGGCTGGAAATTATTTTTACATACTAACAGACATCGAAGGTGAGGAAGTGCATTCTAGGGCCTGCTAAGGAGGATACAATCTGCAAGGGCCAGGACCGGTTAGACCAATTGGTCACATGACTAACTGGCTGTTCCAGGGTTTTCTTTTGAACTGGACACAGAGTTTGAACTCAGTAAGACTTTGCTCCTGGACTGAGACTTTGCTCCTGTCTGCTCCCATCTCTTTCTCACTGAACTCCAATTCCACTGAAGACACATGAACCCCAAGAGAGAAAAGTCTCCTACAGCAAACAAGGTTTAAGAATAATACTGGGCCCCAACAAAAAGCAAGATCTATCTACAATCAAGGACTCTACAGTGAGCTCGAAGAACCATAACAAAAATTCTTCAGCTGCTGCCTCAAATTTTTCCACTTTATTTTTCTTCTCTTTTCTGTCTCTATTTGCATATGTGTCACGTATCCATGCTAGCATGGGCGCTTCATGTATCTATAGGCATCAACCAAATTAAGGTTTAAGTTTAATAAATTTCAACCTTCTTTAAACCTAAGAACCTGTTTGTGCTAGTTTCTTTGCCTTATAATTGGAAAGCGGTGAACAAGGATTCACTAAGGGGGAACTAAAAACATGGCGTGTTTAAAATTAAACCCTGTTACGGTAAGACCAGGCGAAGGCTGAAAGGGAACCCTAGACCTCTTTCTCACCTGGTCATGACAGCATCTTTAAAGAATTCCTGCATCACGCTGTACTGTTGCCTCCTGTATTTGAAGAAATCCTGCATGTTTGCAGAAACCTTGCCTCTTTGAAGGAACTTTGCATCGAATGTGTGAGAATTGAAACCTTTGTTACTGCACACCTGATATAAGACCTATGTGAAGACTTCTGTAGCTGCATCTCTTGAAAGCCTACTCAGACTATTCATCAACATCACCTGCAAAGAAATGTTGTAGGAAGATTCCTAGTAGCAGCCACCTTAGTTTTATGTTTTAGTTTTAGAGATACAGCACTGAAACAGGCCCTTCGGCCCACCGAGTCTGTGCCGACCATCAACCACCCATTTATACTAATCCTACACTAATTTCATATTCCTACCACATCCCCACCTGTCCCTATATTTCCCGACCACCTACCTATACTAGGGGCAATTTATAATGGCCAATTAACCTATCAACCAGCAAGTCTTTGGCATGTGGGAGGAAACCGGAGCACCCGGAGGAAACCCACGCAGACACAGGGAGAACTTGCAAACTCCACACAGGCAGTACCCAGAATTGAACCCGGGTCGGTGGAGCTGTGAGGCTGCGGTGCTAACCACTGCGCCACTGTGCCGCCCCTATTAGCCTTTGGGACACATCACCAAAACATACCTTCTCTTCAGTCTAAGCTTTTTTTGTATTCCTTCTATTTCTTTGGAACAGCTGTAAACAAAAATCTCTTTTCCCCCTGGTTAACTGGTTGTGTATGTGAGGGGCTTAATGCCTCGGTTGGAACATATTAATTAATTAATTAAGCTCTTGTCGGGCTTAAACCCAACGCCGACAATGTTTAATTGTAAGTGGGGTAATAATTGAAAAAGGAAAAGAACCAGGTTTCTTGTGTAATAGGGTAAAGTCTACACCCCAGAATGTTTTTAGCAGTTGCTGAAACTGTTTTGGGAAGGAGGATGTATCCCCCAGTGACTTGTGAAACTTAACTAAGGCTAAGCTAATAGCATTGACAGCACAATTGGGGTTAGAATTAAAGGAGCTAAAAAAGCTGAGATAATTGAAGTGATCGCCCAACATTTGAAATTGGAAGAAAAAGGTAAATTAGAGGGAAGTGAAGTTGAGTTAGCTAAAATCCAGTTACAAATAAAAAAACTTGAACAGGAAATGGAAAAATTTAAGCTTCAACAGGAAAAAAAAATAGAACTAAGAAAATTTGAGCAGTAACAGGAAATAGAAAAACTTAACTTTGAGTTTGAAAAAGAAGTGACAATGAAAAAACTTGAGTTTGAGGAAAAGGAGAAGGGAAGAGAAAGAGAGGGAAAGGAATTCAAATTAAATAAAAATGGAACTAAGACAAGAGTGGTCTTGAAGCAGTTTAAATTTATACAAGGTCTCCCTAAGTTTGAGGAAAGGGACATAGAGGCATTTCTTTTGAAAAGATAGCCAAACAAAGGAAAGCTGGACACTGCTTATGCAAAGCAGGTTGATGGGCAGAGCTCATGAAGTTTATGCTATGCTTTCTGAGGAGGCTTCTGCAGATTATGAGATGGCAAAAAAGGCTTTTCTCGCTGCCAAAGAACAAAGAAAATTACAGCACAGGAACAGGCCATTCGGCCCTCCAAGCCTGCGCCGATCCAGATCCTCTATCTAAACATGTCGCCTATTTTCTAAGGGTCTGTATCTCTTTGCTTCCTGCCCATTCATGTATCTGTCTAGATACATCTTAAAAGACGCTATCGTGCCCGTGTCTACCACCTCCGCTGGCAACGCGTTCCAGGCACCCACCACCCTCTGCGAAAAGAACTTTCCACGCATATCCCCCCTAAACTTTTCCCCTCTCACTTTGAACTCGTGACCCCTAGTAATTGAATCCCCCACTCTGGGAAAAAGCTTCTTGCTATCCACCCTGTCTATACCTCTCATGATTTTGTACACCTCAATTAGGTTCCCCCCTCAACCTCCGTCTTTCTAATGAAAATAATCCTAATCTACTCAACCTCTCTTCATAGCTAGCGCCCTCCATACCAGGCAACATCCTGGTGAACCTCCTCTGCACCCTCTCCAAAGCATCTACATCCTTTTGGTAATGTGGCGACCAGAACTGCACGCAGTATTCCAAATGTGGCCGAACCAAAGTCTTATACAACTGTAACATGACCTGCCAACTCTTGTACTCAATATCCCGTCCGATGAAGGAAAGCATGCCGTATGCCTTCTTGACCACTCTATTGACCTGCGTTGCCACCTTCAGGGAACAATGGACCTGAACACCCAAATCTCTCCGTACATCAATTTTCCCCAGGACTTTTCCATTTACTGTATAGTTCACTCTTGAATTGGATCTTCCAAAATGCATCACCTCGCATTTGCCCTGATTGAACTCCATCTGCCATTTCTCTGCCCAGCTCTCCAATCTATCTATATTCTGCTGTATTCTCTGACAGTCCCCTTCACTATCTGCTACTCCACCAATCTTAGTGTCGTCTGCAAACTTGCTAATCAGACCACCTATACTTTCCTCCAAATCATTTATGTATATCACAAACAACAGTGGTCCCAGCACGGATCCCTGTGGAACACCACTGGTCACACATCTCCATTTTGAGAAACTCCCTTCCACTGCTACTCTCTGTCTCCTGTTGCCGAGCCAGTTCTTTATCCATCTAGCTAGTACACCCTGGACCCCATGCGACTTCACTTTCTCCATCAGCCTACCATGGGGAACCTTATCAAACGCCTTACTGAAGTCCATGTATATGACATCTACAGCCCTTCCCTCATCAATCAACTTTGTCATTTCCTCAAAGAATTCTATTTAGTTGGTAAGACATGACCTTCCCTGCACAAAACCATGTTGCCTATCACTGATAAGCCCATTTTCTTCCAAATGGGAATAGATCCTATCCCTCAGTATCTTCTCCAGCAGCTTCCCTACCACTGACGTCAGGCTCACCGGTCTATAATTACCTGGATTATCCCTGCTACCCTTCTTAAACAAGGGGACAACATTAGCAATTCTCCAGTCCTCCGGGACCTCACCCGTGTTTAAGGATGCTGCAAAGATATCTGTTAAGGCCCCAGCTATTTCCTCTCTCGCTTCCCTCAGTAACCTGGGATAGATCCCATCTGGACCTGGGGACTTGTCCACCTTAATACCTTTTAGAATACCCAACACTTCCTCCCTCCTAATGCCGACTTGACCTAGAGTAATCAAACATCTATCCCTAACCTCAACATCTGTCATGTCCCTCTCCTCGGTGAATACCGATGCAAAGTACTCGTTTAGAATCTCACCCATTTTCTCTGACTCCACGCATAACTTTCCTCCTTTGTCCTTGAATGGGCCAATCCTTTCTCTAGTTACCCTCTTGCTCCTTATATATGAATAAAAGGCTTTGGGATTTTCTTTAACCCTGTTTGCTAAAGATATTTCATGACCCCTTTTAGCCCTCTCAATTCCTCGTTTCAGATTGGTCCTACATTCCCGATATTCTTTCAAAGCCTCGTCTTTCTTCCGCCTCGTAGACCTTATGTATGCTTCCTTTTTCCTCTTCGTTAGTCTCACAATTTCACCTGTCATCCATGGTTCCCGAATCTTGCCATTTCTATCCCTCATTTTCACAGGAACATGTCTCTCCTGCACGCTAATCAACCTCTCTTTAAAAGCCTCCCACATATCAAATGTGGATTTACCTTCAAACAGCTGCTCCCAACCTACATTCTCCAGCTCCTGCCTATGAGTTAGTCCCTGAAGCCTACCGACAGAAGTTTGGGAACCTCCGGAGATTGGCTGGGCAGACTTGCATAGACTTTGTGAGGGTAAAGCAAATTAGTTTTGTTTGTTGGATACAGGCACTCAAGATGGAATCCACATATGAGAACCTGGAAGAATTTAAAAATTCACTCCCTCCAATACGGAGAGCTCATGTAGAGAACCAGGTTTCAAGGGCCAAACAGGCAGTGGAAATTGCTGATGATTTTGAGCTTGTGTATAAGCCCAAACCCTTTGTCCGTCACCCCGACAAACCCAAGAAGGATAGCAGGTGGGAGTGAAAAGACAAGTAGCCAGAGAGAAGGGACAGCTGGGAGCGCCCCAGGATCTCCCCCCTCAGGCCAGAAAAGAAGATGCCGAGGGTCGAAGTGAGGTTCGCAAGCCTATGTGTTATCATTGTCACAAGGTGGGAGATCTTCATTCAGAATGTTGAAAGTTGCGAGGTAAACCTATGGCACTTGTTGGGGTACAAAGTCAATGCAAAGGGGCCCTGACTGAGAATATAGCAGATCAGACTGTAACTTTGACAGCAGCTGTAAAGCCAAAATCAAAAACCAATGTCAGTGTAGGGGTTGAGAATAAGATACCTGAGAGTTATAGGGTATTCTTATCAAAAGGAAAAGTAACTCCTTATTCCCTCAAGTGAGGCAGGCGAACCTATAGTTATACTTAGGCATACAGATGCCACCCAAACTGGGAAAAGGCATAACATTTCCACCAGAGAGCGCACTGAATGTTAAAGTTTTAGTAAATGGTATTGACGGGGAGTAGATACCTGTACCTTTGTAGCGAGTGCACCTAGGGTGTGACCTATTGTCTGGGACAGTAACTGTAGGAGTTGTCCAGTTTGCCAGTACATGGAATTAATCTACTCCTGGGGAATGATTTGGCCAGAGCAAAAGTAGTAGCTTCTCCTGTAGTCAGAGAGAAACCAAATGAAGTTAGAGACAGAACAGTTACAGGAAAAGGTTCCAGTAAGTTTTCCTTCATGTGAAGTACAGTTCATGTCCATATAAAATGGTCAAGCAAATTGGGAAGGTAAATTATTTGAGTGACACCCCAAATTGCTGGAAAAAGTGTCAACTGTTTCATACCAATATATTAAAATATCATCGCTAGGAGGAGGGTAAGCAAGCACAGGTATGTCAGGTAGTAGGGACAATGAAGGAAAAGGATAGTGAGGATGAGGCAGGAGGCCTAGACAATTCTCAAATTGAACTTCCTACTATCCAGTTGGCTAATACTGAATTGCTAGTAAGATTGGACACTATGCTTTCATATTTAGATGCCAAACAAGTAGACCTAACAAGGCTCCTCACAGCATTAAAGAGAGTCTGTAAGGATAAACCAGGATGTACAACCTTAACCACACACGATGTGGACGTAGGGGAATCCGTTCCTATAAAACAGCATCCTTACTGCTCAAGTCCAAACAGGCCCAAGTAAAAGCAGAAATCCAATACATGCTTGAAAACCACCTAATTGAACCCAGTCAAAGCAGCTGTAGTTCACCGACAGTATTAGTGCCTAAACCTGACAGCTCAGCTAGACTGCACAGACCACAGAAAAGTTAATGCAGTAACAAAAGCAGACACCTACCGAATTCCTCACTTGGAAGACTGTATTGACAGAGTGAGCAGTGCCATGTTTCTTACAAAGATAGATTTATTAAAGGGATGCTGGCAGGTTCCTTTAACACCTCAAGCTAAAGAAATATCAGCTGTCACACCAGACAGTCTTTACCAGTATCAAGTGATGCCATTCAGAATGCCCCGGCAACCTTTCAGACTAATGAATCAAAAGATAGCCAGTGTTCCTGTGTAATTCATCTTGATGTGTTGGTATACGGTAACACTTGGAAGGACCTCTTAAAGCAACTAGAAACTCAGTTTAAAAAAATTACAAGCAGCTGGTTTAGTGGTAAAACTGGCCAAAAGCAAATTCGCAAAAGCGACAGTGACCTACCTCTGACATATAGTAGGGCAAGGACAAGTGTTGTCAAGAACACCGGAAGTACTAACCTTGGTGGAGTTCCATACCTCTAAGACTAAGTGAGAAATCATGAGGTTTTGGGGTATGTGTGGTTTCTACTGAAAGTTTGTACCAAATTTCAGCATTGTAGCTGCTCCACTAACAGATTTTCTACAGAAAAAGAAAACAAAGGTAGTGTGGTCAGGGGATTGCCATGCATTTTTAGTCAAAATGGCCTTCAGCTTTTCAAATTAACCAGTGTTGGCTGCTCCAGATTTCACTAAGCCCTGTGCTAGTGACCTGAGGGCCGGTGCAGTCCTGTTACTAGATGAATCGGGCATAGAAAGACCAGTGGGATACTTTTCAAAAAAACTAAACCACCAAAAAAGAATTCCACCGTGGAAAAAGAAACTTTAGATCTATTATTAGCTCTTAAACATTTTGAAATCCATGTCTGCCACGACTAGAGAGGCACTGATGTATACTGATCATAACCCCCAAAACTTTGTGGAAAAATTTAAAACACAGAATGCCAGAATATTCCGATGGAGTTTACTGTTGCAGCCCTATCACTTAAAGATTGTCTACATTTCAGGCAAAAATAATGTTACTGCAGATGCTTTATCGTGAATTTGACTGAGTTATATGACTGCAGAGATGGTACAAAGCAAAATTGTATTAACTACAAGTGTGAATGGGGGATGAGTGAGAATGTGTTTTAAAATGTTTTCAACTTCTCTTTTATACATTGTAATGAAATGCATTCAAAAATGGTGTTTCATTTCTCCAAGGGCAGAGGTGTTACGAGGGTTTCCACTTTCCGTTAAAACGGAGAATGTATATTTTTAAAACTGAAAAAGGATTCCAGAAGCAGAAGGCATAGCCTTCTCAATCTCTCCTCAGAGGACAATTCCGCCATCCCAGGAATCCATCTGGTAAATCTTCATTGCACTCCCTTAATGGCAAGTATATCCTTCCTTAGGTAAGGAGACCAAAACTGTACACAACACCCAGGTGCAGTCTCATCAAGGCTCTATACAATTGCAGCAAGACATCTTTATGCCTGTACTCAAATCTTCTTGCAATAAAAGGCCAACATACCATTTGCCTTCCCAATTGTTTGCTGCGCTTGCATGTTACCTTTCAGTGACTCATGAACAAGGACACCCAGGTCCCTCTGGACATCAACACTTCCCAATCCCTCATCATTTAATAAAGTGGATAACTTTACTTTTTCAAAAAAATAAATTGACAGCCATGCAGTGTAATGCTTTGACACAGATTTTTAATATAAAAAGTATTCCGTTATCTACAGTACATTAAAAAAGTATTTATTCTGCACGCAAAGAATACCAAATATATACAATAGAACAATTTGCAGCTCACCACCACCATCTTCTCAAGGGTGATTGGGGACGGGCAATAAATGCGGGCCTAGCAGTGATACCCACATCCCAGAAATGAATTTTAAAAAATTAAAGATTAGCATTTGAGTTATACATGAGTAAAATCGCAAGGTCAAAAACTAAATTTCATGCTCATGGTACAGGATTTACACTACCACTTTATGCTGGAATGAACTCCACAAAGATAGCACATTAGCAAAGGGTGTAGAAACTTAAAAAAAATTTCTTTTAAAAAGGAAAAAAAAATCAGTATTAAAAAAGTTGATGCTGTTTTATCAACTGGACTCAAGCTGTACTGATTACTTGAGGAAGCGCTTGAAGACTAATGACTTTAGGGTTGGTCGCAACACTCTTTGTCGTATTATGGGTCTTGTAGATTCCAACCAACCTATCAGCAATTTCAAACATATTGTTCCTCAAAGAAATGATGATGAACTGAGCATTCTTTGTCTGTTCCTAAGGAAAGAAACAGTAAACTCAGTCAAGGCAGACATTTGCTGAAAGACTATAAACACCAAATTGAGAGCGCACAAAATGCATCTATTTTTGGTCTGATGAGCATGGAAACCAAACAACTGAGATTCGTGCAAGTAATCTGTTTGCCTTGTATGCATTCTCTATTTAGGGATACCCAACCACAGAGAACTTAGGTACAGGCTGACAAAGGCACTGCCAATTGTGTACAGGACAATTGCACCAGCATTTAACCTGCTTTAAATGTGTAGCCTATCACGAGAGAGCAAATTTCACACTGCTGGTCAAGCTAGGACCAATTAGTGCATTAACTTACAGCTCTATCTGCATCAGTCTACCACTCCAGGTTTCATCAATGAGCTACGGTGACTAGCCAATAACCTGAAATAATGCAAACTACCAAGCAAATTCCAATTCAGTTGCAGTGAATCGCGATCAGTGAGAGGTATCGGTGTGTAAAAACAAGACACTCTTCCCCCTATTTGGAACCAATGCTCCCATTAAACACAGCACACAGACAAGAGAGATTTTAAATTCCTTCTACTCAACATTCTGCCAGTGGAGAACTCAGAACAGCATTCCACCACACCCATATGGATTCTTCCATTTTCCATAACGTGTAACTGAGCAATATTGACAACTTGAACTAAATTGTGGCCGATGTAACCAGGGATAGGCACCAACATGTTGCACTATGGACACGACAAAATTACTGACTCAGCCACAGACATGGGGGCAATTAATTTGTAAATAAAGCATATAGCCAACCTGATGCCATGCTGAATCGCAACAGGGAAAAATTGGTCAACCTTAACTTGTCGTCAGGTGTGAAAGTGGAAAATTAAGACTTTCACTTATTCATAGGTCATGTAAAATAATATAGTTTTAGTTTAGTGATACAGCACTGAAACAGGCCCTTCGGCCCACCGAGTCTGTGCCGACCATCAACCACCCATTTATACTAATCCGACCCTAATTCCATATTCCTACCACATCCCCACCTGTCCCCATATTTCCCTACCACCTACCTATACCAGGGGCAATTAACCTATCACCCTGCAAGTCTTTGGCATGTGGGAGGAAACCGGAGCACCCGGAGGAAACCCACACAGACACAGGGAGAACTTGCAAACTCCACACAGGCAGTACCCAGAATTGAACCCGGGTCGCTGGAGCTGTGAGGCTGCGGTGCTAACCACTGCGCCACAAGAATATGCAAGAATTTAACTACAGATCACAAAACCTTCAGCAACACAATGCACTTGCTTCATATAGAATAAAAAGGCTTTAATGATTTATTTTGCATTATGCAAAATTATTCACTACTCAACTCCAAGAAAACGTACAGTCAGCCACTTTAAATACATTAGAGAATGTATTCTTGCTTTGTGTTGCTTAAGAGATTCAATTTTTTGATCACAATCTTTTTAAACACTGATGTTCTAAACATTGTAGGCCACTAAATGCACTTCACTGCAGCACTTTAGTCTCTTCAGCGATTGAAAAATTCAGCTATGTTTCCACAGTACCGACAATTTAACCAAATCAGTAGTTAAAAGTTGTTGAATTATACAGTGGCCACACCAAGACGCAGCTCTGCGGCTGGAATGCGCTCAATGTATTCTTTTTTCTGTAGAGCCGACTGCAAAAATAATGGATACCTCAAGAATAAAGTCTGTATGAACTGTGTAGAAAAAAAATAATCTTCAATGTGTATTGGATGGTATGTTTTAAGGATAATCCCATTCCCTCACTTACATATGAGAAGGAAGCTTGAGGTGACGGTAGATGTCAGGTGGTGCTTGCTGATGCTGTCCCCCCTACACTCTTAGCCTTCTCCACTCCCCCCCCCCACCCCAGCCCCCCTCCTGTGCCTGGGGGCAGCGCGCATTGACACGAGTTGTGCTCGGCCCCAATCCTTGGGCTGGAGACGAAGCCGATGTCTTTGGCATATTGTCCGAAGCATTGGTGGCACATACATCGGCTGTACCTCCGGATCAGGCTACATCGGTTCGCACAGGCTTGTCTGGAAGGGCAAGGAAGGAAGACAGCGAGATGTGCAGTTGAATGGGAAGTGGCATTGGGAACCTCAGCCGACTGGACAGAAACCACCACCACTAGTGCCCTCTTATGAGGCTGGCAAGACATTTAAAGTTATCATGGATCTCCAAAACTTGTACCACAGAAACTGGTGTCTGTATATGGACATGTTGCCAGCCCCTGGATGTAACTCTGTTGACCATGGTGCTGGAACCATGGCTCCTTGAACCCACTTTAGAAGGCACATGCAACAGGCAGAAAATTGATCTCATTAATCTGGCTGAATTTATATAGAACAGGGTGGAGGAGAAGCTTTCTCACCAGTTCCCTAATGCAACAATTTGAGTTCCACCCAATTATGTCTGCATACGGTGCTGTAAACAGCTCACATTACAACCTCTTCACTGAGATTTCAATTATTATGCATTGCATACTTTCTGATTTCTGTTAAGGTCTTTTAAAGCTTGATCTTCAATATTTTTATTTATTTAGAGATACAAAACTGAAACAGGCCCTTCGGCCCACTGAGTCTGTGCCGACCAAGAACCACCCATTTATACTAATCCTGCAGTAATCCCATATTCCCCACCACCTACCTACACTAGGGGCAATTTACAATGGCCAATTTACCTATCACCTGCAAGTCTTTGGTGGTGGGAGAAAACCGGAGCACCCGGCGAAAATCCACGCGGTCACAGGGAGAACTTGCAAACTCCGCACAGGCAGTACCCAGAATTGAACCTGGGTCCCTGGAGCTGTGAGGCTGCGGTGCTAACCACTGTGCCGCCTAATGGCTTTATTTTACAATTTGGGTACTCTTTAGTGGGGTACTGCAAGGATCAGTGCTAGGGCCACAGCCTTTCACAATCTACATAAATGATTTGGTTGTGGGAACCAATTGTCATATTTCCAAATTTGCCGATGACACAAAACTAGGTGGGAAAGTTAGTTGTGAGGAAGATGCAAGGAGGCTTCAACTGGACTTGGACAGACTAAGTGAAAAGGCAAAAACATGGCAGGTGAAATATAATGTGAATACTTGTGAAGTTATCCAATTTGGTAGAAAAAAAACCAGACAGAATTTTTTTTTAAATGGAGAGGGTTGGGGAAGTGTTGGTGTCCAAAGGGACCTGGATGTCTTTGTTCATGAGTCATTAAAAGCTAGCATGTAGGTGCAGCAAGCAATAAGGAAGGCAAATGGTATGTTGGCCTTCATTGCAAGGGGTTTTGAATACAGAAATAAAGATGCCTAGCTGCAAGTGTAAGAGCCTTGGTGAGATGGCACCTGGAGTATTGTGTGCAGTTTTGGTCTCCTTATCTAAGGAAGCATATACTTGCCATAGAGGGAGTGCACCAGACTAATCCCTGGGTTGGCGGAATTGTCTTGAGAGATTGAGGAAACTGGACCTGTATGTAGATATGACATTTCCCCTGGTTGGTGAGTCTAGAGCCAGGGGACATAATCTCAGAATGAGGGATAGGCCATTTAAGACTGAGAGGAGAAGGAATTTCTTCACTCAGAGGGAGGTGAATCTTAGGAATTATCTACCCCAGAAAGCTGTGGAAGCTCAATCATTGAGCATATTCAAGACAGAAATTGATACATTGCTCGAGACTAATAACATCAAGGGATATGGAGATAGCGGATATATGATATAATACATTATATATAATATATGCAATATAATAAGCATTTTTTTCTTAAATCCAAACCTATTCAGCTTTAGTTGGCACATTATCATTTCTATTATATGCAAGCGTGGGAAAGTGGCTTTGAGGTAGATCAGCCATAATCTAATTGAATGGTGGAGCAGGCTCGACGGATTGAATGGCCTACTCCTATTCCTATGTTTATACACAGCTAGTGCGTCAATGGTTGATCTGGGAAGACAGCTGCAGTGGTCAATGCAGTTCTGTCTGATGTTGGCATGGATATAGATGGATTGCTAAACTATCAGTACTCTTTTACAGCTTCCTATGGCCCTCAATTATCTACTAAGGCAAGAGAAGGAATACTACAGATTCATAACTTGTAACCTCTTCCATGTCCTACATCTGCTGCACCTCCCACCCCCCAAAACATCCTACATCAGCCCCGTCTGCCTTAATGTGGACATAAGATTCTGTTGCACCATTCAACGAACAAGGGAATTCTCCTCAGTGTCTTCCCCAACATTTACCACTTAATCAAGCCCTTAAACAGACAACCTGGTCACTTATTTCATTGCTGTTTGTGGAACCTTGCTGTGTGCAAAATTGGTAGCTGCATTTTCTACATTATAACACACAAAAAAAGTTCTCATTGGTTTAAAGCATTTTGGGATATTGTGAAAAGCACTATATAAATTCAAACTTGGTCATTCTTTTTCCTTTCCCAACTAGGTTCATTATTATATGGAGGATGATTTAAAAATGCTACATTATAAAAACTAGCACTGACAACACTGTTACTTTTCTATTTTTTTGGACAGTCACAGAAGTTCAGAGTTCTTCTAAGCAACCTCAAATACAAAATTGATTTACAATTATATAGTAAACTGGGTTTAGTATGAATGCTCACATAAGCTGTTGAATTTTTAAACTATTAATTCTTGCAGGTTATTAATAATGTTTGCTGTTTTTCCACCGTTCTTATGGTATGCATTTTTCAGGTTTATTCTTTTACACAAATACCCACCTCCACTATATACTTACATAGATATAATGAGCAACAATTGAAACATTTCTGAAATCCAGTGCTGCATCAATCTCATCCATAAAGTACAAAGGAGTAGGTTTGTAATGGTGAAGTGCAAAAACCAGAGCCAGAGAGCTAAGTGTCTTCTCCCCACCGGAAATATTGAAAATTTTTTTCCAGCTTTTCTTTGGTGGACGTACACTAGAAAGTTAGTTTTCAATAATAGTCATTAAAAAATAATTGAATCTGCAATATAATAAGCATTTTTTTCAAATCTAAACCTATTCAGCTTTAGTTCGCACTTGTAGTCATTTTTATTCTATGAAAGTCTGGTTCCAATAAAGCAAGTGATTTGATGTGGCTAAAATTGCCAAAGTCATGGGGCTGGTGTGTGGGAAATGGCAAAAGAACACTAACAGTTGGTTAGCTTTGAAACTCACGGGTGCAACATCCTGTGACAAATACCATTTTCCACCTTTGAGATATTTCCTCAACTCACTAGCATTTTACTTTTATAGTCAGCAGCTTGTTTTAAAATGTCAATAACTAAATTTTTCTCTCTGCCTGACACTGAAGGTGGGCCGAAGGGCCTATTTCAGTGCTGTATCTCTAAATAAATAAATAAAATAAATAAGTCAGTTTCCCTACCTGAACATAATTCCTTCAGAGAAGGGATCCAGACTGTCCACCAACTCCAGCTCAGCATCTCCACCCAGTGTAAGCATTTGGTAATTCTCCTTCAACTTATTGGTGATCATATTAAAGCCAGCCATGAATTCATTAAGACGTTGTTTCCTCAAGTCTTCAAAGGCACGTCTGAATTTATCCCGTTCATTAGTAATTTCATCCAGCTCTGCCACACGCCGTAGGTATAGTTCTTCCTGCAGATAAATACCACATTGTATATGGCAAGCTTAGGTCTCATACAAGGAGAGTTCAAATCTAACTGATGAAGTAATCGCTGCAATGCAACCAAGTATTCTAAAACTTACCTTCTTTTTATATTCTGTAATAGAACCCAAGTTTGGCTTCATTTCCAGACACTTAGCCTCTAATAGTGCAATCTGATTATTTATCACATCTGGATTTTTGATTCCCATAAGATCTTCCTCACTTAATTTTGGAAGATCATCTGCTGGTTTGTCAGTAGGATGTAATGAAAGTTTTGATACCTAGGATTAAATTACAAAAAGTCTTAAAATATAATAAAATATTTTAGTTTACATTCACTTCTATACTTGTTCCAATTCCAAAAAAGTCAAATGATTCATTGTCAGTTATTTCATTGTAGTAAAAATCCTGACCAGTTTAAAATAAGCAGTAGGGAGAAAATATGTTTGGTATTGTGAAAGTGAGCAGAAAGGCATGGCACTATGCTTGATGGGAAATTTAGCCAAGTTAGGAATAAAAGCTTGCTTTTATAGGATAAAGAACTAGATCAGCAGAAATTAGCATCTGTATCGGTGTAGTCACGCCCGAGTTAACCGCAGCCCTTATTGGAAATAGGCTTTAGAATAGACTAGGAAAGGGTAGATTGTGCAACGATATTAAGAACGGAATGGGCTGCTAATGTGCTGCTAACCTGTACTGTTAACCTCAATAACAAGTATGTACTAAGAACGGAATGTGCTGCTAACCTCAATGATTGTTTAACCAAAGAGGTATAGCACGAATTGTAATGTATATACGGTAGTATCTGTATTCGGGAGGGGGCACTTACTCTGGTGGACTCGACCGACTCCGTTGGAGTCGGTGCCGCTGTATCAGAGTAAGTCCGCCGGCGCCTGCGCAAATAAAGTAATTGATTTTACCTACTCATCCGACTCGGTATATTTACTGAACCAGACTGAGGGCAAAAAGAACTCGAATCGTCATTTGGTGTCAGAAGTGGGATCTCAACAGACGACTGCCGATCATCCGCGAAATCAGAATCAGACTAGTCTTGGACGGAGAGAAAGGAAATGGGCCCCCGACGTGAGTAGTTGATACATGACCATGTCGGTTTTCCTCTGTCTCGTAGTCCGATAAAAGTTTGATCACTCGCTTATGGTCAGGTCAGATCGTCTGGACGAGATCAATGATCAGTCTGGCGGATTAGAAAAGATAAGGATCAGTCGATGTAGGTACGACTGAGGGTCACTGTTAAAGTAGGTCGTTTAGTATACGGCTGAGGAAACTGATGTTAAAGTAGGTCGTTTAGTATACGGCTGAGGAAACTGATGTTAAAGTAGGTCGTTTAGTATACAGCTGAGGAAACTGAGGTCGGGGCCCCGGCCCTGAGGTTAAAGTTTTATTTTTTTGAGGTCAGGTTCAATCGTTTAGTGTGCGGCTGAGGGAACTGAGGTTGGGCAAGATAAGATAGTTTGTAAGTAACTAGTTTGTGATAATTTGTAAGTAGATTGTAAGTAACTTTAACTCTTGGACTGTAGGGGCGAACAACGCAGTTCAAGAATAGTTGTGATAATGGGAAATTGTTTAGACAATACAAATGATCCATCCTGTCCATTACAAGTACTGTGTGATAAGTATCCGGATAAAGGGAAAGACTTCAGACAACTATCGGCAGCCTTAAATAAGAAATTAGGAGACCAATGGCCCTTAGTGGGGACAAGAGACTTGGAAGCAGCTAAAAAAAATCCAAGAAAAAATCTGGAAACAAAATAAAGGAAATAGGGCCAAAGAATTAATTGGATTATGGAGACAATATTGTCAGGAGGAAAGAGATAGAACCCTCCTATCAAGTTGGCAAGAGAACGCCCTCAAATTAGGAATACCAATTAGTTAAGGAGGAAACCAAAAAACTCCAGAAATTCTGAAAAAAGAGTGCGCATATAGAAAGAGGAGACAAAAAGAAACAGAAACAGTTGATAAAAGTGGACTACCTAGTTCAATGGTTGGCCTTGTGTTGACAGAGGTAGACGACGATTTAGAAAATTGGACTATGCCTTGTAGGATGCCTACGGCACCACCACCAACCCCGACACCCCCCCCCTTCAATTTTCGCCCCCCCAGTATCGCAATTTATACCCGGTCGCCCTTCCCCAGACACAAACCATTGGGACGTCACCCGCCACATTAGCCGCCACCCCAGTCACCTTACCTTCTCCGGGACAACCGTCCTTACCTATCCCTCCGACAAATAGTCCACCCGCCCAACGACGATCGACCCCTACACCAATTATTTCAACAAACAATTCGACTACTACACCGTCACCACCACCTCCTCCACCTTCCGCTCGGATGTGGAAATCCCGTTATACAAGCCCAGTCGGTTGGAGAACCAGGTCAAACACAAAACAGCAAGCCCAAAAAGACATTAAGAAACAACTACACCAGAGGCCTCGGTCTCCCAGACAAAACAAACCAGGACGGAAGTTTCAGCTACCTATAGAAAAAGAGAGCGATAGTGATCCGGAACTTCTCATATCTGAATCCAATGAATCTGATAGTACCGATGAGGAACCCCCTCTCCTACCTCCCCCTCCTCCAGCCCCAATCGCGGAGACACCAAGACAATTACCTGTAAGGAAAATGCCCAATCCCGACGCCGCCACGGCCGCCGCACAGCCCACGATAGACGTGTACTTCCCATGGAAACCCAACGAGATGATGGCCATCTTAGCTGCGATCCCAGATCGAAAGAAACTCCCCGCCGCCTTTGTGTACTTTCTGAGGACAACTGTCTCAGTTTATCAGGCAGACTCCCGAGACCTCTGGGCTTTGGTGCAGCAAGTTCTGACTCCGACAGAATACAGACGACATCTTAACCATTTAAATTTCCCGGATCATGCGGCACTCCAGGCGGCCCATGCCCAAGATGCGGATAGACAGAATCTAATTTTAGATGCCTTAAGTACCACATTCCGGAAGCCCATAAACATATCAGCCATACTGGACACCAAGCCCAAAAAGACTGAGGAGCCAGAGGAGTTTCTGGAACGGTTCAATGAGATTTACCGCGGACAACTGGGGGACGCAACATATCAGAATGGCCAGAACTCACCTCAGTATTGTGCCATGTTGATGCATTGCTTGCCAGGCCCGGTAGCCACTGCAATCAAGTGTAACAACATGAACTGGACAGAAAATGATCCATCACAAATGGCGCGGGCAGTGAAGTATTATTGGAAGGAGGGGAGGAGCCAGGGAGAAGGTCCGTTGACAAAAATTAACACCGAATATGTAATGAAGAAAGACGATCCAAGACCTCAAACAAATAGAGGCTATTGGGTACCAGATGGAGCCACCATAGAGCGATCTCGGATGGGTTGATCAGGATGGAGCAAGACATCGGAACCATCCAAACGGGCCTACTGCTCCACTTTATGGCCCACCCTATGCGCCGCCAGTCCTGATCCTACCACCCCCCTTTCAGAGACAATGGTCAGGAAAAAGAGGAGGAGGGGTAGCAAGAGGACAAGGGAATAGAGGAAATCGGCCTTGCTTTTGTTGTGGCCAGATGAACCATTGGATTGAGTGGACAAGTGGAAAGAGGAGGACACCCGACCCCGAGAGAGGGATACTCACAAAGAGGAGGGCAACCAAGATATGCAGACTTCTCCCAGACTAACCCCATCCCACCTCAATACTGACTAGCTAACTTGGTCATCCAGAGTCTCCAGTCAGACAAAGAGCCCATCATATCCTTGCAGATAGGAGGCCGGTACTACCCCTTTATGATCGACACTGGAGCAGCCATGTCTTCGGTGCAATCAGAACTCCAGTTACCACTATCAGACACCACTCAGAATTTATCCGGATTCCAGGGACAGATACGCCGATACCCCATGTCAAAACCAGTGAGGGTAACATACGAAAACGAATCAATAGATCACCAATTCATCATAACAACTGGGTTAGACTGCAACCTACTGGCTAGACTTATTGTGCGTGTTTCAGTTACGCCTGGAATCTGGCGATGAAGGGGTGACGGTACAGTCATGGAGGCCGAAACAACAGTGTTATGTCTCCACCGTACCCCAGTGGTGGACATTAGATATGGAACACTCATTATACCACGTTACTTTGGCCTACGATAAGACCGGGCGGAATCAAGAATTAGAAAATAAATATCACCCACAAATAGGGACCGAATGGCTAGTTACAATCATAGCAGCTGTTAAAGGACTAGAAGGTACAGCCGACTTTGTCGAAGTACTACAACACTTATGGCAACAACCCGCCTCCGTCGCCCCTCACATAACGCGCCAGGTCAACAGTCCATACCACGCCAAGGACCTGGGACCAATGGTGAGGAAAGCAGTAAATAATTCAGACCCCAACAAATTCACGACCCAGATACTGCCAGATGGAATCTCCATATGTTACTCCGCATCCCCGGAGACAGTCCTGACCAGACTTAGGCACCACATTGGACGCGACGTATTGGAGTACGTAAATCCTCAGGTCTGGGCGGATCACCCCGCTCAAGTTGGATATGCGAACGTGGGCCCTATCAAGGTGTTAATCAAGGACCAAGCGGTGTTACCCTCGATTCGGCAATACCCCTTGAAACCTCAAGCAATACCCTCTATAGATAAACAAATTCATGGATTATTGCAACAGGGTATCTTGGTTCCGTGTCAGTCCAGGTGCAACACGCCAATACTCGCGGTGCCCAAACCAGGGAAGGTTGATCAATACCGACTGGTACAAGACCAACGTTCGGTCAATGCGATAGTGCAGCCGCTACATGCCCTGGCGCCAAATCTGGCTCATATACTTGCTCAAATTCCAGCCCAAGCCCAGATCTTTGCTATAATTGACCTGCAACACGCCTTCCTCGTCCTTCTGCTGGCACCAGAAAGCCAGTATCTATTTGCCTTCACCTACAATGGACAACAATATACATGGAGCCGATTACCACAAGGTTTTGTCAATTCACCAACGCTATTCTCCAGATGTTTACAGACCCAACTCCAAACCTTGACCCTAGAAAATGGTTCTACCCTTGTACAATATGTAGACGACCCAGTAACAGGAATGATGCAATACAGCTGTTGAACCACCTGTCTTCACTGGGCTATGTGGTATCACAGGCTAAGGTCTTAATAGAAGCAAAATACTGCGGATGCTGGAAATCTGAAACAAAAACAAGAAATGCTGGATTCACTCAGCAGGTCTGGCAGCATCTGTGGAAAGAGAAGCAGAGTTAACGTTTCGGGTCAGTGACCCTTCTTCGGAACTGACAAATATTAGAAAAGTCACAGATTATAAACAAGTGAGGTGGGGGTTGGGCAAGAGATAACAAAGGAGAAGGTGCAGATTGGACCAGGCCACATAGCTGACCAAAAGGTCACGGAGCAAAGGCAAACAATATGTTAATGGTGTGTTGAAAGACAAAGCATTAGTACAGATTACAGATTCAGTAATCTGTACTAATGCTTTGTCTTTCAACACACCATTAACATATTGTTTGCCTTTGCTCCGTGACCTTCTGGTCAGCTATGTGGCCTGGTCCAATCTGCACCTTCTCCTTTGTTATCTCTTGCCCAACCCCCACCTCACTTGTTTATAATCTGTGACTTTTCTAATATTTGTCAGTTCCGAAGAAGGGTCACTGACCCGAAACGTTAACTCTGCCTCTCTTTCCACAGATGCTGCCAGACCTGCTGAGTGAATCCAGCATTTCTTGTTTTTGTTTAAGGTCTTAATAGCCCAGACAAAGGTCAAGTTTCTGGGAATCCTCCTCTCGGCTAGAGAAAGGAGCCTGGAAACCAGTCGAATTGAACCTGCCAATTCCCCGTTCCTACCACCGCTAAGGACGTTCGACAATGGTCGGGGATGGTAAATTACTGTAGACAGTGGATACCTAATATCGCTGTCTACACTGAACTACTGACCCCTTATACTAGCCAAGAGGGAGAGTTCACTCTCGCAACAGAGGCATGGGAAGCCTTCCAAGGGTTGAAACAAGCCTTGTTGCAAGCCCCGGCATTAGGAAGACCCCTGTACGACCGACCGTTTCAGCTGTATTGCACTATCCTGGAAGGTTGTTCAACGGCAGTATTGACCCAGCAACATGGGGACAAGCACAGACCGGTGGCTTACTACTCTTCCAAGCTTGACCCGGTGGCCCTGGGACACCCTGCCTGCACCCAGATCTTGACAGCTATATACAACAGCTTACAGTCTGCTGCCAACATAGCCCTTCAACAGGACATCACCGCGTACAGCTCCCACTTTGTCACCGCCTTACTAGGCCAGTTACAGACTCAACATCTCACCACTGCTCGGCAAAATAGATATGAGATATACCTATTGAACAATCCTAAATTACGGTTTAAACATTGTACTACTATAAACCCTACATGCTTCCTCAGCAGCCCCCCTGTTAACGAAGAAACGCCCAGTCATGACTGTCTACCTCTGATTCAGGAAAACACCACGGCAAGGGAAGATTTGACTGATGCCCCATTGAACGAACCTGACGCAACTATGTACGTCGACGGAAGCGCCTCAGTCTCGATGGCCAACGACTGTCAGGATATGCGATTGTTAACCAGGACGGTCTTGTTATGGAATCGGCAGCCTTCCAACTCCCTTACTCAGCCCAACAAGCTGAACTATTCGCCTTAATACGAGGCTGCATACTAGGGAAAGGCTGGCGAATAAATATTTACACCGATTCCAGATATGCCTTTGGGGTCGTCCATGATTTCGGACAACTCTGGAAGAATAGAGGATTCTTGACCTCAGCAGGAACAAAGATATCCCATCAGAAACTAGTTGCTGACCTATTACAAGCCCTTCTCCTACCTAAACAGATTTCCGTGATAAAATGCACTGCACACACGAGTGGTAAGGCCCCTGTCGACGTATTTAATAGGCGCGCAGTGAGGCAAAAAGAGCCTCACAGACCCAACAGGTGGTTGTGAAAAAAATGATGAATCAGACTAAACGCTCCGACAAAAGCAAGTCTGTCTCTGAAAAACCAATGTCAACCATCCAAGACGTCATAAGGTTACAGGAGGACGCTCCTGATGCTGATAAACAATTGTGGGAAAAACTGGGTTGTAAGTATGATTCTGTATCTTGTTTATGGACCACGCCAGCGAATCAGACTTGCATGCCTGATGCGCTGGCCTTGTGGGTTATTGAATGTGTACACTTTGCAACTCATTGTGGAGCCCAAGGGACCAGCGATTTGCTGTTGGCCACTTGGTGGCACCCCAAAATACAGATGCTGGCTCAAAGCATAAGTAATCGGTGTTTGATTTGCCTGCAGCATAATACCGGCAAGGGAATCCCATGTGAATGGGGAAAAACCCCTCTGCCCAGTGGTCCCTTCGAAATGCTCCAGATGGATTACATTGAGTTGGAAAGATGTCAGTGTTATAAATGTGTTAGTTATTATTGATGTGTTTAGTAAGTGGATCGAGGCATATCCAACCACTGATAACAAAGCCGCTACTGTAGTTAGTTTTAATGAGAGAAATCATTCCCAGATATGGGATACCGGCTCAGTTAAGTTCTGATAACGGACCCCACTTCATTGGTCAGATCAACAAGGAATTCTGCCTTCAGCTGGGAATACGCCAACAGTTGCATTGTGCATATAGGCCATAGGCCGCTGGACTAGTTGAAAGAAGCAATCAGACTCTTAAAACAAAGCTGGCGAAACTAAAAGCAGAAACTGGGCTAACATGGCTTAAATTACTCCCCATCGCCCTATTCCAGATGCGGGTTACGCCAGCAGGACCAGCTCGACTCTCTCCCGCAGAGGTCATTTATGGAAAGCCCCTACGAACCCCCTGGAACCAGAACGTTCCCAAATCGGTCCAGTTTCACCACATGACAGAAGAGATGACCAATTACGTCTTATCCCTGACTAAGGCCCTAAAAGAACTCCATTCACAGGTCAAGATGGCCCACCACAATCCATCCTTGCTGACTGGGCCGTCCAAAGTACAACCTGGAAGTTATGTAATGATCAAAAACTGGGTAAGAAAAGGGTTGGAGCCTCGATGGGAAGGGCCCTTTCAGGTCCTACTCACCACGCCCACTGCAGTTAAAATTGAAAGGAGGAGTGCTTGGGTCCACCTGCACCACTGTAAGATTGTTAGCCAATAAATTATTAAGAAAGATTGTTAACCTACTCCTATCCCCAGCACTGTTCCCTACAGGTATTAAAAGGCGACGAGCCAAGATGAAGACCTTCCTGATTGTCCCCTGCATGGTTATGATCGGAATCCTCTCGGCAGAAGGGACGAGAAACGAGGGGAAAAAGCTGGCAACCTGTCGTCTCAACCAGCCTCAAGACATCTTCCACCTGTGCCAGGATGACGTCCTCCGTTGCCCCCATCCACGGAGACAAGGAGTCGGCTCATGGAACGTGACGGGATTGGCCGAAAACGATGGACTGCTGAGACGACCCAACCAATCTAAGCGATTGAAAGGACAATTTGTATGGACACTGCCTTGTTTTCGGACTAAGTGTAAATTTGATTTCGTATGCAAAAGGGCAACCCAAGCAAAGGCAAGACCATGCCGGACAGAGAGGGAAGTTAGGGAAACAGAAGGGAATCTTGAGGAAAGACAAGGGAGTGATAGGCATAGGCCCCGAAGGAAGCGTAGTCCACCAGAAAATACCCTCTCATCCCTCTTGACCCAGAGGGAGAATACCACACTAACGAAAACCATGAATCTCTTTCTCCGAACTCACCGACGCCTGCATGGGCCAGGGCAAATTGTCTGTTATCCGGATCCTTTATCTGTGGCACAATTGTTTTCAGTCTCGCCGCTATGGGGGCACACAGAGAGTGGTTAACTGCCAACATGACACGTTGATGCCAGACCAGGTCACTATCCCTTATGACTCCGATTCGGCCCCTCCGGCAAACTGCCTTCCCCGGGACAACTCCCATTCACATGATGGCATGATTGACAACCACAAATATCTACCCAGGAAGTTTACTAACAATACGGACTCACGGTCCTATGAGAATTGCTTCCACGGGAAAAGGTATGGGTGCATGGTGGCGGACGTAAAAGAAAACATAACGTGCCTGTACCCCACCTGTACTAAACGGCAATGTAGTGTAACTCGGGACTCGGGTCAATGCACCTGCTACAACACGACCTGTATTCCGTTGGCTGCGGGCCTCCAAATACTCTGCGGCCGGGTGAACAGCTCCCACATGGTCATCAAAGACAACTCATTCCCCATTACCTCGGACTCACAGTGGATCTCGGAGAATTGGAGGGATTGGGCCACAGGAGGATCCCTGGTGAACACCTATGCCGGCTGCGATCACAGCTTATATACGGACAGAGGATATTTCTTCTTCTTTAATGGTACAGCCACCAACATCTTATCGCCTCCCTTCCCGAGACAAGTCGCCATCGGAACCCTGGTCCCCACCACGGTACCCTGCCCCTCAAAATGGACCCCTCACAACAGGTTGGTGTACCGGGAGGCATCAGCAGAGTTTTGCGAAAACTGGAAGAGACCCCCAATCTTGGGACCAACCCGAGGACATTCGGTAGGATGGGGGATTCTCAGTATGGTTACGATAGGAGGCGTAGGGGGTGGTTTAGCTGCTAACAACCGTAATTACTTGATCTGTAGCCTTACCATCCTGGGGAATGCAACATTGGCAGCTCTTGAGGTGATAACGGAGGAATTGTCCCAGTTGAGATGGTTTACCATGCAAAGCCGGTATGCCCTTGACTACCTACTAGCCCGCAAAGGAGGGGTATGTGCAATAATAAAAGGGAAATGCATCATGGGAGTCCGGGATCAAACCGCGAACATCACTAAATTTACGAATCGTATTCGAGACCAACTAAACGATCTGAAAGACCCTGGCTCTTGGGAAAAGTGGGAATTCGGGGGATGGACAGATTGGATCATAAACATGGCCATGTACTTGGTCGCCTGGATCGCTTGCATCTTTGCAGGCATAGCCATTCTCAAATGCGTCATGGGACGAATGCAGGCAGCTCTGGAACAAATAGGAGCCCCAAGAATCCTAATGGTACGCAGTCACGGACAAACCACCGACGATGCAGAGCTACAGCAAGAAATGGAGTTACAACGAAAAATCAACCTGGACTACGACGAAGAGGACAGTAGAGACTGGTGCAGGAAGAGTACTGAGTGTGGAGAGACAGAGTACTGATAGAGAGAAGGTTATCATAGAATGATAAGAGGGGGGAATGTGGAAGGGAGCAGAAAGGCATGGCACTATGCTTGATGGGAAATTTAGCCAAGTTAGGAATAAAAGCTTGCTTTTATAGGATAAAGAACTAGATCAGCAGAAATTAGCATCTGTATCTGTGTAGTCACGCCCAAATTAACCACAGCCCTTATTGGAAATAGGCTTTAGAATAGACTAGGCAAGGGTAGATTGTGCAATGATATTAAGAACGGAATGGGCTGCTAATGTGCTGCTAACCTGTACTGTTAACCTCAATAACAAGTATGTACTAAGAACGGAATGTGCTGCTAACCTCACTGATTGGTTAAACAAAGAGGTATAGCACGAATCGTAATGTATATACGGTAGTATCTGTATTCGGGAGGGGCACTTACTCTGGTGGACTCGACCGACTCCGTTGGAGTCGGTGCCGCTGTATCAGAGCAAGTCCGCTGGTGACTGCGCAAATAAAGTAATTGATTTTACCTACTCATCCGACTCATATTTACTGAACCAGACTGAGGGCAAAAAGAACTCGAATCGTTATTATCATAAAATCTGTTCCAAGAGACTAGAACTAGGAGAGTTGACTTCATAACTGGCAATGTCACTGCAGAGTCAGTTAGGTCTGTTGAGCAGAACAACTTTCTTTGAAGAAAGATATTCTCGCCCTTTAGTTGCACTACTCTTCGATTATCTCAAGAATTAAAAGTTGTCAAATTAAGTACAGTACCCTTACGAGGGAAGGCTAGGGTGTAATTTGTTGGCAGCATCTCACTAAATAAAAGTTGGTATCTCACCAAATTAGACCTTTTTCAAGTGTGATCCTTGACATTAAGTGTTGGCAGCCTCTTCACTGTAGGTGGCTTTAGAACCAAACCCAACCTTGTACTCACCAAATATTTCCCACTCCACCTGCCACATACAAGAATGGTTGGATACCAAAAAAACAGGAATTCTAGCCACTTTCCCCGTCTTCCTAACCCAGGGTGAAGAGACCACCTGTAAACACCCTGCCAGTGGCACAGTGGCGCAGTGGTTAGCACCGCAGCCTCACAGCTCCAGGGACCCGGGTTCGATTCTGGGTACTGCCTGTGCGGAGTTTGCAAGTTCTCCCTGTGTCTGCGTGGGTTTCCTCCGGGTGCTCCGGTTTCCTCCCACACGCCAAAGACTTGCAGGTTGATAGGTTAATTGGCCATTACAAATTGCCCCTAGTATAGGTAGGTGGTAGGGAAATATATAGGGACAGGTGGGGATGTGGTAGGAATATGGGATTAGTATAAATGGGTGGTTGATGGTCGGCACAGACTCGGTGGGCCGAAGGGCCTGTTTCAGTGCTGTATCTCTAAACTAAACTAAACTAAATAGCCCCAGCTGAAATGAGCAAAGTTAGCATAGACAATAAATGAAACCTGGTCCCTTCGAAGTTTGTATGGCTCAGCTACTCACTGAATAAACTCAGCCATTAGGGGAGTTTATCTATCCTGAAAAAATTTATTTGTTCATCCTTACTTCTCTTTGCCAGAATTTGATCTTTGACTGGTGTTCTGCGATGTGCCCGTCTATCTGTTCCAACTTCAGTCGTATATTGAGAGTTTCTTTTTGAAGTGCCTGTTGTTCTTCCTGAATTGCCTTCAGCTCTTGAAGTAAACAATTATGTTCCTCGGTCACCGTTACTAATGATTCCTATGCAAAACAGCAAAAGGAAATATTAAATATTTGACACATAAGGATCTTTTAAATCACACAGGGTATCAGTTCAGTATTTCAGCCTCCCTACTGATCATAAAAACAAAGTGCTGGAAATACTCAGCAGGTCTGGCAGCATCTGTGGAGAGAGAAGCAGAGTTAATGTTTCAGGTCAGTGACCTTTCACCAGAACAGCAATTTCTGTTTTTATTTTATTCCCTACTACTCATGTTCATTTACCACTTAGTTATCAACAACCGGAAAGCTAATCCTCACTAGTCATACTGAAAAGCTGGGAAAAGTGCGTTCCCTGAACACATACTTGGTGAATCATTAACTTTTGATCATGAAGTTACTTGACTACATGTGTACACACATATACAAAGTTTATATTCAATGGTCCAGCCAAATGAAGTCAATTTGTATATGGAACAGTTGATTTGTGAATTACAATTAGCTTTTGAGGATAAAACTCAAAAAATGCAGCTTTTCAGCATTGACACAGTTCCATGTCACATCCCACATACATATACTTAAAAAGTAAACCAAACTAATGAAGTTGTCTTCCTCTTTCAAAAATGAATCATGCACTAAACACAAAAAAGTTCCACTCACATCTGATCTTTGTAAGAGCCAATTACTTGTGACATGGGAAGCCTTCAGAGGTACAGCTGTGAATATGTTTTCTGGAGATAAGTTTCCCATTATAACTGTTTTGGATACAAGCACCCCACTCCTGTTTTTTTTAGATCTTTAAATATATTTCTCCAAACACCCAAGAAGGGTAATGGAAAAAAAAAATCACACACTCAAACAAAATGATTTTCTTCAGTCCCACAAAATACATTGTAGTATGCCTTCCATTTCCTTAGTAGGCACAATTATGCTGTTGTCCTGTTTTGTGATGGTGGTAGTACCCAAATATGCCTGATGCACAACTTGGAGTTCAACAAAATGGGCTTGAACCCAACACATCAGTTAGGTGATAAGCCATCCAACTGAAGACAGTGACCTGCATGCACAGCACTTTTAAGGGAAGTGAATTCTACTGATCCCCTAATCTGAATAATCAACATATGAACATAACTTGAAAATTAAAGGCTTTCAATTAATGTCTTAGGTTATATGTAGATTCAGTGAATCAAACAACGTAAGGTCTCAATTTCCAAACACAACATTTGCTTTTACAATCCTAGGGGCTCTGGTTAAGAGGCAATAGCTTTGGTTATTTTGGCCAGATATTTAATTTGCAAGGCATACACACAATTAGCTGTCCTCGTTTCATATGCCACACAGTAAAGAAAGGATCTGTACTTACTACAGCACCTTTCACAACTGTATAATGTTCCAAAGCACATTACATTCAATACAGTACTTTATTGAAGGATAGTTACTGTTGCGATGTAAGGAAACAGCAGCAGCCAATTTACAGTTTCTCAAACAGGAATGAGATACATGAGCAGATGATGCGTTCTTTCAGCAATGTTGGATTAATGATAAATATTTATCAGGAGAGGTCCCCTGTTCCTCAAACAGATGGGGTTTTAACATCTGATCTGAAAGACGACACCTCCAATGGTGCAGCACTTCCTCAGTACTGTATTGAAGTATCAACCTGGATTATGTGCTCAAGTCTCTGGAGTGGGTCTTGAACCCATGACTGTAGCCAACAAAGGACTTGTATCATCCACAAACCATATCTTACTAATCTGGAAGGTTACATTAGGAAGTGGAATTAACATTTGATCGGTTCTAAAAGACTGTGCCTAGGACTGATGAATTAGCTCTCGCCAACTAATGATTTCAGGTAGTCACCTTTGGTAAAATAATGGTATTCATTTTTGTTCAAAACAGCTGTATTTCTGATCAAATGAGCTTCAACTCTTCTGGGAACTTACCTAAACAATAGAGACATGGGTGACTCCTGTTTATTGATGCTGCTAACCTGACAAAATGCAACTCAATACTTCGTGGATAGCAGTTTGAAGACTGATATTGCTGGCAAAGTCTTACAGGCTGCACAAATTGTTTCATCCAGTTACTGTTGGCCTATGCCAATGATAGGGGCTCGAGTGAGGCTTCAATTGGCTTACCAATGGCTAACCAACGAGGAATTTACTGCTTTTAGGGTCTAGTTTGCTTACATAGCGTATTTATACTTGCAGCAGAAAGCACAAAGGGCAGTAAAATATCTTGCATGACTAACCTAGATTAATTACTGTTATGAACGAGGAAGTTCACTGAAAAATGCTAACTGACTTTTTTACTTGAAGCAGGCAAGAATTCCAGAAGACTGTCTGCTAGACTTCATGCATCCACCATCTTTGTAACTTGCATGTGCTCCCTCTCAGAGGACCCTCGGGTGGATATCATCTGGCCCAGCTGCTCTATCTAATTTCTGGTTCTTATTTCTATCTAAAATAATATGTTCATCTATATTAGATTCATCAAGTTCTAACATCTTCAAGAGTCAAGACGAGACAAAAGGCATTCGATAAGGTGCCACATCAAAGGTTACTACATAAAGCAAGAGCTCATGTAGGGGGTAACATATTAGCTTGGATAGAGGATTGGTTAGCTAACAGGAAGCAGAGAGTAGGGATAAATGGGTCATTTTCAGGTTGGCAAGCTGTACCTAGTGAAGTGCCACAGGGATCAGTGCTGGAGCCTCAACTATTTACAATCTACATCAATGACTTGGTTGAAGGGACTGCATGTATAGTAGCTAAATTTGCTGATGACACAAAGATAGTTGGAAAGTAAGCTGTCAAGAGGGCAAAGTCTACAAAGAGATTTAGATAGGTTAAGTGAGTGGGCAAAAAATTGACAGATGGAGTATGTGGGAAAATGTGAACTTGTCTACTTTGTCAGGAAGAACAGAAAAGCAGTATATTATTTGAATGGAGAGTGACTGCAGAACTCTAGGGTACAGAGGGATCTGCGTGTCCTGGTACATGAATCACAAAAACCTTGTATGCAGGTACAGTAAGTGATCAGGAAGGCAAATGGAATGTTGGCATTTATTGCAAGGGGAATAGAGTATAAAAGTAGGGCAGTGTTGGTACAGCTGTACAGGGCATTAGACAGACTGCAGCTGGAGTACTGTGCGCTGTTTTGGTCTCCTTACTTAAGAAACAATATAATTGCATCAGAAGCAGTTCACAGAAGGTTCACTCGACTGATTCCTAGGTTGAAAGGGTTATCTTGTGAGGAAGGGTTGAGCAGGTTGTGCCTATACTCATCAGGGTTTAGAAGAATGAGGTGATCTTATTGAAACATATAACTTGACAGGGTGGATGCTGAGAGGATGTTTCCCTTGTGGGGGAGTCTAGAACTAGGGGACACAGTTTGAAAATTAGGGGTCTTCCATTTGAAACTGAGGAGAAATTTTTTCCGAGTGTCATTAGTCTGTGGAATTCTCTTCCCCAGAGAGCAGTGGAGGCAGAGTCATTGAATATATTCAAAGCTGAGTTAGACAGATTTTTGATCGACAATGGACTCAAGGGTTATGGGGGGCAAACAGGAAAGTAGAGTTGAGGCCACAATCAGATCAGCCATGATCCTATGAATGGCGGAGCAGGCTCATGGGGGCAAATGGTTTACTCCTGCTCCTAATATTTGTGTTCTTGTGATGCTAAATACTCATGTAATATTTCCGCCATACCCAATGAGTCCTTCGTAACCTGTACTTGAGCACCCTTCAATGGCTCAATACAGTCTTTGACAGCTCTCTAACTCTTCATGTAACTAAAGCAGCTTTCTTCATTGCTTCCACAATTCTCTTTTCCATTATCTTTTCAGCTGAACTAATAGCAGCCTCCGTTTTCTTTAGCTGTTCCTTGTACTTAACCTCTATAACCTCTGCATGCATTTAGTCGAGCACTGCATGCCTTTAGTCGAGCACAAAACTTTTGTTTACATCTTATTTGCCTTTGTACACAACCAGTCAGCCACAACCAATGCATTCCCCGATCCACTACTTCGGAACAGGCCTTTCAATCCCTTGAGCCCATTGCACCATTTAATTAGGTCATGGTTGACCTGTACCTCAACTGCATTTATGCACCTTTGCTCTGTATCCTTTGATACCCCTACTTAAGAAAAATTATCTATCTTGGCCATGACATTTTCAATTGACCCAGCATCCAATGCCTTTTGGGGTACTATATATTTCATGAGAAAATACTTCCTAATTGCACTTTTAACTGACCTAGTTCTAATTTTAAGAATATTCTCTCTTGTTTAGTATTACCCATCAGAGGAGACAGTTTCTCTGTATCTATCTGATTAACTCACTTTATAATTTTAAATGCCTTGATTAGATCCCCTTATAACTTCTGGTTCCCATCAACACAACTTCCTGTGCCTCCCAATGTAAGTGTCAACAGAAAACTTGGATATCCAAGTCTCTCCCTTAATCCAAGTCATTAATATACAGTAAAAGGACTTATGTTCATCACCCTCCCTTCCGCCGTGCAAACTTGCACTCTGGAATTCCCTCTCCAAACCCCTACACCTCCCTCCCTTCAAGAACCTCTTAAAGCAGATATCTGAAGCAGCTTTTGGTCACCCTAATAACCTTTTTAGTCTCCTGTCCATTTTGGTCTAATTAAGCATCATGGGACATGATTCTACATTAAAGGCATTATATAAATCTAAGTTGTTGTTGACTAGGAAAGGCCAATTCCTGAGTCTTGGAAGCTTCAGACTGCCAGACTTCAAGTGACTCTGCACGAGTCCATGAAGAAAAGAACTGGCAGTGGCTGTTTGTGTACTGAATCAAACATATTGGACGCCTTCACTGACTGTAATGTTCTTAAACCAGGATGGTGGAATCAAATTAATAGTTTTAGAAAGTTCAGTTATGCGGCACAGCTAATTTATGGAACTACCTGAGCTTCAGTGCATTCTTTCAGCACAATGGCACCTTTTTCCTCCACCTTCTTCAATTCTTCTGTTAGCTCTTCAATCTCCTTTCTGTTCTCTTCAATTTCTTCTTCAGATTGATTTACTGCTTCTTCTGCCTTTTTAAAGTTCCTAGAAGAGAATTTGTTTTAAGATGCATGAATACACCACCTGAAAGCTAATCAGAAATAAACTATGGCTCACCTTCCTCAGCAAAAGAAAAACAGATCAGCGTGAATATGAACACAGCAAATAAAAGTGCACGGACAAACTATCATAAAAGCAGTTGCAGATACAACATACCTTCCTGCCGTTTTGATAGCAACCTGGGCCTTTGTAATGGAAGAGGCACAATCATCAATTTCTTTGTTAACTTTGTCTAGTTTATCCTGTTGGGCTTTAAGCTTTTTATTGTTGATATCAATAATAAGTGTGTGCAACCGTTTAACCTCTGCCTCAACTTTACCAGCCATTGCTGCAGCTTGTTCGTACTCTGGGGAAAAAAAACAGTACAACTTCTATTAGTTTCCAATTGTCAAAATAATGGACATAAAAGTAAAAGCAGTGATATCAGGCAGAACCGTTTTTTGTGCAGCGCGTGGTAATGACCTGGAACTCGCTGCCGAAGAGGGTGGTGGAAGCGCAGACGATGAATGATTTCAAAAGGAAACTGGATAGGCACGTGAGGGAAATAAACTTACAGGGCTACGGGATAGAGTAGGGGAATGGGACTGATTGGATTGCTCTTGTTATGACCAGGTGAGAAAGGTGGCTAGAGGTCTTTCTCAGCCTTCAACTGGTCCTATTGTAACAGGGTTTAATTTTTAAGCACAGTGTTTTGAGCTCCCCCTTGCTGAATCCTTGTTCACCACTTTCCAATAATGAGGCAAAGAAATGAACACAAACAGGCTTTCTTAGGTTTAAAGAAGAAAAATGAAATTTATTAAAATTTAAACTCTAATTCGGTTAACGCCTACGGATACAGGCCACACTCCAAGCTAGCAAGCATACTCGATACACACGTGCAAATAGAGACAGAAAAGAGCTGAAGAAAAAAAGGGAGAGAGGTTTGAGGCAATGTCAGAAGTTTCTTGTTACTGTGCTTTGAGCTCACTGTAGTCTTTTTGTAGGTAGTCTTGCTTTTTGTTGGGGCCCAGTATTCTTCTTAAACCTCGTTCACTGGAGGAGAATTTTCTCTCTGGGGTTCACATGTCTTCAATGGGTCTTCAGTTCCGTGAGAAAAAGATGGGAGCAGACAGGAGAGAGATGTTCTAAGTCCAGGAGCAAACAGCTTTGAGTTTTTAAAACTCTTTGGCAAGTTCAAATTTAAAAAAAAACTCCAACAGCCAGTCACGTGACTAAACTGGTCTGACCATGTCTGTGTATTCAGCCATATTAGCAGTTAACCTGGAATGCTGGCCTCTCCACCTTGAACGTCTGGTAATCAAATGTTCATTGTGGATTAAATTGGAACAGGGAGTGGCCCCTTTGTCCTTTCCAAGTACTGTCCGTTACCTATACAAATGTCTTTCCAGTTAGGTCTTTCTTTACTCCAATAACAGTTTAAAAATCAACGCTCATGTGGTGAAATTAATGTCTCATTCTTGGCAGGTGGGGGCCTGCATGACACCTCCACACCCAGGTGGATGAAATGCGATTTGAAAAGAAATGGCGCATTTCATTAAAAGATTTGAGAGAAACAGAAGATACAGAAAGAAAAACCATGCATTTCTCATTCATTCATACAGGATTCCTCCCAGACTTCCTTTACCCTGCCCTCTTGGTCACTTTTTCCCCTTTTCTTTCTGAAGTTTTGCCAGCTGTGTGCCTTTTGTTCTCGGAGGGGGTCCCTTACAGTTCACCAGTCCTCTGCTGGAGGGCCCATCCTAACACCGGTACAGGACTTAGGGATGCAGGTTTCACTGTAGGTTGGGGTTTCCCTCAACCTGACACATATGGCAACTCCTGCAGTACTCCACCACATCTTTGTGGAGTTTTGGCCAGTCAAACTGTTGTCTTATGCGGGCTTTGGTCTTTCGCATACCAGCATGTACAGCCACTGTAGTCTCGTGGGCCCTTAATATTTCTCCTCGGTACCACTAACTGTCCACTCCTTGCCCTCAGGTCTGTGAGGAGAACTCCATTTCCTCATCAGTACCTCATTCTTTAAATAGTAGCAATCAGGGACTCCCTCTGCTTCACTTTCAGACTGGGCAGTCTGTGCTAACTCTCGCAATACTGGGTCGGCTCGCTGAGTCTCAGCTAGGGAAAATCCATTTAATTCATTCCATGGGTCTGCTAACTCTCCGAAGAAAGTCTCGGACAGGCAGACCTTATGGTCATCTGCCTGCAGTGCCAATGTAGTTGCCTCTGGGGGAGCTGGTTTGATCATGGCCTGACCCACGACACATTCAGGGACAATGCAGGGAACTGCCTCCTGCCACTGCCGTCTGACTTCCCGCGGTCTTTCTTTCACTACTGGGGCGGCTACCACCTTCACTCCCACCAGATCATTACCTAGGAGCATGTCAACCCCATCCAAAGGCAAACGAGGGACAATCCCTAGTCACCGGTCCCAAAACAGGGTCGCACTCCAGGTGCACCCACTGTACAGGTATAAGCATACACTGCCCTCCAAAACCATTCACCACCATTTTGGTGTTCACTGCACTCTCTGGGGAAAAGGTCAGGCCTTTTCCCAGTAAAAGGGATCTAGTGGCACCTGTGTCTCTGAGAATCACTAGGGGCTTGCTTGCCCCACTCGAGGGGTATGAGGTTACTTTCCCTTCAGATAAAAAAACCCCGATAACCTTCAGGCATCATATTAAATTTTCTTGCACTGGCCATGGTAAGCTTCCTGGGTGCACTCTTACTTTAGTTAAAACCACAGCTTGTTCTGCCGTGCTTTCCATCAGGTCCCCATCTCCACTGAGTGGGTATGCCTTGATTAACCCTACTGGTTTTCCCTTTAGTTTCCAGCAGTCAGCTTTAAATGTCCTGCCTTATTACAATGGAAGCACATAGGTCTTCAGGTCTCTTGCTCACAGCACCTTCCTTTTTGGCTAGAGGAGGGCCCCCAGTGTCACCTGCTTTCCTTTCTGTCCTAGGACTGCCTGGGCAGAGATCCTGTCCCACCCTTTGTCTTTTTCAGATTTGTGCGGATGATTAGGAAAGGCTCTCCCCTGGGAGACTGACTTATAAATTAAAGCAAACTCATCGGCCAGAACGGCCGCTTGCCGGGCTCCCTGAATCCGCTGCTCCTCTACATGGGTCTTAATTGAGAATAGGAGAGTTTTTAAATTCCTCTAACAGAATTACTTCTCTGAGAGTCTCATAGCTGAGTTGTATTTTAAGAGCCCTCAGCCACTGGTCAAAAGCCAGCTGCTTACTTTTTTCCAACTCCAGATAAGTTTGATTAGTTCACATTTTGAGGGTTCTAAACTTTTGGCACTAATTCATATGCCCTGAATATGAATTATTCATTTTTGGTCAGTTCATAATTTGATGAACCTGGAAACAAGGAATAAACCTCATGGGCTTTTCCAGTTAGCTTGCTTTGTATTAAAAAAGAGACCAGGTCACAGCTGACCATTTTAATTGCCGTGCCAGTTTCTCGAAAGACACAAAACGCTTCCACATCTTCCTCATTGAATTTTGGAATTAACTGAGTGGGTTTTAGCAATTTTGTATCCAGCCCTGAATTCTGTTCTTCCATATTGGCTCTGCTTTCAATGGGTTTACTCTGTCGCCCCCTAGTTAACGCAAGCCGTTTCAACTCTCTTTCTTCGCATTCTTTCTGGAATATTCTTTCTATCCTCTCTCTATTTCTTCCTGTTCCATCTGGAAGTCTCTCTCTTTCTCCCTCTCCAGCCTTTCTGTCTTTTTCTCTTTCTTATAATTCAAGTTTCCTCTGTTCCAATTGTATCTTTGCTAACAATACTCAGTTGGATTCTGCTTCTACACCTGTTTCTACTTTTTCATATTCAAGGGAAAAATGGTTGGCCACTAGCCTTAGGAATTCAGACTTCCTAGCCTTGCCACGTACAGTGATCCCACACTGCTCAGCCATTATTCTCAGCTCCTCCATAGACAGTGCTTTTAACTTATCCCAAGTTACTTCACCCTGGCTTGGGGAGCTACTCACTTCAGTTGCAGACATGTTAGTATTCAATCACACATAACCACAGGAAAACCTGCATTAATCTTGCTCTTTTTTGATTGGGAACAATTTGGCTTCCCACTTCCAATTTCTCTCGTTTGTCTGTCGGTAAAGTTCAGGATGCTAGCACCCAAATTTCTGTTATGACCAGGTGAGAAAGGGGTCTAGGGGTCTTTCTCAGCCATCACCTGGTCTTATTGTAACAGGGTTTAAACTTTTAAACACACCGTGTTTCTAGCTCCCCCTTGTTGAATTCTTGTTCACAGTTTTCCAATTATAAGGCAAAGAAATGAGGCAAACAGACTTTCTTAGGTTTAAAGAAAAGTGAAATTTATTAAAACTTAAACTCTAATTCAGTTAACGTCTACGGATACACGTTATGCTCCATGCTAGCATGCATATGCGATACACACATGCAAATAGAGACAGAAAAGAGCCAAAGAAAAAAAAAGGTTTGTGGCAATATCAGAAGAGTTTCTTGTTACTGTGCTTCGAGCTCACTGTAGTCCTTTTGTAGGTAGTCTTGCTTTTCGTTGGGGCCCAGTATTCTTCTTAAACCTTGTTCACTGTAGGAGACTTTTCTCTCTTGGGGTTCATGTGTCTTCAATTCCGTGAGAAAGAGATGGGAGCAGACAGGAGAGAGATCTGCTCAGTCCAGGAGCAAACAGCTTTCTGAGTTTTTAAAACTCTTTGGCAAGTTCAAATTCAAAAAAAACTCCAACAGCTAGTTAGTCACGTGATTAAACTGGTCTGACCACGTGTGTGTATTCGGCCATCTTAGTAGCTAACCTGGAATGCTAGCCTCTCCACCTTCAACATCTGGTAATCAAAAGTCCCTTGTGGATTAAATTGGAGCAGGGAGTGACCTTTTTGTCTTTTCCAAGTACTGCCCGTTACTATGCAAATGTCTTTCCAGTCAAGGGGCTGGTGTTTTTTTTTTTAAAAAACAAGTTCTTTCTTTACTCCAGTAACAGTTTAAAAATCAATGTTCATGTGGCGAAATTAATTTCTCATTCTTGGCAAGTGGGGGCCTGCATGACACTACATAGAGCTAGCATGGACTCAATGGGCGAATGGCCTCGTGTCGTAATGACTATGATTAGACAGCAAATCTTCTGGAAATTCCTCAATATGTTCTAAAAGGTCACCATATAACTCGCTGGTTGTGCCCTCAACAATTTCATCTGGTTCCAACACCACACCATATGTAGATCCACGGAGAGCAAAGTACAGGGAAGGAGCAGAGGCTGCAGTATTTCTGTGCAGCCAGGAGGATCACTCCTGCTCCTCTTGGCTCCACAACAACTAAATTAAGATAGCCCAATCTTTGGGGACAATCGCTTCACCAACTTGCTCACTCATTTTGCATTCAGTCCTCAATTTTCATAATCAAGTCAGCCAACACTTTTTTCAAACTGGGGTCACTAAGAAATGGCGAACTTGCGAAATCTGGCAGTTGTGCATTCCTGGGAAGATCAGACTCAACAGATTGCAACCTAAAATTCAGTCTTGACCCAGTGATCCAAAACTTCAGATTCTTTTTCAATGGAGAACATTTTTAAATCTAGACTGGTGTTATTTGATGTCAACTTTACATGGGAAACCACTCACTAATCTACCACTTTAGCAATCACATGCTGTAAAATTTAATTGCTCAACATCTAATTAGAAATAGATATTAAATATGGCAAATATAACTAATGGGAAAAAAGGCAACAATTTATCTAGCTGATTACTGTACCTAACACATTGCAAAACTTAAGAAAAATGTTGTAAAGTTACACTGCTAAATAATGTTGTATTTTATTTTTAGAACTTTAACCTTTCAATCACCAAAATCTTAATGAAAATGAATCCTGGATAGAATTAATTGCCCTTGCCACAGAAAAGGGCCGTGTCAAGTGGGATCCCAGATGGCATGTCGCAGTAGAAAAATCACAAACAGCTGCAGATAGATTTTACTTAATTGATGTTACTCATCAACTGTTGAGCATTTTCCACCTAGGTTAGTGACTTTTCTAGCTCTCAAAACTCCAAATAAGAGAAACAAAAGGGTACTGGACACAAAGGCAACTAACCTTTCTTAAAAACTTCCAGCGCTTTCTGAAGCTCTTTTTGTTTGTTCTGATCAGGAACAGCAGCTGCCACATTTGCTTCAAAGTTCTTCACTTGAATCGTCAAATGAACTTGCTGCTCAGTCAGGCCCTAAATTAAACAAGTGCATAAAACAGAACAAAAAATCTATACAAAATATATTTAAGTAACTATTCTCCAAGTGACAGAAAGTGGCACAGAGTTTTCAAAAGACAAAAGTCAATCTAGCGCCCTTCATACAAAAATGCTTTGCGCCAGAACGGTTGACTCTCAAAAAGCCAGTTCAGCTTACCTTTATAATGCTTTCCAATCACACACACACTCTTTGCAATGATTCTTTTGATTCCAACACACTAGCCTACATATCAATTGTATAGAGTTTACATGATTGATGTGGTAGTAAATTAACTTTACTAAATGAGTGGGGCTGTGGAATGCTCTGATGACAGATTCCAAGTGGTGGCATCCACACACATCGTGCTTATAAACTATATTTTGGAGTGACATCTGGGTCCTGGCAATTACCATGTTCTACTATCATCTTAAACTGCTGTTCTCCATCGCCTCTAACAACTGTGAGGAGCTCATGCATCTCTTTGTCACTAATATTGAGACCATTTGATCAGCTGCCTGTCACTTGCACCATAGGAAATAGGAAGAGGCGGCCATCCGGCCCATCGCGTCTGCTCCACCATTCAAACAGATCATCTTCCTCTGTCATTTTCCCCCCATATCCCTTATTGTCATTAGTAGCCAGAAATCTATCGATTTCAGTCTTGAACTTGCTCAATGATTGAGCTTCCACAGCCCTCTTGGGTAGAGAATTCCAATGATTCACCACCCTGAGTAAAGAAATTCCTCCTCATCTCAGTCTTAAATGGCCTGTCCCTTATTGAGACTGTGTTCCCTGGTTTTAGACTCACCAGCCAGGGAAAACATCCTACCTACATCTACCCTGTCATACTCTTAAGAATTTAGTAAGTTTCAATGAGATCACCCCTCACTCTTCGAAGCTCTAGAGAATACAGGCCCAATTTCTGCAATATCTCCTCATAAGACATTCCCGCCATCCCAGGGATTAGTCTGGTGTACCTCCGTTGCACTCCCTTCCTTAGATAAGGAGACCAAAACGGTACACAATACTCCAGGTGCGGTCTCACCAAGGTTCTATACAATTAAAGCAAGACATTTTCACTCCTGTATGCAAATCCCCCTGCAATGAAAGCCAACATATCATTTGCCTTCCTAATTGCTTACTGCACCTGCATACTTACTTTTAATGACTCATGAACAATGACACCCAGGTTCCTTTGTACATCAAATCTTCCCAACCTCTCACCATTGAAGAAATACTCTGCCCTTCTGTTTTTTCTACCAAAGTGGAGCACTTCATACTTGTTCTTATTATATTCCATCTGCCATGTTCTTGCCCATTCACTTAGCCTGTCCAAATCCCCTTGAAGACTCCTTGCATCCTCCTCACAACTTATATTCCCACCTAGTTTTGTCATCAGCAAATTTGAAAATATTACATTTGGTCCCCACATCCACATCATTTATATAGATTATGAACAGCTGTGGCCCAAGCACTGATCCTTGCAGTCCCCCATAGTAACAGCCTGCCATCCTGAGAATGACCCATTTATTCCTAGCCTCTGCTCTCTGTCTGTTAACCAATTTTCAATCCACAGCAGTATATTACCCTCAATATCATGTGCTCTAATTTTGTTTACTAACTGCCAGTATGGGATCTTATAAAAAGCCTTCTGAAAATCCAAATACACCACATCCACTGGTTCTCCTTTATCTATGCTACAAGTAACATCCTCAAAAAATTCCAACAAGTTTGTCAAACATGATTTCCCTTTCATAAATCCATGCTGACTCTGCCCAATCATATTATTTTCCAAGTGTCCAGTTATCACATCCTTTATAATAGGGAAAATATTAGAATCTATTACGGACGCCAAACTAACAGGTCTGTAGTTCTCAGTTTTCTCTCTTGCTCCCTTTTTAAATAGTGGGGTTACATTTGCTACTTTCCAGTTTGCAGGAACCCTTCCAGAATCTATAGAATTTTGAAAGATAACCACCAATGCATCCATTATCTCTATAGCCACCTCCTTCAATACTGTGCGATGTCGCTCATCTGGTCCAGGGGATTTATCAACTTTCAATCCAATTAATTTTTCGAGTACTACCTCTTTATTGATACTAATTGCTGTTAGTTCATTTTTACAAGTCCCTTGGTTACCTAGTATTTCTGGAGATTTTCTGGATCTTCCTCTGTGAAGACAGACACAAAGTAATTATTTAAGTCCCTCTGCCATTTCCACATTTTCTACTACAAATGCTCCTGTCGCTGCCCATCATGGACCCACATTTTCCCTTGCTAATCTTTTCCTTTTCACCGGGCTAAACATCCTTGGAGGCTTCCCCCTGCACTAGCCGTGAGCTTGTACCATGCTCTAGTTTCTCTCCCATATTCCTTCATGTCTTCTCAGAGCTCATCTTGTCCATGAGACCCACCGCCTGTTTTCTTGACCCGACTGCCAACCACCCAACTTTCCCTCCTGGCTCCCATGTTCACCGATATTGTTAACTATTCTCTCTCCTCAGGTACTGCCCCTCTCCTTCAAATCTGCTATCACCCCTCTCAATAAACCAACCCCTGACCCCTCCATCCTTGCAAACTACCACCCCATCTCTAACATTCCTTTCCTCTCAAATCCTTAAATGTGTCATCGCCTCCCAAATTTGTGCTCATCTTTCCCTGAACTCAGAAAAGATTCATGAGACTGGTTCCAGGGATGAGGAACTTCAGTTATGAAGATAGATTGGAGAAGTCAGGACTGTTTTCCTTGAAGAGAAGGCTGAGAGGTGATTTGATAAGGGTATTCAAAGTCATGAGGGGTTTGGACAGAGTAGATAGAGAGAAACTGTTCCCACTCGTGAAAGGATCGAGAACAAGAGGGCACAATTTTAAAGTAATGGGTAAGAGAAGCAAAAGTGACACGAGGAAGTATGTTTTCACGCAGCGAGTGGTTAAGGTCTGGAATGCGTTGCCTGCGAGCGTGGCAGAAGCAGATTCAATTGAAGCATTCAAAAGGGAATTAGATTGTTGTACAAAAAGGATTAAGGTGCGGGGTTACGGGGAGAAGGTAGGGGAATGGCACTAAGTGAATTGTTCTTTCGGAGAGCTGGTGCAGACACGATGGGCCTCCTTCTGTGCACTCTATATTTGAATCCAAGAAGTTTCCACCTCTACTACAGTGCCAAAATGCCTACCAAAGTCACAAATAACATCCTGTGACTGTGACAAAAGTAAACTCCCTCCTTGGCCTTCTAAACTTGTCTGCAGCCTTTTGTCACGGTTAATCACATCCTCCTCCAACACTTCGTCACTGTCGTCCAGCTGGGCAGAACTGCACTCGCCTGGTTCCATTCTGATCTATCCAATCGTAGCCAGCGAATCACTACAATGGCTTCTCTTTCCTCTCCTGCAGTTAACTCTAGTATCCCACAAGAATCTATTCCGTGGCCCCTATTTCACATCTACATGCAGTCACTCAGGAGCATCATCCACATGTACGTTGATGACACTCAGCTCTACTTCACCAACACCTCTCTTGACTCCACCACTCTCTCCAAATTGTCTGGTTGCTTGTCCAACATCCAGTATGGAACAGCAGAAATTTCCTTCAATTAAATATTAAGATGACCAAAGCCAATGTTTTCCGTTTCCGCCACAAAGTCTGCTCCCGACTCCATCCATCTACCTGGAATGTGTCTAAGGCTGAACCAGACCGTCCGCAACTGTGGCATCATAATTGACTGAGATAAGTTTCCAACCACTTATCTGCGCCATCACTAAGACCACCTATTTCCACCTCTGTAATATTGCCAGACTCCGCTCCTAGCTCAGCTCATCTTCTGCCAAAACGCTCATCCATGCCTTTAACTCTTGATTTGACCATTCTAATGCACTCCTGGTCAGCTTCCCATGTTCTACTCTCCGTAAACTTAAAGTCATCCAAAACTCTGCTGTCTGTATCTTAACTCGCACCAAGTCCGGTCACCTATCGCCCCTGCGCTCGCTGACCTACAATGGCTCCAGGTTATGCAATGCTTTGATTTCAAAATTTTTAGTCTGGTTTTCAAATCCCTCCAAGGTTTCACCCCATCTCTGCAATCTTCCCCATCCTCACAACCGTCCAAGTTATCTGTGGTCCTCTAATTTTGGCCTCCTGAGCATCCTCACTGAGCATCAGTGGCCATGCCTTCAACTACCTGGACCCTTAGCTCTGGAATTCCCAAACTAAAACCTCTCCATCTCTCTTTTTTCCTTTAAGATGCTCTTTGAAACCTACCTCTTTGACCAAGCTTTGGGTCATGTGCCTTAATATGTCCTTTAGTGGCTTGGTGTAACACCTTGTTTTATAATGCCCCTGTGAAGCACTTTGGAACATTTTGTTATGTTAACAACTTAACTAAGGTGCAGCTTATTTCCTCTAGACTGCTGAAGTGTCAGCCAACTGCTAGCACCAGATTCGGAATAAGGAAGATTTTGAAGAATTTCTTTCAACTCAGCATCCAGGCATATGATGTCCAAAAACTGGACTATCTTGCATAGTGTCTCAATTCATTGGTGATTAGATCACCACAGTCGGGTGCACTGTTGATTTCATTTTTTTTTTTAAAAATGGCCTCATTAACCTACTCTTGAGATCATAGAAAAGGTAACTGCATCATTATGAATTATTTCATCACCACACCCAACATATAATAAAACTTAAGATGTTCTATGCAATAAAAGTTCAAGTTTCATAGAGATAAATAATTTCTGGTACATTTATTCATTTAGAGATACAGCACTGAAACAAACCCTTCAGCCCACCATGTCTGTGCCGACCAACAACTACCCATTTATACTAATCCTACATTAATCCCATATTCCCTACCACATCCCCACCATTCTCCTACCACCTACCTACACTAGGGGCAATTTACAATGGCCAATTTACCCATCAACCTGCAAGTCTTTGGCTGTGGGAGGAAACCGGAGCACCTGGCGGAAATCCACGCGGTCACGGTGAGAACTTGCAAACTCCACTCTTCCATGAAACATTACCCTCATAACAGGAAGCCACTCCACTAAACAGTCACAGGCATATCAAGACTCTGCTCCTTATCTGCAACTGGTGTGGGATGGCAAACAAATGTGCAACTCAAGAAAGCAGTAGCTGGCAACAAAAGCTCCTCTGAAACTTGCAGCTGAAGTTAGCAGAGTCGCGCCCTGGTACAAGGAGAGCTTTCAAAGGAAAGAGTTCCACAGAACTAATTTTTAAAAATCCTCTCATGAATTACATTTACATCAAACTACAACCAAAATGAAAGCCTGTGACATAAATACTGAATGGATTAGTTCCATGGTGGATAAGCCTCAGTGTCACTGGAGCTCTTAATTAGCTTTTGATTTTTTTTAAATTTCCAACACTGCAATGTTTTTCTAAGTTAAAGGTATAGGATAAATGCAAGTTGTTATTGAAATTGATCTTGTACAAAGACCTTGGCAATATTGTGCAATAGAGTTTAAGTTTAGTAGAAATTATGGGAACTGTTTTCTCTCAGTCAAAAACAGAATGTAAATCCCAACATAAACTTACTGTGACTAAAGACCTCTTATAAAATTCAGGTTTTCAAAGATTCTTTAAAAAAAAATTGTTCATGGATGTGGGTGTTGCTGGCAAGGCCAGCATTTGCTGCCCATCCCCAATTGTCCTCGACAACTGAGTGGCTTGCTAGGCCATTTCATAAGGGCATTTTAAGAGTCAACCCCATTGCTGTGGGTCTGGAGTCACATGTAGGCTAGACAAGGTAAGGACAGCAGATTTCCTTCCCTAAAGGACATTGGTGAACCAGAGGAATTTTTATCACCATCGATGACAGCTTCATGGCGTCATTACTGAGACTAGCATTATTAATTTAATTAATTAATTGCATTTAAATTCCACCAACTGCCATGGTGGGATTTGAACCAATGTCCTCAGGGCATTAGCCTGAACCTCTGGATTACTAGCTCAGTGACATTACCACTGTGCCACGTCCTCCCCCACCCCCCACAGCTGCACCAAAACTAAATGGGAAGAGCAGAAATTCAAATCAAGGAGGCAAATCACAATTCCATCTCATATTTGAGACATGTAACCTTTTCCATTGGATAGGTGGTATATAGCATACACAATATAAATGTTATGTATAGTGTTACAATCGAGGCGGGAGTAATGCACTGTCAATTCAGTCCCATTACTCCACAGGTCAAAGCATATTATTGAAGTTTCCCACCTACTGTAAATTAGCCAAATTAAACACTTTATTAATCCCCAGAATAAAACACACCAAACCAGGTACCTTTAAACAACAACAAATTAACTACTTAATAAACTAAATCTTAAACAATTACCAAGATAAATCTATGTCTGAAAAGACTTTATAACTTCTTATTCCTCCTAACCCTCAAACACACACATACATTCAAAAACCAACGGTTAACCAGTTTTTAAAATGATCTTTTAAATTAGAACCGTTTCTTAGGAATAATAAAACAACTGGGTTGCAAGTCCTGGTTGGTTACTTTCCAAGATCAGTAAGGTGTCCCAGAGTCAAACAGTCAGATGCCACTTGAAGTCTTTAGGGGAGTTTGATAAACAGTCTGTAAAAGGCACTTCAGCTGCAGCAAGCATCACACACATCTTTCAACAAGTAGTATAACAATTTAGATTTTGAATTAGAGGTCTATCAGTAGAAACTTTGAGTTTCCAGAACTCCTAGAAACACAAAAGACAACAGAAAGCCACTCCTGAGGCAGAGACTTCTCAGACACGAAGTAAAAAGGAATTTGCTACCTCTAACAATGCAAACATTCCTTTCCAGGGGTTGTTTCCTCTTTAGGCAAAACACAACCCATAGTAGGGCAATGTAGATTTTCTGCTGAGACACACAAATCCTTCCTTCAAGGACAGCATACTTTGTTGATCTGTCAGATCAAACCGGTTCTAGCCAGTCTTACAGTCAAACTGATACAATAAGTCATATGACACCTCTCTCTCTCGCTGTTGCCTAGGAAACAGACTTGCATCTCGCACACACGGTTCCCAGAGACACTAATAACTCAGTCTTAAAGGCACACAGACCCTTATTAGTTTTTAAACAAAAAAAACTTCCATGACAATAGTGGCAACATTGAATCAGATTTCACATTAAAGTTATGACATTCCTTGCTATGTAGTTACTGTATTGTAATCGATCCACTGCCACTTTAAAAAGGAAGCATATTTTCCAAATATATTAAGAAAATACAAGTTTTTCAGAGTTACATACCTGAATGCTTGCTGTGTACTTTTCCAACACATTTTTCATCTCCCTGATGCTCTGCTGCATCTTAACTACTTTTTCTTCCAAATGACCTTTCTGTTCTTGGTATTTTTGTGCCACTGCTAAATCCTTCTGCAATTTAGCCTCCATCTTGTCCATCTATTTTTTTGTTTTAAAAACAGTTTTAGTTTGAACATCTTAGATACACAAAGAAGCAGCACAGTATTTATTTGCTGGACACCAGTTTAACTCACTTTCCCATCACCCACAATGATCCTGCTTGCAAAGATAGTTGGCTGATGTAAAGCTGTAGCAGCTCAAAGAGACTGCCACATTTAAGAGTTCTTAAAATGAATACAATATTGGTTCATTTAAAATGATCTCTTTTGAGCTTGGTTGGTTGGCCGTAAAGCGCTACTGCCACCACACCCCTCCCCCAGGTCATTATATCTAGACTTGATGGACCATTGGGCTGTTGTCGAATTCTACTTGACGTGCAATACAGCTGCAGTGACTATAGCAACATAAATTGATGATGATTGGCAATAGTTTACTGCCCAAGTCAGTGTTCCCAGTATATAAAGGATTACCCTGCCTCAAAATGAGAGTGCAGCACCCAGTGACTGCATGTACATTTTTACAAATTCACTCTCTACTACATAGGATTGTGCAACAAATCAATCCTTCAGCCACAACAGGAACTTCGCAATCCACACTCCTCCCCATCATTACTTTGGCTTTTATTAAGGGAAAGTCTTTTTTGACAAGGATAAAAAGCACATATAAACCAGACAGTTTTTATTTCATCAAGTATTCTTGGATTCATGTTTCCTGGATAGTGAGATGTGACCAGTGACGAGCTCAGTATTGGGATATCTCATTCCCCATATGAATACATTGTGAACATAAAAAGATCAGCATTTGCTGTTACCACCAATTTAGAGGACAGTCATAACTGTACGGGAAAGTAGGAGGGCATTGACAGCTGACAGAAGCAAGAAATGCAGTTTAGTGCAAAAATATAACAAATAGTAAAATTTTCAACAGAATAAAGATCTACAAGAACAGACACAGATCCTTAAGAGCAGGACTGTAGGTGTAAAAGCCCAATTCACCATTCTTAGAAGACAACTGCCTCAGATATAACATTAATTTGAACCATCTATGACATGAATGGACCTTTAATTGGTTACCAAGAAGAATCCAGAGGTTTGCTAAATGGATTTTACACTACAGCTGGGTATTCACAGAGCAACCCAAACACACCAGTTTCCAGGTGAATCTGCAGGAATGTGGCAACTGATGAGGGGAAAAATAATGTTGCTAACCTAGTTGGAAGGAGATTTCATCACAAGAGTACAAACTATCCTGCCCATTCTAACAGCTGCTTTTCTCATCTCCAATATTTTTAGTAAACTAAAACGCTCAATGAAAAAAATCAGTTGTTTTGATGCTCCAATGATTTTTCTCCCAGATTGCTCATAACAGTGTCCAGGAGATTAATCTTCAATTCCTGGAGATGCCAGGCCAATCCTAAAGGACTGGCAACCCTAAGGAGAAAGAATTCACTTGGATGAATATATTATATACAGAAATGCAGTAAAAGTATAGTTGGGGGAAAGATCTAGGGGGGAAAAAAGCTGTCATTTCAATTATCAGCAAAAACACATTTGCCATTTTACACAAATTGCTTACTTTGGACTACTGGATTAAAAAAAACCCAACAATAACAGAATCAGTATACAAAAGCCCCGGAATGGCCAAGGAAAGAACTCCCATGGGATAGATTGCATTTATCCCAGAATACAGAAGAGCCTAGGAAGAATATTTGAGGCATTGTGAGGGAGCTACTGGACGCTAGAGTAACAGTAATTAAAAACAGGCTAACGTTGCGTCATATTCATAAAAATACATGAGCAAGTACAATTTGTCTTACTTCAATCCTCTGCAAAATAATATAACTGATCAAAATAAAAAACACAATAAAAGCCCAGTAAACAGCAGCCAATAACAATCTAGATAAAGATGATCTGCCTAACCAACTTGAGTCAGTGACATCCCAAATGGACCATGGAAAATAAATGCGGTATAGCTAGACATTCAGAGACATCTGACAAAAGGTTCACAAGAAAGGCAACTGGTCAAGCTTAAAGCTGTAGGAATTCAGGATAAATCTAGAGAATGGATAAGTAACAGGCACTTGTTATAAAAGATGTGGCAGGGATTGGAGGGGAAGGGGAGAGGTTCAATGTTTAGCTCTGATCATGTAGGCACAGGAGAGATATGCATGCTGGAGTTGGTGCAGAGAAGAGCTACAAGAATGGAAAATTGAAAATTTAGCTTTGTACTTTTCAAAGAAAAATCTACTTTTGTGGAGTCGTGGAATATAAGGAAAAGAGGCAAATTAACAATTTTTAGTATGACATTTTACTGTGCCAAGAAAACATGCTATGCTGAATGAAGACTTTTTAATTCATCATTTCAAAACCTACATTAAACTCTTAAAAAGGAAAGCTGGGATCTTGCATGCAACTTTTAAAAAGCTGGCAGCCAAGATGGCCACCACAATTTGCATGAAATACCTCACATTCCAGGATATCGAATTGGAGACACATGTCCATCAAAGCTCCCACCCAGGACAATGGCTAGGATAGCGGAGTAGATTATCCAGTATCACCCTCGTTAGTGGGACATTCAAAGCTATCTTGGAGCATTCACTCGTGGTGACGTAACTCCAGAGGATAAACACTGACAATACAAACAGAGAGATTTGGGTTTTTGACTTTGGAGCTCATTAACAAAAGTAGTATTGAGAGCGCCGTGACAATCTCCACAGTCTGTGTAAAACTTGGAGTTTTGTTACACACAGGAGACAAGTTTTAAGAGCTAACTATGCAAGACATCGGTGGTGCTGCCTCTCTTTTTTTCTTTCTCCACATATACTGCAAGCTTCAAATCCTGTCCAAGCCCATCATCACTACAGACAGAGACCTCAGGGAAGAAAGCCACCTACATCACTGTCTCCAAGAAAAACCTCAATCAGGTGGGCTAGTTGCAAAGTGCACTTCTACCAGCCAGAGACTTCGGAACCACGAATTCAGCCAGAAAACAACTGAATTACCAGGCCCCACAGAGTGTATATTATTTTTACTTTTTCTGGACTCCAATCCAACACAAACTATTCATCACTCTGAAAATTATGTGTGTGTGTGTGAGAAAGTTGGAGCGTAGTTTTATTATTTTACTTCGATCAGGTTTAGATTTCAAGTACAATAAACTAACCTCTTTCTTGTTTAAACACAAGAAAACCCATCTGATTGGTTCTTTTATGATCATAGCACATAAAGGGTTAAACACAAGCCAAATTGGTAAGCACATTCACTGTTTAAAAGAAACCCTGTTGTGGTCAAACAAGGAGAGGGGCCAAGAGGGGAGCCATTCGGCTCCTCACCTTATTGTAACAACTGGAATTGTTTCAGAGATAATATTGGCCAGGACACCAGCAGAACTACTTTGCTCTTTTAATGATGCCATGGGACCTTTTATGGCTACCATAGAGGGTAGGTGGGCCTTGGTTGAATGTCTCATCTGAAAGACTGTATAGCACTCCCTCAGTACTGCATGGAAATGTCAGTTTGAATTATCTGCTCAGGTCTTGAGTAGTGCTTGAATCCTTCTGACTCAGATATGAATTGCCTTATTGTCGGTGGAAAAATGACCTATAGAAAACTCCAAACAGAATTTTGATTGAAAAGTACAAAGGTAAGTTTTGCACTCGCCAATTTTTCCATTCTAGTTTGGTTCTTCTTTGGCCTCCTTGTCTCGAGAGACAATGGGTAAGCGCCTGGAGGTGGTCAGTGGTTTGTGCAGCATCGCCTGGAGTGGCTATAAAGGTAAATTCTACAGTGACAGAGTCTTCCATAGGTGCTGCAGATAAAATTGGTTGTCGGGGCTGTTACACAGTTTGCTCTCTCCTTGTGCTTCTGTCTTTTTTCCTGCCAATTGCTAAGTCTCTTCGACTCGCCACGCTTTAGCCCCGCCTTTATGGTTGCTCGCTGGCAACTGACTCCCACGACTTGTGATCAATGTCACAGGACTTCATGTCGCGTTTGCAGACGTCTTTAAAATGGAGCCATGGACGCCCTGTGGGTCCTCTACCAGTGACGAGCTCGCTGTACAATGTGTCCTTGGGGATCCTGCCATCTTCCATGCGGCTCACATGGCCAAGCCATCTCAGGCGCCGCTGGCTTAGTAGGGTGTATATGCTGGGGATGTTGGCCGCCTCGAGGACTTCTGCGTTGGAGATATAGTCCTGCCACCTGATACCAAGGATTCTCCGGAGGCAGCGAAGATGGAATGAATTGAGAAGTCGCTCTTGGCTGACGTACGCTGTACAGGCCTCGCTGCCGTAGAGCAAGGTACTGAGGACACAGGCTTGATACACTTGGACTTTTGTGTTCTGTGTCAGTGCGCCATTTTCCCACACTCTCTTGGCCAGTCTGGACATAGCAAAGGAAGCCTTTCCCATGCGCTTGTTTAATTCTACATCGAGAGACAGGTTACTGGTGATAGTTGAGCCTAGGTAGGTGAACTCTTGAACCACTTCCAGAGTGTGGTCGCCGATATTGATGAATGGAGCATTTCTGACGTCCTGCCCCATGATGTTTGTTTTCTTGAGGCTGATGGTTAGGCCAAATTCATTGCAGGCAGCCGCAAACCTGTCGATGAGTCTCTGCAGACACTCTTCAGTGTGAGATGTTAATGCAGCAACGTCAGCAAAGAGGAGTTATACAGAACTTTAAAAAAAAAGATTTTGGTTTTAACAGCAAGGGCCCATATCAGAAACTAGGTTAGTGATTTAGCAAGGGACACAAAGTCTGGGTTAACTATAATGCAGTCATGGGCTATGCAGTTGAAACACTTAGCTGCTGTTAACTATCACCAGGAATGCACGAATTCTTTGCCTCCCCTGTCCCCAAACATGGAATGCTGAACAACTGTGCTCAGTGCACTGAAGAATTTTTGGACACTAACTTACATCTTCCGGTGTAGTTTCAACAACTAATGAAGATCCCATTCTACCCTTCATCACTTTTCCTCCACCACCAGTCATGGTACCTAAAGCAAAATGGAGGTATAAGGCAATTGATCTGCATTGAAATTAAATACAATTGTTTAAGTTAACAAGTTTGGGCAATAGCTTTTTGCTAAAGCTACATTATAGCTACTCAAGTTTAATAAAATTGCTACATTCAATCGTGGTTGTAGGGGAGTCTACAGATTGGCAGGCATAAAACCAGGCACAAAGGTGAAGATGAATTTAAACATGATTAGATTTAGCATGCACCACCATGCAATTTAACATTCGCAATGTAAAAAATTCTGCAGTTCTCCTACATCTCTCTGCATGAAAGAAAGTCTTGCATCTAATCTGATAGTATGAAGGAAAGGGTTTTTCACACTTGGAAGTATGAACTTGCATGATCGAATATGAACATATATTTATGAAAAAAAATCCACAATGTTTTGATAGCATCATTGAACGTTTAGAAAAAGCTACCAATGAATAATTAAAATTAACAAGGAAGAATTAGTAAACAGGATCCAATAAATTAGCCATTTGAAGTCAGAGAAACAATGAAATTCCTCAAACAGGTCAAACTCTGAATTAGGCAAATAAATTAACAGCCTGGGGTTAATTGCTGATGTCGGCTAGGGAAATATGCAAATTGCCTTGTACTTGTAAATTTGACTACAGGTCAATCTGGAAATTTTCCTCACCAACAGCAAATGTCTGTAATTTATCCTACTGTGAAACTGTCTTTTTAAATACTTTTATCATCTGAAATGCAGCAGATGACCAAATAGATCCAACTTGGAGAACACTAAAGTTGCAAAAAAAAAGTTACAATTCTACTAAAGACACTTTAGATTTTTGAATAGACATTTACATTTCAAATAAAGTACCACAAATATATACCAGTTCCTTGCTTAACGTTAGTAGATTGAACAAAAGGACAATTGAAATTCTAAAGTTGCAAGGTGTAGATTTGAAAATGCAGACATAATTCATCAGTTTGTATATCTTTCAATAGGATAACACAAACAAATTACATTACATTTTGCAATTCTATCATTTGCTGTACCTGATTGCTCTATTATCTGCCCCTGCATTGTTACCACTCTCCAGCGTTTGTCCTTTTGGAATGCCACACGTGTTGCCTGCTCCAGATCCTTAGCAACAAGTGTATCACGAAGTGCAAAGTAAAATGCTGAAAGTATAGCCTCATCCTTTATTTTGACCATATCAAACAGGCGGGGAACTTTCTCCGGTGTTTGGATCTTGCCAATACTTCTCTCCCAAACTTTCATCTGAAGAACGTTTTAAGAAAAATAAGTCATGGCGCTACAATAATTCCAAAGTTAAATAATTGTTAAAACAATCAGATCTAAATTCAGAATTGTAATTTACATTTGTATACCTTATCTAAGCAAATAAAAGTCGCTACTCCAATATTTTGTTTCTTCAGGAAGTTAACACACTCTTGAGCAGTATCAATTGTGTCCACAACAATGTTATCCAGTGCACCACAGCAGGAGGAGATAGCAACATCGTATTTTTCATCAATGGCACCCAAATCACCCTAAAAGAATACAAACATTCAGCATCGTGAAAAAAAAATCACAAATAAGTCAAACCTAAAAGAGAATAGAAACAAGAAATGCTGGAAATACTCAGCAGGGCTGGCAGCATCTGTGCAGAGAGAAGCAGAGTTAATGTTTCAGGTCAGAGACCCTTCCAAAAGAGAATCTTGGTTTCTTCTGTAAGCGACATTTGTATATACTTTAAACAATCTCCTTACCAGTCTTCCATAGATTCCAGGGATTTTACCAGTGTTCTTCTGCTGCATCAGTGCCTCCAAAACTCTACCCCGACTGCGATTTACTGTTAGAGAGCTCTTTGCTTCTTCAACTTTTTGTCGCAGCTCATAAACACTATCCCGGATCTGAGCTTCAGACTGGATTATTTTCTCAAGCTCCTTTTCATCCTAGTAAGGATGCAAAGTAATTCACACTTATTTTGATCCAATTTCAATTCAGAAAGGCACTATTCTAAAAGTTCAGCAGTTATACAGCTGATAGATCCAAATAAATTCCTCTCACTGTGCCACTACTTATAAGTTTTCAGTGCATATACTGTGAAGAAACCTTACAGGATGAAGCTTTCCAAAAAAATCTAAAATATTTATATTAAATCTAAAATACCAAAGTATATAAACAAATTGTCGCATATAGGAATAAAACTGTACATAACTTAATACAAAAATACCATTAAAAATTACAAAATAAAATAGTTTCACTGCATTTTATATTGATCCATGGAATGACTTCTTGCAGATTTTATAACAAATAGATATTTGAATAGAACATAAGTATTAATGCAATATATTCCACCTTTAGATGCAACTTCAATAAACGACTTGCTAATTCATCACTTATGGGTCAAGCCAGAGTTGGCCGGCTTTTACCTCCACGGATTGCAAAGGTACATGTCATAAAGCCTTTGAGTCAGTTTAAAATAAGTGTTATAGATCTTAATTTACTGCAAACAACAGTTGTTGGTGCTCTAACTTAGACTTCACCCACCAAAAAGCAACAATGCTAAACACAATACTTTCCAATTATCCAGGCCTACAAAATTAAAATCAACTAGTAAATAAGTGTTAATAGGAATATGTTGTTTGCACTGAGTGTTAGATTGCAGTACTCAGCTCCTCCTGTAAGTACATGAAACAAAGTAATCAACAGCCCTCCACCCCACATCACCCCCGCCTCGCCACAATCAGTGCCCTCTAAAATATCCAACTGTAATCATTTGCAAACTCACATTTGTTTTTTTTCATTAACTGGATTGTGCACTTCATCTATGCAAACTTTAGTCCATGCCAATAATTGTAACTTAATAAAATATTTAATATTTTGTTACCACCAGGTGAGAAAGGGGTCTAGAGCTCCCCCTCAGCCTTCACCAGGGTTTTAATTTTAAACACATCGTGTTTTTAGGTCCCCCTTGGTGAATCTTTGTTCACTGCTTTCCAATTATAAGGCAAAGAAACCAGCACAAACAGATTTTCTTAGGTTTAAAAAAGGTTGAAATTTATTGAACTTAAACTCTAATTCAGTTAACGCCTACGGATACATGACGCACCCAAAATAGCATGCATACCCGATACACACATGCAGATAGAGACAGAAAAGAGAAGAAATAAAGTAGAAAAGTTTGAGGCAATCTCTGAAGAGGGCTTTTGTTACGGATCTTCAAGCCCACTGTAGAGTCCTTGATTGTAGGTAGATCTTGCTTTACGTTAGGGCCCAGTATTCTTCTTGAACCCTGTTCGCTGTAGGAGACTTTTCTCTCCTGGGGTTCCCGTGTCTTCAGTGAATCTGGAGTTCCGTGAGAAAGAGATGGGAGCAGACAGGAGAGGCTGTGGCAAGCCAGCCAGGAGAGATCTTCTCAGTCCAGGAGCAAACAGATATTCTGAGTTCAAACCGTTTGTACAATTCAGAAAAACCCAGGTGACCAAGCAGGTTAGTCATGTGACTAGCTGGTTTGACCAGGTCTTGGCTCTGTGGATTGTATCATCTTAGCAGGGCCTGGAATGCGCTTCCTGGCCTTCAATGTCTGGTGCTCAAAGTCCATAGTGGGTTAAATGGATAAAGGGAAGTAACCTCTCTTGTCCCTATTGGTATGTAAATGTCTTCCAGCCAAGTGTCCGGCAGCCCTTGTAACGGGCCTTCTCTTCTTCCCAGCAACAATTTGAAATTTAATGTCCATATCGTGAAATTAATATGCCTCACTCTTGGCAGGTGGGGGTCTAGCATGACAATTTGCTAACATACATGCACCTAAAACACACACAAGCTCACCTTTTGCAGTTCTTGCTCACTCTGTGGTATTTTGGTTTCCAGTTCTTTAATTGTTGCTTTTCTTTCTTTAAGTGTACTAATATTAGTAGCCAGGGCTTCTTTAGCCTGGTTGAGTTGGCTCAAAGCAGATTTGTGGCGACTGAGGTAGATATCTAGTTCTGACTGAGCCACATCCATCCTTGATCTAGTCTCATTTACTGCTTTACTCAACTCCATGAGCTGCTTCTCATTCACCTGTAAGAAAAAAAAATCACTAAGAAAACATTAATATGAATACATTGGGGAAGACCAGCTACACACGTATACTTTTTGAAATTTGTTCAGTGCAATTTGAACAGATTTGTCTCCAAAAGATACCTTTGTTTAGATGAAAATTATTGCATTATTTTGCTTACGCATACTTTATCTTGTACTTCCATAGGGTATATTGTGTATTGCCATGCCATTGCCAAATAGGATCAGGGGAAAAAAACATCTTCTGACATAACATTATTTACTACTTTTCAAGCAACACTAGGTGATATTTGTTAACGATTAGTTAAATCCACTTTTCTACCCCTAAACTGCAAAAATTATACTTTATTTGCATAACAACCCTCCCCCTATTGCAAACTTGTATCCAACCTCTTTTTCTTCTTGCAGTCCCCGTGTCTCCTGTTTGAGACTGTCCATCACTTTCTTAAGTTTCTCTTCCTCCTTCACTTTATTCTGTTCAAGCTGTTCTTTTCTAGCTGTTGCTTCTCTGATGGTTTTTTCACTTTCAGCAGGTACATTCTTCAACTCCTCCAGCTAAAAAAAAAATTGGAGATGGAAAAAGAATAGGTTATGGCATAAATACGCAGGACCACAAGTTAGGCATCATAACACTGAAGATGTATTACTTTACAGTAAATTATCTAGATTAATAAAGTATTAAAAGTTGGGTAAATATGTACTGACCATAAAATTATAATTTGGGTGTTTACATGGTAAAGTCTGAAACACAATTGCATTTGCCAGACAATATGGAAGGGAAATTTGAAGAGATGGAAGCTGAAAGTTTGAATGAAAGCAGGGACGAATGGAAATTATTTGAGAGCTGATTCCTTTCTGAATCAAAAAGATTGAGGAAGATACAACACTCCAATGGGTGAATAGCAGCATTAATTCTCTGGCACTTGCTTCACTATTCAAGTTCAACAGTCTATTTGCCCTCATGCACTTGGTAAAAAGCTTTCTGCACAGAAACAGTACTTAGAATTACATTGAATATACAGCACAAACAGTCTATGCCGACATTTATGCTCCATTCAAACCTTCCCCCATCCTTCCTCATCTAAACACATATGGCATAATCCTTTAGTTCCTTCTCCTTCATATGCTTATCTACTGTCTCCTTAATTGCATCTATATCATTCACCTCAACCACTCCCCGTACTAGAGTTCCACATTTTCACCACATTCTGTGTAAAGTTTCTTCTGAATTCCTTATTTTTCTTGGTGGTTATCTTATTTTGCTCTTCACCCCATAAGTGGAAACACTCCCTCCGTATCTATCAATACCTTTAATAATTTTAAAGACTATTAGGTAACCCTTCAGCCTTCTGTTTTCAAGGGAAAAGAGATTCAGCCAGTTTATCCTTTCTTTATAAATATAGCCTCAGTTCTGGTGTCATCTTTTTTACACCATCTCCAATACCATTATATCCTTCCTACAATACAAAATGACTCCTGACAACACTTCCCAGTGCTGACGTCATCAGTGCACTCCTAGCTTTGCAAATGGGCAGAACGGACTCTTGCTGTCAGTATGGTGCTGCGCACGCAGTCTACGTCAGCACCCAGTTTGCCAGGACTAATCTGCGCATGCACGCGAAAACATCATCCCATACTACAACATCTGCTTGCCACTTGCTCCCCCACCCCCACACCTACCCGTGCGCTACTCGCTCTCCGCCCCCACCCCCGACCTGCTGCCACTTCACCCCCATCTGCCCTGCCCCACTTTACTGCACCCAGTGAGAGAGCAAGGGACAGACAGAGCGAGACAAGACAGGGAGGAGAGGGGAGGGAGACTGCAAGCGGGAGCGGGAAGCAGAGCAGATTGGAGGAAGTGGCAAAGTGGGGGAGAAGCGGCAAGTGGCCCAGGGTGGGGGGGTGGTGAGGGTCAAAGAGTGGCGAGGCTGGGAGCGAGTGGCGAGCAGACGGGTGCAGGAGGCAGCGGCGAAGAGAAGCGCAGGAGCAGGGTACTGTTGGGGGTGGGATGTAGGCGGCATTCGCAGCCAGTGAGATTGCAGTCTCACTTGTTTTTGTGATAAATTGATCAGTGCCATTGTCATGCAGGCCCCCACCTGCCAAGAATGAGGCACATTAATTTCAGCACATGGACAATAAATTTCAAATTGTTGTTGGGAAGAGAAGGCGTTACAAGGGGTTGCCAGACGTCTGGCTGGAAAGCCATTTTTGCATATTGACAGACAGCGTGTGCAGACAAAGGACCATTGCCTGACACACAATACACAGAGCCAAGACCTGGTCAGACCAGTTAGTCACATGACTAACTGGCTGTTGCAGAGTTTTAACTGAGAGTTTTATATTGAACAGACAGTGTTTGGACTGGCAGAAAGCTTTTTGCTCCTGGACTGAGAAGAACTCTCCTGGCTGTCAGTCTGCTCCCATCTCTCTCTCGGAACTCCAAAAACCCACCGAAAACACATGAACCAAGAGAGAAAAGTCTCCTACATTGAACAAGGTTTAAGGAACAACACTGGGCCTCAACAAAAAGCAAGAACTACCTACAATCAAGGACTATACAGTGAGCTCAAAGACCCGTAACAAAAACTCTGCAGATATTGCCTCAAACTTTTCCACTTTATTTCTTCTGCTCTTTTCTGTCTCTTTCTGCACGTGTGTATTGTGTATGCATGCTAGCGGGGGCGCGTCGTGTATCTGTAGGTGTTAACCGAATTAGAGTTTAAGTTTAATAAAATTTCACTTTGCTTCTTTAAACCTAAGAAAGCCTGTTTGTGTTGGTTTCTTTGCCTTATAATTGGAAAGCGGTGAACAAGGATTCACCGAGGAGCAGCTAAAAAACAGCATGTTTAAAATTAAATCCTGTTACAGTAAGACTAGGTGAAGGCAGAAAGGGACCCCCAGACCTCTTTCTCACCTGGTCATAACACCATCTTTACTACTGGCAACTGCCAAAAACATCTCAGTGACGTTTCAGTGCATGAGGTTGCATTTGTGCAAGTACTGCGCTACCTGGTTGTGTTGTCAGCAAATGTAGTCTTTACAATATGGCAACCAAAACTGTACACAGTACAAGTGCAGTCTAAGTGTGTTCAATTCTATTCCTCGAGAAATAAACCCTGCTTGATTTGCTTTTGTTATGGCCTTACTAACCTGTGTTGCTACTTTAGTGATTTCTATTCCCAGATTCTTTTGCTCCTATACCCATTTAGATTCTCATTTTCCAATATGTGACCTCCTTATCGGTCTTATCAAAATGTAACACCCCACATTTATCAGTGATGCAAGGTTCAACTTGGTACTGGAAGAATGGATGTTATGTACAGTAAAATGGTATTTTGCAACAGCATTATGGATTCTCCCATAGAGATTCACTGGTGCATGTCCAGTTTTTTCAGATGGGCTAAAGCTCTTTAGAAGTAAACCAATAGTACATGGAAAAAAGGGGGAGCATTAACAGTTACTTCAAATGTCTCAGCCATAAGGAAATAACACTAGCAATAACCACAAATCGATTATTCCTAGAATGATCGCCCCATGGGTACTTATCCACATTAACAACTGAAACAGCTGAACAAACTCATGGTAAAAGCACAAACAGAAGCAACAAATAGTCAAACTTCTGATGCAAGTTTGGCATTTTTCCATGGGGTAGTAGTAGATAGATATGACAAGTGAGCGACAGCATTCCATTTTAATTACTCAACTGACAAAAAATCAGTTGTATGTGTCACGTGGAGATGAATACTTTTCTTGCAACTGACACCAAACAACCTGTGCACCTCTGCCTTAATTTGTATGTTTAAATTGTTACGCCAATGTGTTTTGTTGAATGATAATTTTCTTTAATCCACTGACTGGAGATCTGAATTTATGTTTTTTTTTAAAAAGTCAAGCTGCCAGCAAGGTCATCCTTTCAGCTTAAGTTGGCTACCTAATTTGCAACACTATATCCTACATTGCAAAGCTTACGAAGAGAGGCACGAAATGTCTGTTAATATCCCAGCAAAAACCAAGACCCAGGAAGTTTAAAGGAACTGCTGGTTCTCTCAGCAAGCAGAGAAATACTGCGAACTGCTATGTTTGAATGACTGAGTGACTGTCATGTGATAAGCCCCACCCCATCTGTGGTTTTAAGCTGGGTTTTTTCTCTGCAGCAAAAGGAGAAGCAACTGGACTGACATGAGCAGACCTTAAGTGGGGGAACCCCTTTCTCTCTCTCCATTCCAGCTTGAAAGCTTTCAAATCATCCTTGTTGACTGACCACCTTTGCATACTTCGGCTACAATCAGAAACCCCGTTGGAGGAAATCATCCGCATTGCTGTGTCCAAGAGACTCACCGAAACAGTCATCTACTTCTTCAAACTAAAAGCCTCAGGACTACTGAATTCAGCTAGAAGCCAGCCAAATCACCAAAATCCAGACTGTGTACTTTAAAAAAAAATGCACTCAAACTCAACCAATCTACCTTTCCCCACTCTAAATTGAGATTTTATGGGGTGGGTGGGGGTGGTGTTGCAGGAACCAACATAGGTCAGCAAACAGAGGGTTAAGTGGGATGGTGCAGAATAGGACAGCTGAGTTTTGGTTGAGTTGAACTTCATGAATTGCTGGCAAGTATTGGAGTAGTTGAGTCTGGTGACAACCCTGTGTGCACGCGAGTGTGAAAGTTGGCACTTTATTATTTTGGTTTAGGTACAATAAAGTTAACCTCTTTCTTTGTTAACTCAAGAAAACCTGTCCTATTGATTACTTACTTGCTATGATCATAACAAGAACCAATCACCTACTGAATTGGCCAGTACATCCACTTTAAGAAAGAATTAAACCTGTTGTGGTCTAACAAGGAGGGAAAAGAGGGAAGCTCTTCAACCCCTTCTCACTTGACCATAACCAAGTGAACAAAACTTTACCTTCTCCATATCTTTTTGTAGTTGTTTCTGCAGTTTCTTCTCTTTACTCTTTGAGTGTTTCAGCTTTTCTCGGACTTTGACATCGTGTAAATCAAACTGGGCAAATGTTTCCTTCTTCTCTTCAATGAACTTTGTAATTTTTCCTAGTTTTCTATAAAATAACACTACCATTATATGTATAGAACTTTCAATTATTTATTGAATAGATATTAGGATAATATGCAAAGAATATAGCCTATAACAATCAAAATAGCAATAGCTTTTTCCTTCACTCTTTGTCCCCTCCTTTCCATTTTCACCCTTCACTCCTTTCCTGAGAGATAGAGTTAGGGGATGCAGGTTCAGATGACAGGAACAGTCAAGTACCTATTCTTGAATTTTCAGTCTGCAGTTTGGCATGTTATTCGATTACAAGGGTATCACAGCTAAACAAGAACCGGTCTTCAAATTTCCAGGGCAATAGATAGCAATCCGTAGCTGGAACTGTGGCTCATTTTCCTCTCCTTTGTCAGGGCCAATAGCCACTCAAGCTTTGATTAGCTATCAGCACATGCCAGGAATTGTTTGCAAGTCTTCTCGGGTCTAATATGCCTCAATAACGATATGCATTTGCCAACTAGCTTGGTTTCAAAAATCCAGAAATAGGAAAACAGCAATAAACAATAGCATGCATTTATATAGTGCCTTCAACATTGCATAACCGGACCAAAAAAAAAATAAAGAGTGTATTAGGAGGGTTGAGATGAGTTTCTAAAGAGAGAAGAGGAAGGTGGAGAGATTTCCAGATGCTGGGGTCAGGCTTAGTCACCTATGGTGGGGTGAAAGAAACAAGGGATGCACAAGAGAACGAAGTTGAAGAAACGCAGAATTTTGAAGGATTACAGGAACTCAGGAAAGGGAATAGGGCATTCAGCCATTTGAGCCTTTTCTGCCATTCTATTCGGTCACCTTTATTCCAGATTCTTCGATATACCATTACCAATTAAAATGTATCAATTTCAGGTTTGGCCTCAATTGACTCAACATTCAGCCTTTCAGGATTTCCATTACCCTTTATGTTGGGGGGGGTGGGGGGAAGAAAGCTTTTGATTTCACTATCACTGGACCATAGTTTCAACATTATATCCAGATGGGCTGAATTCCCTCACCAGAAGAAATAGTACCTCTCTACCAATCCTATCAAATCCCTTTACCACTTGAAACACCTTGTTTAAATCATCCTAGGCAGCCAGGAGAGGGTTACAGAGATTGGAATGTGCAAATCCATCAAGGGATTTAAACACAAGAATGAGAATTTCGAAATTGAGATTTTGGGGTCCAAGAATCAACATAGGTCAGCAAACACAGGCTTAATAGGCGAGTGGGACGGTGCAGAATACGACAGCAGCATTTTGGTTGAGTTGAGCTTCATGGATTGCTGGCAAGTATTGGAGTAGTTGAGTCTGGTGGTAACAGAAGCATGGATAAGGATTTCAGCAGTAGAAAGGCAATGTTACTGAGGAAAATGGCAACTTTTCGATGGAGACGTCATAGATAGGGACGGAAGTTCACGGAGTTCAAATAGGGCAGCGAGGTAGCGGATTGTCTGGTTCAACTTGTAACAATGATCAGGAAGAGTATGGAGTTTGCTATGGGCCCCTGAGAAAGTGACTTTGTTTAACCAGAGGAAATTATGGCTCATTCAGGACTGGATGTTGGGCAAGCAGTTTGATAACAGGGGCAGTGGGAGTCAGAGATGGGGGTTATCATCATACATCATCATCCTTTCGGATGATGTTGCCAAGAGTCAACATGAAAAAGAGGAGTGAGCCAAGAATAGATTCTTGGGAAAGGCCAGAGATCAACAGTGTGGGATCAGAAAGAGAAGTCATCGGTGAAGATTCTCTAATTACGATTGGATAGGTAAGAGTGGAACCAAGTGAGATCAGTTCTACTGAACTGCACAAGGAAAGACATTGGAGGAGGATGGTCAGCTATATCCAAGACTGCAGAAGCCAAGAAGGGATAATGCATCATGGTCACAGTGGATATTGTCTCTTTGATTAGGGTCATTTTCGGAAACCTGACTAGAAAAAGAGTCACACATGAAGCTGGTGGAAAGATGGGTAAGAATTTGGGAGGGGCCATCGTGTTCAAGAACTTTAGCAAAGAAAGGGGGATGCAAGATGGGTCAGTGATTTGAAAGAGCAGAGGGGTCGATGGATTTTTTTTTTTTTGGAGGGGCCGGGCAGTGTAGGAGATGGGTAGGGCTTTTGAAAGCTAGGGACAGACCCAAGAGAGGGCCATTTAAAAATGTTTGTGAACATGGAGGACAGGAAGAGATGCTGGGTGGTCAGCAGGTTAGTGGTAATGGATCAAAAAAGCATGAGGTGTCTCTGATGAATAAAAATGAGCTCATAGAGTGCATACAGTGAGATAGGAAAGAGAAAGATGCTGGTTTAGAGGGGAATTTTGTAAGTAGTTTGGCTAGTGGTCAAAGGGAAGGGGTTCTGCAGAAGCAACCCCAATTGGGCAATATCACCTGTCTCTCTGACTTATCCACAGCGCACCCATCGGGGGCTAATCTTGCCAACATTCTTCGAATCCCACTACAGTGCACAGTGGCGCAGTGGTTAGCACCGCAGCCTCACAGCTCCAGGGACCCGGGTTCGATTCTGGGTATTGCCTGTGCGGAGTTTGCAAGTTCTCCCTGTGACCGCGTGGGTTTCCGCCGGGAGCTCCGGTTTCCTCCCACAGCCAAAGACTTGCAGGTGATAGGTAAATTGGCCATTGTAAATTGCCCCTAGTGTAGGTAGGTGGTAGGGAATATGAGATTACTGTAGGGTTAGTATAAATGGGTGGTTGTTGGTCGGCACAGACTCGGTGGGCCGAAGGGCCTGTTTGAGTGCTGTATCTCTAAATAAAAAAATAAAAAAACCCACCCAATACTGACCCTGTGGACTCTGCCAGCTAATCACCATCACCCTGTCTCCATAGTCCCCCTTTAGAATGTCTATTCACTTGTGAACAAGACCCTTGTCATCTGTGACCTTATTGTGGGGAATTTCACTGTCTTCCTGGTTTTGACAAACTTGGCCTCCTTACCGAAGCCTCCCCGTCCTGACTATACGTCCCATCATCTTCCCTGCTCAAATCACCACAGTAGTACGTGACCCTTATTACCAAATCACACCACAGCCTCTCCCTAAGACAGGGTGATTTCAGTGGTGAAGGATTCTAGGAAGTGGTCAGAGATGGTCTGGTTTGTAATCAAGACAATGGGACCAGTAGAAGACAATCAGCTCAGGTGGATTTGCAACCATAAGTCAAAACACACAACTGAGTAGAGATAGGGAATTCAGGTTATACCAGTATAGCAAAGATTAGGACAGCGACATGTCCTGTTAGTAAACAAAGGACAGGGAGATGAGAGCAAGATCAAAGTTGAAGTTTAAGGGCCTGTGGCGGGACTGTAGGATGGAGTTAGCTTGGAGCGTCAAATAATGTCCAGTACAATAGATACTGCATTATACATACCAGTTGAAAGCAACAATTAAAAAAATAAATTCAGCACAAACTTATTGATTGTTACATTGGCTTGTTAAATACAAAGGTATGCTGTAGCAAAGGCTACCTTTTTATACTTAATATTTCATGCCAATAACCAGGGCTCAAACAAGTGGATAGGGAAAGAGAAAACACAGATTAAACTTGTTGTACATGAATATGAAGTTGTTCTGCTGGGAAACTTGCAGGATTATATTTCTTGACAAAACATAATCTAACTGTTTAGTAACTACAGAACTAGTAGCAAAAGCCAACCGGGAAGATTCCTAAACTGTCAGCCTTCTGTACAGCTAAATAAGTGAGATGTCTCAGACAATTTTTTTTTTTTTTTAAATTTGTGGGATGTGGGTGTTGCTGGCTAGGCCAGCATTTATTGCCCATCCCTAATTGCCTTTGAACAGGGTGGCTTGCTAGGCCATTTCAGAAGGCATTTTAAGAGTCAATCACATTGCTGTGGGCCTGGAGTCACATGTAGACCACACAGGTAAGGACAGCAGATTTCCTTCCCTAAAGGATATTAGTAACCAGATGGGTTTTTAAAACAATCGACAATGGTTTCATGGTCATTAGACCACAATATCTATAATTTTAGTTTTTAATTCACCAATGATTATGATAGGTCCCAACTTGCTGGTTGAAATGTTCTGCCAAGGAAGACAGAGGTTAGATGTATGTTCACGTAGTTCTCTCAGCTTTCCTTTGGGGAAGGTGGAGCAAGGAAAAACATTATAGACCCTTTCTTCACATTAGTTAGTAGAATCATTTTCTATGAAAGAAAAGGGTTAAAAATAAAATGGTGTTTTTTTTTCCAATCCATATTTTCTGTTTTTACCCTCTTGGACACTGAATGATCTCTACAATCTTACACTAAAATGTTTTAAAATAATTGGGGAATAAGCCTCAGTTGTGAACATACACATTAGGAGGAGTATGCCATTTGGCCCCTTCGAGCCTGCTCCGCCATTTAATAAGATCATAGCTGAACTGTTTGTGGCCTCGACTCCACTTTCCCGCCTACCCCCGATACTCTTTGACTCCCTTGTTCGTCAAGAATTCATTTACCTCTGCCTTAAAAATATTCAATGACTCTGCCTTCACTGCTCTCTGGAGAAGAGCTCCAAAGACTCACGCCCCTCAGAGAAAAAAATTTGCCTCATCTCCATCTTAAATGGGCAACCCCTTATTTTTTTAATAAAAGCAAAATACTGCGGATGCTGGAAATCTGAAATAAAAACAAGGAACACTCAGCAGGTCTGGCAGCATCTGTGGAAAGAGAAGCAGAGTTAACGTTTCGGGTCAGTGACCCTTCTTCGGAACTGACAAATATTAGAAAAGTCACAGGCTATAAGCAAGTGAGGCGGAGGGTGGGGCAAGAGATAACAAAGGAGAAGGTGTAGATTGGACAAGGCCACATAGCTGACCAGAAGGTCATGGAGCAAAGGCAAACAATATGTTAATGGTGTGTTGAAAGACAATGCATTAGTACAGATAGGGTGTTAGCGGACTGAAGATTGAACAGCAGCAAGTACAAACGAAAAAAAAAACAGTGGGTAAGCAAACTGAACAAACTAAGATGAAATGAAATAAACATTAAAAAAATTGGAAAAAAATGTAAGAAAAAATAACTAAAAATAAAAGTAAAATGGGGGGCCCCATCATGCTTTGAAATTATTGAACTCAATGTTCAGTCCGGCAGGCTGTAGTGTGCCTAATCGGTAAATGAGATGCTGTTCCTCGAGCCTGCATTGATGTTCACTGGAACACTACAGCAATCCCAGGACAGAGATGTGAGCATGAGAGCAGGGGGGAAGTGTTGAAATGGCAAGCAACTGGAAGCTCAGGGTCCTGCTTGCGGACTGAGCGGAGGTGTTCCGCAAAGCGGTCACCCAGTCTGCGCTTGGTCTCCCCAATGTAGAGTTTCATCTTAGTTTGGCTACCAGATCATATATATTTATTACTATTTGAGATGTCAATTCATCTGCTTTGTTACAAATGCTACATGCATTCTCTTCCTATTTGTGTAACCTCTTGTCTTATCTGCTGGTACACTCTGTCCCTTCCTGCCACAGTCTGATCATTTCCCTTATTACGACCTTGCTTTCTTGCCTGTCTTCTCTACTTAATTTAGCACATCTTCTCAATCCTGATCCCTTGCCCCCACTATTTAGTTTAAAGCGCTCTCTACCACCCTAGTTACATGACCAAAGCCAAAAATTGTTATATTCCAACCATAAGGGATTGGATGACAGTGGCATACCAACACATTAATGATTTTTTCACAGAAATATAAAATGAGAGAACAACACTATAAACAAATACAAGAACAAAATACTACAGATGGTGGAAATCAGAACCAAAGACAGAAAATACTGCAAAAATACCCAGCAGGCCTGGCAGCATCTGTGGAGAGGGAAAAATATGGTTAACATTTCAGGTTGATGACCCTTCTATATTTGCTATAAACAAGTATATGCCTTACTTTTCCAGATTCTTCAAAGCATTATTTTTGACTTTTAGGTCTTGCACAAATTTGGCACTTTTATCACGGGTATCTTGCGTGTCTTCATGGATTTTTTGTTTTTGTGCTCCCATATCAGCTATTCTTTTCTGCACATCATGACTGATGATGGAAGGGAAAAACAAAACAATTAAAGCAGTGTTAAATTGAGCTCAGCCAAAAACCTGACTTTGCCTTTAAAAAAAAGCATAATTGTATACATTTTTCAAGCAGAATTGCAATTTGATTAGCTCTGATAACAGCCAATAAAGGTGTTCAGTTTTTAATAAATACTTCACTTGTGCTTATTAATACTGTGGGAACAAAAACCACTAATTGCAAATAAACATTTCAAATCACTGAATTTAGAATTTATCAAATTGTTTAAAAATGTAGATGAGGTAATACTTTCAAAAGAATCAAATTTGCAGCTGAAAATTGAACGTACATGTAATACTGCAAGACACAATTTTTTTTCTTCATAATCTCATTTTCCAAGGCAAGAAACTCAATTGCATGATTTTTTTCTCCTTCCAATGCATCCTTTTCTTTTTCCACCATCTTGACCCTATTAAGCTAAAATAAAAAGTTTAACAACTTCATATTTTTCACTATGAAATTCAAATCACCGATGTACAGAACAAATTGTTTTTGAATGCACACGAGAGATTTTAAAGGAATTATTTAGTCTTTGAACCAATACAGAATAGTTCCCTAAGATTTTCATAGAGGGTAATTTGATAAATTTACCCATCCTTTATGACAATTACAGAAGCAAGTTTATTATCCAATGATAAATTGGCATGCTTAATATTTCACTTTATAACTTTGAACCAAATATTTCACGACCAGGAAGTTTCCAAGAATTGTCGAAAAGCCACTAAAAACCTCAAACTTCAGTACTATAAAATCCCAAAAAGCATCTTGCTAGCACTAGTTAACATAATAGTAATGACAGCTGACGTTACCATTTAGGAATGTTACATTTGATTATTTACTCAAAACAGCTTCAAATTTACCTTTTCTCCTCTCTGTTCATTCAAAACCTCAACTCTGCGACAGAGGACCTGTATTGGCTCTTTCAATCGTTCTGATCCAATTATATCTTCTAGATATTCTAGCATACCTTCACTGTGCTCATTTTGGCCTTTTGGCTTCATCATGGCAATTTGCTCCACTTCACCCTGAAGATAGACCAAAACATGCAGGCTGCGGCATTACTGATTTGTTAACAGTCATTAGTATTTACAAAGAATAAATACCATTTAAGAGGTACTCTATTGTTTATACTTCAGATCTGCTGCTTTTAAAATTGAACTGTTAATCAAGTACACATATGTCTCGCAGTGAGCAATGTTAGGAGAAATGAGCCCTGGGAGTGAAATAAAACCATTAATTTAATTTGGATACATAAAATCAAAGATTCAGAGCTTAAATAAAGCTGATACAGTGTGACCTCCAAATATTCAATCACTGCTTCTAGATCTGACCATAAAATGACAGCATATTCACATTTTATAATCTGTAAAATCTGCATCAATAAATTGCTTAAACACTCAATACTAAATAGCATTAAAAAAAAACAAATTGACTCACATTTTGGAGTGAACCCTTTTTTCTCTACATAAAGAAATTTTGAATGGAAGCATGTTTAAATGTGTTGTAAAACAAATTAACTTACTGGTTTAAAAGGAACAGTGATTATTGACAATGCAGCTAGCAGCTGACATCATCCGACTGCACCAATCTGCGCACATGCGCAAATTGGTCCATACCCTCTGCACATGCGCTGCGTTTTGCTTTGTCAGGACTGATTGACGCATATGCAGATGATGTAATCGCCTAACGCAGGTGGGGGAGGAGAGAGCGGCCGAAGACCTTGATGGTGGCGGGTACGCCCTCCTTCTTCCCACCGCCGCTCACCCCCCACAACTCCCTATTCACTCCCTCCCTCCCCGGCCCACGCGCGCTCTCCCCTCCCACCATTGTGTACTGCCATGTGTTTTTAGGTTGCCATTGTATGATTATTTGAGCAGCGCCATCTTTAATCCTGGCAGCTGCCTGACATCGCAAACTGCGACATTTAAGTGGCACAGGCTGCATTTGCGCATGTGCCATTGCAGCGCCACCTAGTTGTTGCGTTGTCAACAAACACAGCCTTAAAAGGAAAGGGCAATTTGGAAAATAAGTATGAAAGCCAGACAGTGAAAAGGTTACCGATGACAATCAGGAAAAATTAAAAGGAGTAATTAGGGCTATTTTCAGCTTGCCACCCAGGCATAAAACTGGCACTGCACATTGGCCACCTGTTGTAGAAACCTACTATTGCAAATCTACCCAGTTCTCAAGAGATTCCAGCAACCATTTGCACTGTAATGGGATTTAATATTTCTTCCTGCTAAACTTTGCATAAAGCCAATTTCAAAAGGCAATGGCTGGCATCCTGCATCTATGAAAGATGATGGACACACAGCAAACAATCCATTTAGGTGGGATGTCTTCTCTTGGTGCACCTTTGCTGTGTGGCTGTGAAGGCCAATCCTTGAGAGGCAGGTTCTGCCATAAGTGCTGCACATTAAGCTGCGAGTTGTTGTTTTTGACGTTGGCGCCTGTTGCCAAGCTGCTGTTGCAACTGGTTGTTGTGGTCGTGTACACCAGTCCACAGGATGTGTCGCTATTTCCCTCTTTCGACAGCTAGTGATTCCCAGGTGCGATAGCCGACATTTAGGGCCTTAATATCAGGCTTGCAAGCATCCTTGAAGTGGAGCTTTGCGCCCCCACTGGTCATCTGGCCCTGGCAACCTCACTATACAGAAGGTCCTTGGGCATGCAATTGTCCTCTATCCTGCAGACATGTCCGATCCCCCGAAGCCACCTGTTTGATTCGTGCTAACACACTTGGGAGCTCTGCCTTTGAGAGGGCTGCCACGTGATTTTGTCCTACCAGGACATACTCAATGCACCGCAGACAGCGAAGATGGAAATTATGCAGCTTCTTTTCTTGGTAGCTGTTAAGTCATAGAATAGAATCATAGGAGGTTTATAGCACAGAAAGAGGCCACTTGGCCAGTGTGTCACAGCCATACAGCAAGGTGCTGAGAACACAGGTCTTGTAAACCATCAGCTTGGTTCTAAGGGTCAGCTTGTTGCTTTCTATGAGTGTTTTTCAGGTCGGCCAAAGATGTTAGCTGCTTTACCCATGCATGTATTGAGCTCTGCATTAAGGGACAGATTGTCTGTCACTGTGGACCCAAGGTAGCATAATTTGCTAACCATTTCCAGTGGGGCGTTATTTAACATGATCAGGAGCAGAGATGTAATACTTTGTCCCATGACAACAGTTTTCTTGATGCTTATAGTCAAGGAGAATAAGTTACAGGCATGGGAAAGACAAAAGGTAGTAGCAGGCTTGATTAGCAGCTATTCTAGCCATCCACTAGATGGAAAGGGGGGGGGGGCTGGGGGTGTGTAAGTGGGGTGGGTAGGGAAGAGTGCTTGAAGGGGCAAGACATGGAAAATAGAAGATACTGGCAGTCAAGTGCAGCAAAGATGTAAAACTACATTTTAAACAGATTAGCTTTGTTTTGGCTAGGCTCAGGAGAATGAGGGAAGGCAGTGGAATAGTTCTTAAAATATATTTGTTCTTAGAAAGTGGGCAACAGCAGCATTTCTATTCCTAGCTGTCCTATGGAGCAAGACTAGAATCATATGCATCCAAACCATGTAAAGGTACTACATTCCCTCCCCTGAAGGGCATTAGTGTATCAGTTGGGTTTTTACATTAATCCAGCAGTCTTTAGTTCTTTTTTACTGCTGCAAGCCCACAGATTACCAATTGTGAAAAAAAAAAACACAGCTCGCCATGATGGATTCCTGTTGTTTCGCAGGTTCACTTGCTTAACAATTTGTACAGTCTCATGTTTTTCCAACTGCTGTCAAAAAGATTGGAAAGGCATCTGATGGTATGCATGAAAGATACAAGTATCTAGTTCATATGACAGGAAGTACCATTGTTACACCCTTGGATTACATTATTGTATAAGCAGATATTGAACAGTAAGCATCTACTCCGAAATGAAAGGTTATGTACGACCCATTTATGGCAGTAGCTGTCACCACTGAATCCAAACAGCTATAAAACAGCAAATCCAAACTATAACATGGGTAAATAAAAGTGAAAACCTGCCACTCCCACCCCCCTTTAGATAAATCTATTTTCCTCATACAGCTTTTTGTTTATAATTTTGTAATTTATGTTTGCATGCAATTATCACTTACAGAATCTAAACTATTCGTTACCGTTTGTATAATTCACTTAATAACTGGGGGTCAACACTCAATTCACCGGATATCTAGTAGATTGATCCAAAAATAATTTTATCACTCAACATTTGAATACCCACAATTGACTGTTGGTTCTGCTTTCCAATAAGAAAGTTGCTCTGTCATGATAAAAGGAAGGCTACATTTGCTGACAACGCAACCACTAGGTGGCACAGTTCATGCACATGCGCAAATGTAGCCTCATACTCTTTTATGTCACTGCGACGTTTTAGCAGCTGCCAGTAGTAAACACAGCGCTGCTCAATATATCATAAGAACGAAAACAAATGAAACCAAAATGGTCACTTCCGGCCCCCGCTCCTGTTCCCCACAATGGGTTGTTTAATGAATTTTACTGACGATTATTTCAGGACACAAACCCAAATTTTAAACCAGGGAGCATTTTAAAGAGATTTCTAACATTTTGGAAGTCGGAACAGATAAATCCTGGGAGCTTGTGTTCAGCATGAACTCTAGTAGAAAGCTGCTTCTGTGTTGTAATAAGAGCCAAATCAACAACTTGATCCAGCTTCACTTCAGTGAGCTTTGTGTTTAGACCCGAGCTCCAGTATAGCTGCATGTGTGGGATTGTGTGCGTATTACAACAGCATTAGTGGGCTCGCCCCTTCTTCCCCCTCACTCCAGGGAGCGGGGACCAGAAGCGGGAGGGAGCCAAATGAGGTGAAGTGGAGAGGTTGGGAGCGATGGGCGACAAATGACGTTTTTGCGCGCATGCTGGGTGCTGATGTAGGCGTTGGCAAGGTGGGATGGGAGGCTGTGTTGCCAGGAGTCACTTTATTAAAGAAATGTTTGAAATCAAAACATATGTAAAGTTAAAGAAATATAATCATGTTAAGAACCTAAAACATTATATGTAATATCTTAGTAGATAGCACCGAAAAACTGGCATACAAGGCCAAAACTTTAAACCACTTTTCCACAGCGTAACCAATTACCTGCCACCTTCTATACTACAAACTAATAAAGTTTAAGAATTTATTTACCACAAATAAACAGTACAAATGAGGGAAGTGTGGTGCAGTCTCCCATTAGATTATTTAAATGATTTGCATTATTTTATGCACAACCCTTGCTCTTTTAAGCACACATCCCAGCTAAAAAGGAAAAAACTGAATGCAATTCAGCTCACATTAATTGCAATACATACTTTTTGATGGGTTTTTATATACATTCGCAGCATAAGACAACTAATGACTACCACAACTATGCCAAAAAGAAAAATACTGCAGCCAAAATATATGGATGTTTCTAATACAGGGGTCTGCAAGCTTAATAACAACAGCCACCTTTTTTTTTTCAAAAAAAAGAAATTGAACTGGACTCGCCATATGAGTACTGTGGCTACAAGAACAGGTCAGAGAATGGGAATTCTGCAGTGAGTAACTCACCTCCTGACTCCCCAAAGTCTGTCCACTATCTATAAGGCACAAGTCAGGAGCGTGATGGAATACTCTCCACTTGCCCGGATGAGTGCAGCTTCAACAACACTCAAGCTCAACACCATCCAGCACCAAGCAGCCTACATGATTGGCATCCCACCCACCACATTCAACATTCACACCCTCCAGCACCAACACACAGTTGCACCAATGTATACTATCTACAAGATGCACTGCAACAACTTACCAAGGCTCTTTCCAAAGCACCTTCCAAACCCACGACCTCTACCATCCAGAAGGACAAGGGCAGCAGATGCATGGGAACAGCACCACCTTCACGTTCCCCTCCAAGCCACACAACATCCTGACTTAGACATATATCGCCGTTCCTTCACTGTTGCTGCATCAAAATCCTGGAACTCCCTTTGTAACAGCACTGTGGGTGTACCTACACCACATGGACTGGAACGGTTCAAGGTGGTGGCTCACCACCATCTTATCAAGGGCAATTAAGGATAGGCAATAAATGCTGGTCTAGCCAGCGATGCCTATATCCCGTGAAACAATAAAAAAAATTACTCAAAAATGCAGCATCTTAAGATCTGCAATGTTGTGACTCAAACACCAGTAATAATGAAAAAGACAGACACATTTATGGATTTCTATGCAACATCTTTTTACTGACACTCAAAAAACGTACATGAATATCTATGAAAGAGGGCATCTGATTGTAAAAACCTTTCAATTAACAACTATCAACATTTAATGATAACTTTCTCACAACTACAATGTTAATGAGTTTAAAACAACGCAACAAGCCATTTAATTATCAAATCCTTCCTTAAATGAAAAACTCACTTGTATGCAATTTCCATTGGAGAGCGATTTGATATCTGAACAGTATGCTGTCATTTTCATTTTCAAGCAGGACAATAAACTTTCATTTAATTGGCTTCTTGCCTTGTTTTTCTGAAATTCATACCTGAAAACACTTGCTCACACAGGTCAGTAGATCTGAAGATGGACAGTATGCCAAATGTACATCTCAAGTTACAGTAAGTGTCCAAAGAACAAGCTTTGAACGCAATTTGGTCTTTTTAAAAGCATCCGTTTTGGTCCAGTTTTGTTCAAGTGCCAAGGTAGATTTCTCCTTCAGGGATTTTCAAGCCTCTGAATTTAGATGTCCACACATCTTTTGCTCTTCAAATCTACCAGTTCAAATTCTAATACTGCTTGGCTCACTCCTGAAAATGCTTTTGAGTGCTGAAATGTCTGCTTCAAGGTTTGAACACAAATTGTAAAGTTGCCCTTTCCTTTCTAAAGGCCTAAAAACATTCTGTACAACCTTCTTGCATTTTCAGAATCCCATCTTTTCGGGTTTCCTTGTCAAGTATACCGGTTAACTGTTCATTGAATTGTTTCACTGATGGAAAATGAGCAAGGGAACCTGTCTCAATGTCTCTCCCAAACAGTGCTAGCTTGTACTCAAATAAAAGTACTTCTTCCAAAAGCGAGAGCCATGTTTTCCCTTCCTTGTAGCTTTTTTGTTGAGGTCTTTTAAATGTGCTGTGATGTTTGTCACGAAGTGAAATTTCAGCAGCCACTGTGGATCTGTTAACTATGCAGTCCTTTTCCCACATGAACACCTTCACTTCTAAACAGGTTTACCAAAAAAGGTGCAAGAACTCTCCCCCAGAAAGCCAACGTACCGTGTGGAGAAGACAGCCCGTATATAGATAGTAAACCTTCAAAAAGTTCATAGAACTGTCGGTGCTTTAATCCTTTCCTTCTTTTCATATTTTATTTTGTTAACTATCTTTATGACCAGGGACATCACTTCTGTGAACTGAGGAGGAAACATTTGGCCAGAGTGGTTCTTGGTGAATTAGGCAATGAAATGATACCACATTGTGATCCAGCGTATTTTGCAACAGTGCAACAAATCCCTTGTTTGTCCCTCTCACACTCAGTGGCCCATCAGTAGCGACTGAGATTATATCGCTGGTATGTATTCCTTTCTCTTTTAGGCAGGTCAATAGCTGAGAAAACATCTTCTCCCTTTGCTTGTCTTTTAAGGGGCACCAAGTCAATGAGCTCCTCTTGGGGTCCCTTGCAATTAACATACCTGCAGAGAAGAGCAATCTGTGCAATATCAACATCACACAATTCATCACAAGCAATAAAGAAGCCTGGAGCTGAATTTATTTCCTCAATCCATTTGCTGGTGATATTTGTGGCCATTTTCACTGTTCTGTCCCTCTCAGTCTTTTCAGATAAAGGTACTTCTTTAATTTTTCTGAATAATTTTGTCTATGTTTCCAAAATCACTATACAGCTGCTCTGATACTTTGATAAAGCACTCTTTTACATATTCACCATGTGGGAACAGCTTTTCCCATTTCAATCTCGAGCTACCACAAAACTGGCAATGCTCGAGCTACTTGATTTCACCCACTTAGTGAACATATATTTTTCCACTTGTTCTTCAGCTCCTCCACAGCTTTCTTTCTGGCAATTCCAAGTGGATAATTTTCAGCTAAGATAGTGCGCTTTTTAGTGAAATGCCTCAAGATTTGATTTCTTGTTGTTGGCGAATTTCTCATTGCAAATGAGACACACAGGAAGGCCAACCCGAATTCGGGATCAATGCAAACGTATCAGTCCACTCATTTGGAAATTCTCAATTTTTCTCTTCTTTGTAGACATTTCCAAAACAGCCTCAAAACAAGGGCCACATTAATTTTGTTCTTTACTGATTTTTACCGCCATGCGCGACTCACATGATCCGATAGCAGGCAAGAGCTCATGATGCTATTTTATTTGGTAAAACAACCAAGATTTTTAGATACCTGATTATCTTTTTACATCAGAAAAGCATTTAGGTCACAATTTTCTAAAAATTTATAGTAATTGATAATGAGCTGCAGGCAGCTCCAGAGGTGCAGATTGCGACCCCTCGACTAATGTGTAAAGAATGGTCAAGATATAAAAAGGTGTTTCAACTAAATATAGTCTGTACCTATAAAGCAATGATTTACACAGATGGTGCACATCACAACCATACTGAAAAGTCGGTACACCTAGTGAAATTAGATTATTCCTAAGTTGAATGACTGCATGCCACACTTGCTAGATTTTAATAAGACACATTGGTGATCCTGGACTCTAAGCTGCTCCTGAGTCTCTGCAATTGCAACACTGATTTGACCTCATGCAGTAGTCCAATGAAGCAAGCTTTATTCTGACATTACTTTAGTCAAAAAGCTCTCCCAACATAGACAACATACAACTATCTAGCTGAGCCAGTGCTAAATAAAAAACTGCAAACTGAAAAAGATAATTCCAGTTCAAGTAAAGAACCTAGGGTTGCACCTCTGAACCCTTCATTGTTAATGCTTCACATTGAAATGATGGTTAGAAGTAGCTAAACATGTAACAGGATCAACTTTCTGGATGGATGACTCATACTGCTTAGAGGATGATTTAATTTTAATAAGAAGCAGTACCCACAAATGTATTGTAGGATCTAAAATAAGTGCTCATCCAGGAAACTGATGGATTCACAAATCTGTTTGAATTAATAAATTCCTGCTGGGGGCGCTGTAGTGAATGACAACTAATAGCTTAATAATCGCCATCAACAGGAAAACTGACATCCAAACAACCGTATTTGATACAAGTTATTTTTCCATATCTGACTAACACAAATTTATTATTTTACCCATGAATTTAAGATTCAAAGCAAATATTTTTAATTTAATTGCTTTTTGCCAGCAGATTGTTAAATCTTTAAATACAAAGAAGCTGTAATATCATTGGACTTATTGTTTTTCAGGTAAGCTTCAGGTGAATAATTTTAGCTGTTATTTAAATTGACAATTCTCCACTAGGGGACATTTTGTAATTGCTACTTTTCCTTAGCAAGATAGAAAGGGGACCAAAAAAAACCACAAATGGAGCCACTGAAATACCTCAATGGTGACAGGATATAAAATATTCAAAAGCGAATGATTTGACCATAGTCAATCTCCCGAGAATTAAGAATGAGGCAAAGGTTTCCCTGATGATAAAGTTAATAATTAGTTCAAAACAAGAAAATTCTCATTTTGCCCAAATCCGAACAAAGACCATGTCTGCCACATACTTTCTATTAAGTATTTTGCTAGTGGAAAACGCAAGAATTTATAAAGTAGTATAGGTACTACCACAGATCTCTAGTACCCTGCCAATTGTCTCCTTGCTATGTCAGTACAGCTCCAATCAGAACCAGCCTCTGGTTCAGCCAATTTTCAATCTCTCTCAAGTTTATTTCCATGCCTGCCTACCTTGAGGGTCAGCCACTTGTGTATGTCAAAAGCCTTAGGAAAACTCCAGTATTCCTGTTTTCTTGGGGTCTATTGTTCCTCAAAGACCTCCAATACATTTGTTGGAAAATCAATGCAGATTCCTTCTTCAAAAATCAAATTTTAGCTGTAGCATTCTCTTTCAGGATGTTCATTAATATTTTATCCACACGATGTTATGTTCACTGGCCTATAGTTCCCTAAACCATCCCTCTATCTGTTTTTAAAGATTGGTATTATGTTAGCCATTTTCAAAACCTCAGGTATCACTATTTCTGATGATTACCGAAATATAATGGCAAATGCTTTCAATGGCCACTTCAAGTATCCTTATACAAAGTCTATCTGGGATTAGTGTCTCATCTTCCTTTACCGGTCAGTGACTGTCATATCTGAAAATTCTGTTTCTGTTATACTTCCGCTGTGCCTCATGAAATTTCCATGTCAGGGAGATTGCCCTTAGCCAAATAATTCATTCAAATACACTTGCTATCCCATGGCCATTTCATTTTGCTCTTTCTGTTGTCTCTGGCCCATTCAGACAATGCAACAAGCCATAATTAAATCAGGTATGACAAGTCATGAGTACCCTACAGTCAGTAAAGTATTAATGAGGTTTGTAGCAGCATCCATGAAAATAAACAGCTCAGCATTGAAGGTAGACCTTTGGCTTGCTGTATGCTTTTTAAGAAAATCTGATAATTCAATACAAATTCCCAATTTAGAAACATTTCTTTATATGTAAATAAGTCTACATGAAATAGAATTAATGTTATTGAAGTATGAGACAAAAATGGTAGGAAATAGGAAAGATGTTGTCCTTTTCTAAATATATTAAGTCATTCACAGCTCAGTTTGTTAAATGTAACACTTCCCATCATGTTTGAATGTCACAATTAAAACTATACTCATGTTTGAATAGCTCCCAGCTCCATCTCGCTCCCAGCTCCATCTCGAAGGTAGATGGGTATTGTTTTCTACAGCCACCCAAGGCATGTAAAAAAAAGGCCTCACACCTGATGTTCCTCCAGAGCAACAAAAGTAAACTTTTCCTATTCACCATTTCAGAAAAACCTAATAGCCATTTTCTACCCGTGATTCAGAAGTTGGCTTTCGATGTATTTACCGTGCCTTTACAAAAATAATAAAAGCAAAGTTACAACTGATTCCCAGGACATAACTGGGGCAGTATCTAGAGCATTCAGCATTCCCAGCATTGAGTAGTGTTTAAAAGTACATGAAACAAGCAGAGCTCCAGGCTAGTGCAGAGAAAGCCCTCATGGGGGAGAAATCGAATTTGTGGAAGTTTGCAGTCTTAATTCTGCTGCCCCATCAATCAAAACTATTATCTAAGCTCCAACAGTTCTGGATCTTAGTCATTAAAAATTTCTAGGACCCTAACACCAATCCGCATCCCCCCCCCCCCCACAACCTATCCCAAACAATTATCCATGATCCTCAATCTTCTCCCCTGCATTTCCGACTATATGCGGCAATGTGCTGTTTCCGTCCCTTTGGAAACCCCTCCAAATAAATACTTCCACCACCAGATCCTCTCCCCAATGCTTCCATAATTTACAGATGAACATATGCCACATGCTAAGACAAGTAATCACTGCCACACACCAGTACCATTCCCACGACATCCATGCAATTTAGTTTTACAGTAAACAGTATGGAAAAATAGTCACTGATCATATTGTATTTTTGAACAATGGTATGTCTTTCATAAGCCTATACTGATTCAATATTATAGCTTTTCTCGTTCTTGAATGCTCTATTTATTCTCTGATGGATGCCAATGCTTTTCCTACTAGATACCAAGCTAACATACCTCAGCCAGGAGCACACTTAACTGGTTTATAAACTTACTGCAATAGGTATTTTCCCATAATCAGGTACTATTACAATATTTACTAAGCTTTGAAAGTTTCCAGCAAAGCACTTCTTACTTCTGTCTTAATTTTCATAAATATTTGTCATGAGAATTTATTATGGAAATAGGAACAAAAGTACATATAAAATCAGTATCAGAGGGTTTAAAATAGTCTTCTCTGCTCTAAAAAGGCTGGGATACTTGCACAAGATGCCAAACTTCTTCCAAGGCAGACATTTGAGCTTGGTGACCTCCACACTAATAAATCAGCCAGCCAATCCAGCACCAGGCTGAGGAAACAGGAATCGGATGTAGCACAGGAATTGATGAGTAGCATGGGCCAGCCTCACTGTTGAGCTGGACCATTGACTCCAATTGATAAGCAATTCATGCAAGCACTGAAAAATTTTCATCTACTGTTGCTTTATTATAAATGAGAATTCTTTTAGACCTCCATCAGTTCTGTGGACAAACCCGTAGTCCTGACCCAGCAGTCCTTTCTGAAGGAAAGTCACACAGCATCAGAAGGCCATACTCTCCCCATTTCAGTTCAGAAGACAAAAAGGAAACATGGGTGATGGAAAGAAGTTAATCTTTTAATGCACATTAATTTGTTTTGATCTTGTAAGTAGAAGAAAATAGTCTGCAGTCCAAGCTAATTAAGTTGGCTAGGATTTGCTGAAGTTTTATACATCCAAGTTCCTTTCGTCTCTGCAGTAATGCTGCAGATAGTAATATTAGGGAGTACAAAAAAAAAAGAGAAGACTGTGAAGAGTAGCCTGGACAACTCATTGCCATTTCAACTGCTGGAAGCATATGCATGTTGCATTCCCCACCAATCTGCAAATGACAGCTTTATGACAAATTAAATTCAGGAGCTGGCTAACATTTGCCCTTTTGTTTTCCCTCTTTCATGAGATTTGAGCATCGCAGGCAATGTCAGCATTTGTTGCCCATCCCTAATTGCCCTTGAGAAGGTGGCGAGCCGCATTCTTGAACTGCTGCAGTCCATCTGGTGTAGGTACACCCACAATGCTGCGAGAAAGGGAGTTCCAGGTTTTTGACCCAGCAAGTGAAGGAACAGCAATATAGTTCCAAGTCAGGATGTGCGACTTCGAGGGGACGTTGCAAATGCTGGTGTTCCCATGCATTTGCTGCCCTTATCCTAGGTGGCAAAGGTTGTGGATTTGGAACATGCGGTCAAAGGTGTGGCAAGTTGCTGCAGTGCATCTTGTAGATGGTACACAATGCTGCCACTGATGGACAGAGTGAATATTGAAGGTGATGGATGGGGTGCTGATCAAGCAGGCTGCTTTATTCTGGATGGTGTCAAGCTTCTGGCACTTAAGTGGCAAGTAACATTGGCGCCACACATCAGCCCAAGCTGTGGACACGGACTGCTTCAGTAACAGAGGTGTCGCGAATAGTGCTGAACAGGCCCCTTGATGTCACACTTGGTCAAATGCTGCCTTAACGTCAAGGGCAGTCACTCGCACCTCACCGAGTTAAGTTCCTTTGTCCATGTTTAGACCAAGGCATAATGCGATCTGCAGCCGTGTGGCACTGGTGGAACCCAAACTAAAGAATCAAGGGGGAGATTATTGCTGTGTAAGTGCCACTTGATAGCATTGACGACGACGACACCTTCCACCACCTTGAAGATAGAGAGTAGACTGATGGGACAGTAATTGGATTTGTTCTGCTTTTTGTGGACAGGGCATACCTGGGCAATTTTGCACATTGTCAGGTAGATGCCAGTGTTGTAGTTGTACTGGAACAGCTTGACTAGCAATGCAGCTAGTTCTGGAGCACAAGTCTTCAGTACTACTGCCGGGATGTTGTCAGGGCCCTTAGCCTTTATTGTATCCAGCACCTTCAGCTATTTCTTAATATCACGTGCAGTGAAATCGAATTGGCTGAAGAATGACATGTGAGATGCTGGGGACCTCAGGAGGAGGCCAAGGTGGATCATCCATTCGGCACTGCTGGCTGAAGATGGTTGCAAATGCTTCAGCCTTTTCTTTTGCACTGACAGGCTGGGCTCCCTCATCATGGAGGGCGGGGATACTTGTGGAGCCTCTTCCTGTGGTTAGTTGTATAATTGTCCACCACCACTCACAAATGGATTTGGCAGGACTGCTGAGCTTTGATCTGATCCATTTGTTCTGGGATTGCTTAGCTCTGCATCACATGCTGCTTCTGCTGTTTAGCATGCATGTGTTGTAGCTTCACCAGGCTAGCTGCTTATTTTTTTTTTTTAAAAAGATATACCTGGTGCTGCTCCTGGCTTGCTCTCCTGCACTCCTCACTGAACCAGGGTTGAACCCCTGGCTTGATGGTAATAGAGTGAGGGATATGCCAGATCATGAGGTTACAGATTGTGGCGGAATACAATTCTGCTGCTGCCGGTGGGAAAGGACATACCAGGTGCTGGGACACTGGCTTTAAGGTATGATTTGGTGAGTATGACTGTCAGGCTGTTGCTTATTGATCAAATTGGTGCAGAATTGGACCACAAAGAAAAAACGTCAACCTGGGTGTTTGGTGTCACTTCTACTAGGCAGGTTGACTACCTCCCCTCATTTTGTCCTAATCAGCTGTTGAAGTATAACAAAAACGACTAGGCGACAACCAAACTGAAGAGAAGGGAACGAAAGTAGTGAAAAAGTTCATATCTTTGTCAATTCAACTACTTTCAAATCTGCATTTTAAGATGCAATTTAAGGAAGCACTGAACTTGACAGCACAGAAGGAAGCCATTCAACCCATCATGTCTGAGCTGCTGTTTGCTGGAGCAATCCAACTCTATCCCTCTAGGCTCTCCCCATTGCCATGTACCTTTCCATTAAAAGATCTGGAGTACTGTACATAGTTTTGGTCTCCATATTACAAAAAGGATAAAATAAAGACACCAGTCAAGGTTTTACAAGGTTGAAACAAAAACTGAGAAATTATAACTATCAGAAAAGACTGAACTAGCTGTGGTTCTTCTCTCTAGAACAGAAGGTTGAGGGATGGAATAATACAAGTCTTTAAAATTATGAAGGTGTTTTATAGGGTAGATAAAGATGTTTCCAATTTTTTTTGGGGGGGGGGGGGGGTGGAATCCAAAACTAGGAATTATAAATAGAATTGGGAATTCAGGAGAAACTTCTGCACCCAGTGGTTAGAACATGGAACTTACTACCACATGGAGTAAAGAAGGCATATAGCATGGCTGTACTTGAGTGAGAAAGGAATAGGTTATGCCGATAGGGTTAGATGAAGTAGGATGAAAGGAGGTTCATGTGGAGCATAAACATTGGCATTGATTAGTTGTGCCAAATGGCCTATCTTTGTACTGTAATTGCTACATAATTGCCTACTAGCATTCAAGGTGAACAGCTGCAAAATAGCAGCATTTCATACAATGGAGTTAATCCAAATACATAACTTCATCTTTTGAAAATGGACAACTATTAGAACTGGAGACATCAGCACTTAATACCACTCTTTAACCAACACGTTTTGCAGTTTATCATTCACTGATTACATTATTATAATCTTTGTCCACTTGCATTATAAACTATAAAACCTAATAGAAAGCAATTAAAAGCAAATTTTCTAAGGTGAAATTCTCACAAGGCAATCACTTCCATGTGCCCTGCCAGTATAAAATTGTCTGATAAAGCAAGACAACATTTTCCTTGGCGACAGATGCATGCTCAAAAACTAGAAAAGGACAACAAATGAGGAAGGAGAGAGGATAACAGGCCCTATTAAATGAAAAAATAAACTTGCAAAACATCTAGGAGGAAAAGAGCCATGATATGTAAATACCTACATGAGCACTCTTGAAATAAAATTGCATACACTTTCACAACCTAGGCTTGTACCACTGGTTCCAGATTCTGCTGCACAATGAAGCAGCCAGGTTCTTCATGCCTGGCAAAGTAATCAGCTATTTCCAGCACCTACCATTACATATGTGCTCTCACCCTATTCCACTCATATCGACACAGAAAAGATTATTCACTTTTCTAGAACCAAGCAAAAAAAAAAGTAGTTACAGATATTTACAAACTTCCCAAATTTTCTCATCCCACTTACACACACCAGTACCCTTACAAAAAAGGGAATGGATTTATACAGCGCCTTTCATGACCTTAGAGTTAATTGTATGCAAATGTGGGCATGAACTGGGAATTCATTTCTGTTCTTATAAATAGGAACAGATTCAAACTGTGGTTGTTGGGTTAGGAGGTGCATGCTTGTAATGTGCATCTCTAATAAATGTAAAAAAGTGCGTGTAAAGATTGGCTCCAGTTCTACCATACTTCACCACCTGGCTTTCTGGAATAGAACACTCAGGACATCTCAAAGCCCTGTATAGCCAATGAAGTACTTTTTGAATGAAGTACTCAATGTTGTAATTTGGGAATCATGGCCACCAACTTATGCATAGCAAGATCCTACAAACTGCAATGTGATATGACCAGACAATGCAGTTTTGTGAAGTTGACTGAGGGATAAATATTGGCCAGGGCACCAGCAATAACATCCCTGCCACTCTTTGAAACAATGCCAAGGGATTTTCTATCTCTCACCTGAGAGGGCATATGGGGTCTTGATTTAACATCTTATTTGAAAGGACAACACCTCCGACAACTCCCGCAATACTGCATTGGAGCTCCTAATTCATTAGTTAGTAAAGAAAGGAGTTTCAGAGAGGAGACAACTTTCAGTCCATGTATGTCACATATCCATATTAATACCATGGTGCATTTGTTGACGAGCACTTGTTGAGTTCCATCGTGAAACCCATTAAAGGTTTGTGATTAAAAAATACATTTCCTATCTTTATTTGTAAATACAACCCCTTTTGTTTCTACTCTGAATGCAGCAGAAAAGCTTACTTGGATTCAATTTGCCTAACTATTTAACATTTTGAACACTTTTACCATATCCTCTCAGTTTCCTCTTTTCAAGAGATAAATGACACAAGGAAATCAATTATTAAAGTCATGCCCATAATTTCTGGGATCAGCCCTTTTCTGTACCATCTTCAATAACTGAACATATTTTTTGAAATAAGTTTAGTTTAGAGATACAGCACTGAAACAGGCCCTTCGGCCCACCGAGTCTGTGCTGACCATCAACCACCAATTTATACTAATCCCGACATTAATCACATATTCCTACCACATCCCCACCTGTCCCTATATTTCCCTACCACCTACCTATACTAGGGGCAATTTATAATGGCCAATTTACCTATCAACCTGCAAGTCTTTGGCACGTGGGAGGAAACCAGAGCACCCCGAGGAAACCCACGCAGACACAGGGAGAACTTGCAAACTCCACACAGGCAGTACCCAGAATTGAACCCGGGTCGCTGGAGCTGTGAGGCTGCAGTGCTAACCACTGCGCCACCCTAAAGCATACCAAAACTGCTTGCAGTATATACATGTAGTCATATGAAGGCCAAATATAGTTATAAAATGACCTCTGTGAATCGATGGCACCTCTTGCCATGCATCAAAATTCTGTTTTTTTTTTATCAGCATGGGACATTGTGCTGATGCAGTGACCAATCCATTAAAACCACCAAAATCTATCTTTGCTTATTTACAGATACAAAGTAAATTTCAATTTATCACATAATCATCATCAATTGTACCTCTGCCAAGTGTCCTAATCTTAAATCTTGTTAAATTGTATAGGCTATTTCCCCGCTTGCTATATTTGTGTAAATTGATATGGTACTAAACCAAATTTGGCTACAATTGTTTCCGCAGTCATTTATACAAGTTAACAGGGATTCTAACACTGAACTTTGTGGCACTCCAATAGCTGTCAAGCAGGTTCACTACCCATCCACTATGATTAGTTTTGATTACAAACCAACTATTTGGCAATCAATTTTATTGGGCTTTGGATTTGTGTAGTAGCCAATCATGTAAACTAGGATCTATTCCTTCCTTAATAACAGGAAGTTTATATCCGCCATCTCTTCCCTATCTACCAGGTCTGTCATCTCCTCAAAGAAATCTAGTCAATTATTCATGGACGATTTTCAAATTTTAAAAGCCTGACCATCTTGGATTAGCTCTTACCCTTCAAGAGGTTCGCTTAGTTTGCTCCTGTTTGGAACAAGAATTCACATCACTCAAACTTTTATTGAAAACCACTCTTGAAGGCTAGTTTTTCTAGTCAATAAGGAAAATTTAAGAATTGTGAATTTTATTATATCAGAGGGTCATGCAGGCCCCCACCTGCCAAGAATGAGGCACATTAATTTCACCACATGGACATTAAACTTCAAATTGTTGCTGGGAAGAAGAGGGCCTATTACAAGGAATTGCCAGGCTCCTAGCCGGAAAGACATTTTTGCATACTAGCAGAGTGTTGGAACAAAGGAATCAGTCCCTGCTTCCAAAACACAGAACGGATGTGGTCAGACCAGTTTAGTCATGTGACTAACTGGCTACTGCAGAGTTTTGAACTGAGTTTTAAACTGGAGAAAACAGTGTTTGAAGTCAGAAAGCTCCTAGATCAAGAACATCTCTCTCCTGTCTCTCATCTTTCTCACCAACTTTGGAAGACACATAAACCTACAGAGAAAAGTCTCTTACAGTAAGGAGGATACTGGGCCCCAACGAAAAGCAAGAACTACCTACAAAAGCACTCTAGTGAGCTCGAAGCACAGTAACAAGAAACTCTTCAGGTATTGCCTCAAACCTCTCCACTTGATTCATCTTCTGCTCTTTTCTGTCCATATCTGCATGCGTGTATCGCGTATGCATGCTAGAGAGGGCGCACTGTGTATCCGTAGACATTAACCGAATTAGAGTTTAAGTTTTAATAAATTTCACTTTTCTTCTTTAAACCCAAGAAAGCCTGTCTGTGCCCATTTCTTTGCCTTATAATTGGAAAGCGGTGAACAAGGATTCACCAAGAAGGAGCTCAAAACATGGTGTTTAAAATTACATCCTGCTACAGTAAGACCAGGTGAAGGCTGAAAGGGACCCCTAGACACCTTTCTCACGTGGTCGTAACAGAAATTTGGGTGCTAGCATCCGGAATTTTACCCACAGACAAACGAGAGAAATTGGAAGTGGGAAACCAAATTGTTCCCAATCAAAAAAAAAGAGCAAGATTAATACAGATTTTCTTGTGGTTGTGTGTGATTGAATACTAACATGTCTGCACTGAAGCTAGTAGCACTCCAAGCCAGGGTGAAGTAAATGGAGATAAGTTAAAAGCACTGCGTATGGAGGAGTTGAGGAAAATGGCTGAGCAGTGTACATGGCAAGGCTAGGTAGTCTATAGACCTAAGGCCAACCATTTTTCCCTTGAATCTGAAGAAGCAGAAGCAGTGTCAGAAGTAGACTCAGACACGGTATGGCTAGCAAAGATATAATTGGATCAAAGGACACTTGAATTAGAAAACAGAGAAAGAAACAGAGGAAAAAAGAGAGAGGCAGAAGAGGGAGAAAGAAACAGTGAGACTTCCAGAAGGAACATGAAGAAAATGAAAGGCAGGAGGGAAAACAGAGAAAGAATATTCCAGAAAGAATCCGAAGAGAGCTGAAGCGGCTTGAGTTAACTAGGGGTGACAGAGTAACCCCAATGAAAGCATGGCCAATATGGAGGGACATAATTCAGGGCTGGGTACAAAATTGCTAAAACTCGCTCAACTAATTCCAAAATTCAATGAGGAAGATGTGGAAGCATTTCTTGTGTCTTTTGAGAAACTGGCAAGGCAGTTAAAATGGCCAGCTGAGACCTGGTCTCTTTTACTACAAAGCAAGCTAACTGGAAAAGCCCATGGAGGTTTATTCCTTGTTGCCAGATAACAGTTCATCAAATTGTGAACTGACTAAAAATGCTTTCCTCAGGCCATATGAATTAGCACCTGAAGCCTATCGCCAACCGTTTAGAGCCCTCACAAAGCATACTAATCAAACTTATCTGGAGTTTAAAAGGAATAAGCAGCTGGCTTTTGATCAGTGGCTGAGGGCTCTTAAAATACAGTTCAACTGTGAGAATCTCAGGGAAGTAGTTCTGTTAGAGGAATTTAAACACTCTCTCCCACTCTCCATGTAGAGGAGCAGCGGGTTCAGAGAGCCTGGCAAGCTGCCGTTTTGGCTGATAAGTTTGCTTTAATTTATAAATTGGTTTCCCGGAGAGAACCTTTCCTAATCACCCCACAGATCTGAAAAGGACAAAGGGTGGGAAGGTGATCTCTGCCCAAGCAGTCCTGGGAGAGAAAGGAAAGCAGCAGACACAGGGGGCCCTCCTCCAGCCAAAAAGGAAGGTGCTGTGAGCAAGAGTGAGACCCGGAGACCTATGTGCTTCCACTGTAATAAAGCAGAGCATTTAAAAGCTGACTGCTGGAAACTAAAGGGAAAACCGCTAGAGTTAAATCAGGGCACACCCGCTCAGTGAAAACAGAAACCTGATGGAAAGCACAGAAGCAGCTGTGGCTTTAACTGCAGTAAGAGTGAGACCCAGGAAGCTTATGGCTGCAAGTGCAAGAAAGCTTAATAGGATTCCTGAGGGTCATCAAGGCTTTGTGCCTGAAGGGAAAGTAACCCCATACCCCTCGAGTGCAATAAGCAAGCCCCCCACCTGCCAAGACTGAGGCACATGAACATTAAAACTTAAAATTGCAATTCCGACTGGAAAGACATTTACATAGCAACCGACAGTGTTGGAACAATGGGGACCCAGTCGTTGCTTCCCCAATACACAGAAGTGGTCAGACCAGATTTAGTCACATGACTAACTGGCTGTCGCAGAGGTTGGAGTGGCACAGGCTGCCCAGTCTGAAAGTGAAGCAGAGGGAGTCCCTGATTGCTACTATATGGGAGTTCTCCTCACAGGCCTGAGAGCAAGGAGCGGACAGTAGTTCACCAGTTAGTGGTGCCGCAGAGATACCGGAGAGAAGTATTAAGAAGGGCCCACGAGACTACAGTGGCTGTTTATGCTGGTATACTAAAGACCAAAGCCCGCATAAGACAGCAGTTTGACTGGCCAAAACTCCACAAGGATGTGGAGGAGTACTGCAGGAGTTGCCACATGTGCCAGGTTGAGGGGAAACTCCAACCTACAGTGAAACCTGCACTCCTAAGTCCTGTACCGATGTTAGGAGGACCCTCGAGCAGAGAGCTGGTGAACTGTAAGGGACCCCCGCCGAGAACAAAAAGGGACAGACAGGCACAAGGCTGGAAAAAATTTAGACAGGGAAGGGGAAAAAGTGACCCAAGAGGTCAGGTTAGAGGAAGTCTGGGAGGAATCCCAGATGAAAACCCTTACTGTCCGGTCAGACAATACGAAAAATGTGAAAAGTTAGACCCCACATCCTCCTACGTAAATGCAGACTCTAGAAGCATCCCACCGGAGTTGCTAACAGCATTTACAGGAACTTGCAGAGACAAAGAGAAACCTCTAGGGGGCACAGAAACAGTGAGGGTGATGCCTCACCCGGTCAAAGTGCCACAGGAGAGTGCAGTTAAGTCTGCACAAATACCTGCAGGTAGGAGTGTCCCAGAGAGCAATGGGGATATGAACAAAACATCCTCCCCTGCAGTCGGAGGAAAAGGGAACCACCCATCCCCTGAATCCAAAGCACAGAGAGTTCAGGATAGACCTGCCCACTACTAACTCTCCTGAAAAAAAATGACCTCAACCATCACAAAGACCCTAGGCAGCCACAGAAAGGGGACATGAAAGCAGCACCGGCACCAAGAAAAGACAGGCAATTTTAATAAGCTTTAGGATTCATGAATGAATGGAAATGAATGACAGAGATGCATGGTTTTTCTTTCTGTATCTTTATATATATTTTTTCTCGCTCAACCTTTTTAATGAAATGCGCCTTTTTTTCAAATCTCATTTCATTCCCCTGGGTGTGGAGGTGTCATGCAGACCTCCACCTGCCAAGAATGAGGCACATTAATTTCTCCACATGGACATTAAACTTCAATTTGTTGCTGGGAAGAAAAGAGGGCCGATACTAAGGAATTGCCAAGCCCCTAGCAGGAAAGACATTTTTGCATACTAGCAGACAGTGTCATAACAAAAGAACCAGTCCCTGCTCCCAATACACAGAATGGATATGGTCAGACCAGTTTAATTACATGATTATCTAGCTGTTGCAGAGTTTTGGACTGAAAGTTTTAAATTGGAGAAAACAGTTTTTGAAGACAGAAAGCTCCTGGATTGAGAATATCTCTCTCCTGTCTGCTGTCATCTTTCTCACCAGCTTTGGAATCCGTTGAAGACACATGAACCCCATGAGAGAAAAGTCTCCTACAGTGAACAAGGTTTAAGAAGAATACTGGACCCCAACGAAAAGCAAGAATTACCTACAAAAGAACTCTACAGTGAGCTCGAAGTACAGTAACCAGAATCTCTTCAGATATTGCCTCAAACTTCTCTACTTTATTTTTCTTCTGCTCTTTTCTGTCCCTATCTGCGTGTCTGTATCGCGTATGCATGCTAGCATGGGCGCATCGTGCATCCGTAGGCATTAACCGAATTAGAGTTTACGTTTTAATAAATTTCAACTATTTTTCTTTAAACCGAAGAAAGCCTGTTTGTGCTCATTTCTTTGCCTTATAATTGGAAAGCAGTGAACAAGGATTCACCAAATGGGAGCTCAAAACACTGTTTAAAATTAAATCCTGTTCTGGGTGACGGCTGAGAGGGACCCCGAGACACCTTTCTCACGTGGTCGCAACAAGAGCAACAGGTTACAATTCTGGCATCGAGTGGGGAGGACTGATTCAGGAAACTTGAAGCCCTTGACAAGTCTTTAGCAATCCCAGTAAGTCATCTTATTTATTTCATACAGACATAAACCACATTTACATTTATTTTTCACTGAGCTATTAAGTTAATCACAAATAACTGTCAAGTGACATTTACAAAAAGGACTTTATAAATTAAACATATCTCTCCTTAAATATGCGAGTTAAGTCATGATTAAATGTTAAAATCCTGAAATCATAAATGCAGATGTAACCACATTAGGGATAATTTTAACATATCCCGTTGGGATTGGGCGCATCACTGGTTTTAGACCCTGATTTTACTTGCCATCGAAGCCAGTGGACAACAACATTGGGCAGGGTACAAAACCAGTGTTCCACCCAATCCTGTGGGCTACCCGCCCAGTGTTAGTAAAACAATGGGGTAATTTTAACCTATCAATCTCCAGGAAGTTACAAAAAGTGATTAGACACAAAATTGGGGGAAAAAAAATGTGCACTGGCAAAGTGAGGAACATTAATAATTTGTAAACATTTTTTCTGCAACTAATGCAGTATGCTTAATTTGCATTCCCAATACTAATAATTTTTGGCACAAAATAGAACACTGCATTGTGCCGTAGTTATTTAGATACGAGTATGTAAAAAAAAGTGTGACATAACCAACGTTACCTCAAAGCTGTACCAGTCCTGAAGGTATGTGGAGCTGCTCACAATCTGTTCTCTAAGATATATGTGTGACCATGCAAATTTTTTTTTTTTAAAAAAAAGGTACCACGTATTGAAATAAACTGGCTACGCACAAAGAAATTTAGAGGGACCACTGCTACCAACTAGCATACTCGAGCAGCCCGTAAAATTTCAAATCTGGGCCGGCAAAATTTACAAGCGTGAACAAACTGCTTAAAATGCTATGCGTGATACACTGATGTTTTTCCAAATACTTTCAACCTTAATACAAAATTAGGATGGGCTCAACCTTAAGTTAGGTTTGACTATAATGTGCAGCTGCAAATACACTGGCTTTTACTTTTAATATTTCAGCAAGTTGTTTGCAAGAACTAAACATTTACTAATTTAAAGCAAATAAAAGTAGCATCTAAATACACTTACAACATGAAAGGATATTCCTTCAACAACAATTTAAGTAGTCTTTTTCTTCTGTAGCATACAAAAATTCATTTTTCAAATGCAATGATCTGGCGGTGATAAAACCATGTCACGCTGCAGCAGCACAAGTAATATTGGCGTTTTTTGGCTTCATTATCACCACGCCAATATTTACGTGCTGCTAAAGTGTAACTGGCATTTTCATTAACATGTCTACCCGGAGGTTTCTTGATTATGTGAAAAATGACAATAAGTAAAGCAGTTCATTGAATAGGAAGCAATTTTCTCTGAATTGGCCTTAAAGCACTAAAGCAGCAAATAATGGCTTGAGTTATGAAAGCAGCCCTGCAAACCATGATGTGCTGCTACAGCAATTTAAGGGAATAGGAAAAACTCTGCTGGTTAATTTCTTCCACACGCATGGATTTTTTTTTCCTAAAAGACTATTTCCATTGAAATTAAATATAGTTCAAGATAATCTTAAGAGACTTACCTGAAGGATCAAAAATCTGTTGTGATCCAGATCAATTCCATGGCTGCGAAGCAACATTCCTACATCTTTGAATGTTGATTTCTTTCCATTAATATGGTAAACTGAAGAATTGTCCTTGTAGGCAGTTCTTGAAACGTAGAACTTGCTATTTGGAATAACTTCAAAATCATCATCCTCCTTTCATTAAAAGGATTGTTGAAAAATTGTTTAATAACTCAAAGATGCAGCATATAGTAATTTAAACAATTGTGATTTTAGTTAGATCACAAAAACAAACATTTCTCTTAATTATTACGAGTTAGTTTCTTTAAAGATCTAAATTACTTTTACATCTTTGCACAATTCTATAAAAAGTTTATTAAAACTTATACTGGATACACAATGGTGAAAAGGATAGATGAGTAATTTATATTTTAATAAATGTTTAAAATTGATTTCAAATTTTTAATTTCAAGTTTTCCATAGTACAACTGATTACCATTTAACTCACTTCTCAGGATATGTCATTTCACAACATTCATCAGTGTACTGCCTATTATATGGTCAATTTTACATACTTAAATACCTTCAAAATCACTCCAAAAAAAAATCTTATTCATTAAGGGCAAAAAAATGCCAGTACCACCATTTCCACTGCAGTTACTGGACAAGACAGACAAATACACAAAAATCACTGATTGTACAGTCAAAAATTAGTTTGTGGTTATACAAAAATTTCCTTTAAAGTATTTTTGGCAAGAAAGTTGCTCCTTCGTTTTGGTTGATGCTTTCTTCCATTTATTCTATTTGACTGAAGCAAAACATTGAAAATCAGTAACTGGTTTATTTTCTACCACATTTCAATACCCTTAGAAAGCATTGTGTAGACATTTACTGTATTTAACAAATGAAGACTAATAAAACTTTATTGGGTTACATTAATATATTTTACTGATTGAGCACATCCAAAATAGAAAAACAAAGCCAATTAGGACTTCTGATTCAATATTTTACTTAAATGCTAAATATTTTAGTTCCTCACATTCAAAGTAGCAGGAAGTATGGAAAAAATGTGAACTAATCAATCATTTTAAAATTGTATTGTGGTCAAAATATTCAAACTGTATAAATGTATAACTTTTTTTTGGAAAATGAACAATTTCAAGCAATTAGTATAATTACCTTATCTATGATTTTTTGAAAGTGAACTTCCACAGTACAGCTCTGAATGTCTTTGTGCTCATCAGAATTGTGAATGAGTACAGACAATTTTTTGGAACGAATTTTTTGGGCCCGGTACCCAAAAACAAACAGCATTGAGTCAATCACATTTGATTTCCCACTCCCATTTGGTCCAATAATACATGAAAATCTCTGTACAAAAAAAAACATTGCGGATATTTAAAAAATATTTTTTTCTGACCATTATTATGCACCATATACTGAAGTTGCAGTCAGCATAAAGTGTGACATGCAATACTCCCAGCTGTCCATTTACACCAACAGTTCTAAATACTTATTTTTCATGAGGATTTTATTAATGTCACTGCATTCGTGTAAAAAAACCTCACTTTAGTGTTAAGACAACATAAATACACATATTAAATCTCAAATTCATGCCAATTCTAAATTTAGGGGAACTGACCAAGCATTTTTCAGTTTCACATCTCCACCCAAAATGTTTCAAAACCTGCAAAATTTCTCAGTCACAAGCAAAATTCAAGCACAGCATATTTCTTAAAATGAAACTAGATAACAGTATATTTTTTTGGAAAAGTTTTACCTTGTGAAAAGGACCCAGGACTTGTTCCCCTGCATAGGATTTGAAATTTTGGTTCACTATATGAGTTATCATGAGGCGAGGAGCTCCAGGTTCATTGGTCATTGCTGGGGGCGGAGGAGGAGATATGCCAACTAAAATTTCTTCCAAGCTTCGATTATCTATTGGTTCAACTGACAATTTGGAGACAACATCTAAACAGAAAACAAATTAAACAGTATTTGACCAAGGAAAAGGGGTGGAAGACAGTTGAAAGTTTCACCACATTTCTTTATAAAAGGCCACTGGAGTTTACCTTAAATATCAATAAGTTGATACTTTTCTTACAAAAACAGATACCATCATACTGTTAATACATAAAAATCTTAAAAGTATAGGTATTCAAAAATTAAAACTTAAAAATTGTATAGTTAAAGATCTACTTCCCACAAAAATAGTCAACACCGAAAATATTTTGCTACCAGTTTTTTTTAATGGATCAAAAACATTTTCTAGACTGATATTTATAGTTCATGAAATTATTCATGCATCATTTTTGTTGAAAAAAATCAATATTCATAACCATGGGTAACATATTTGAAAGATGAAGTGCATTAACTTTTTAATTTAATTAATTAAGTGTATGTTTAAAACCCACTGTGAGTTTGTGTGGGGGGAGGCAGTTCCACAGTCAAATATTTTACATTTACAATAAAGTTCATATTGATGCTCTGTTAAACATTGCCACAGCATACATTTCAGGAACTTTCCTTGCATTCACGCAAAAAAACTGAACACAAAAATACTGTACGGCAGGCAGTAATGGCTAGTAAGTATTCAACTTGCACTAGTTCAATACTGCTATTGAATCTTGTACGTTTGCCAAATACTTGCTTTTAGTTACTGCAGCAACGATTTAGAAAAAACTAATTCTAACCAATTTCTGACGCGAACAAGTGTTTTAAAAACGAAAATAATTTTGCACATAAATTACCCTTCCTCTCAACTCTTAAGTTAAAATCTCTTACACCTTCATTAGCTCCCGAACGCAGTTTTGTATTCCAGACTGCAGAAACTCAACCCCTCCCCCACAATTCGTGTACTGTACAAAAAACGCGCAAAGGAAAAAAATGGAACACAATGAAAAGAAAACTCAAACCCCATTACGCTTCAGCGTAAAGCGCAAAAAAGCTGTTTTCAGGATAAACGTTGGCTATTGCAACGCACACACATGTCCATGTTGAAAACCGGCATAAAATCCAAGAACAAACTTTCCAGGAATAAGTAATCTGTTGAAATTGTCAATGAAGCTTATGGAGTTCAAATACCATCTTAGCAAAAATTGAAGTTAACGTTGATTGCTTTCATCACTCTACAGAATGGGACTGCATCCGTTAACTCAAAGTAAAAGTACATGAACATTTACAACACGATTCCAAACTATTTCAAAAGGAAAAGCAATGGAATCGTCAACCTGTTCAACAATTAACCAGGCGGTTAAATCCAATCTCAAAACGAATTACAAGGCAATAGTAATAGCAACTTCAATTGGTTAAAAAATTACAAGAAATGAAATGCGCTCATTTTCAACAGTACGAGTCTTAAATACAAGTAAAATTAATCATACACGATAGAAATAAACAAGTTTACCTCTTGTAGTCTCATCTCCATTTAGTGCGGTTGCCTTTTGTTGGATATCCATTTCGTTGTCAGACTCATCCAGGGGATCAGTTCCCCCCGGACCCAGTTTTGTGCTTTGCTTTGCTGTGGAAGACTTCGTATTGGCAGGCATGGTTCAACCTAGACCAGCAATTGTTAAAACCTAAAATGGACTTAAGGCAAAATAAGTCATCCCTTCACTGCCATACAATTCCTTCCCCTCCAAAAGGCAAGTCCACTTCTTTAGACAGTTAAGATATAAAATGAAAATATTTTTAAAAAATCAGCTTCTGAAAAGAACCACCACTAATTCCAAATTTGCCGCAACCCTACTCAGATTAGGAAAAGTTACTGTACTTTGCTGTAATCCAATGCCACATCATGACGTTACAAAAGCTGGATCTAAAAGTCAACCATACAGATAGCACAAAAGACAAAACTCACCAGAAGGAGCACATCATTTACTCAAAATGGAACAACTTTTGATCAAATCCAAAAAAAATCTGTACATAACGACGTATATTTCAGCCAGTCTACGTCACTCTAACCTTAAATAGGCGCACAAATAGTTTTTTTTTAAAAAAGCACAATTTGACATGGTTCTTGCCCAATATTAGTCTCAGTTAAAATGAATCGGTTTGAATTTAGAGTTCACCAAAGGCTAAGACATTCGAAAGTTACAATCCGGGAGGAAAAAAAATCGGAAAAAATAACTGCTCTAAAATGAAAAATGTTTTAAAAATGCTGGCTTAGATAATTATCGTCGTTATTCAACGAGCGGGAGGACACTCACATATCTCAGTTTAATTTAATGCAATACCCGGAATTGGGTTTAAAAAAATTATAGTTATCAGCCACTTCCCTGAAACAACATGTTTACAAATTTGTCATGCATCTCATCCCGCTAAAAAAAAAATCATTTCCACTACATCAATACCATTGAAATCAATCCTAGTCCCGATTTTCCAACGCCGAATGATTACTGATTTTTTTTTTTAAATTTTACGAATATTTTTAGATCACTTTCGCACGCAGAAAATAAAAAATAAAGGGAAAAATTCGAGCGCTCACCTCCGTCCCAGTCGAAAATGGCGCCGAAAACTAAACTTGACTGAAATTCGTTGAGGGACAAAGCATTGTGGGTAAGCCGGTTTGAAAAAATGGGGCCGATGCCAATTTTTAAAAAGTCAGAACTAAAATTGAATATCACGGGACAGCTAGTTACCTTAAAGGAGGGCCGGTAAACTAGTGCTGATCAAATTAAAAAATATAGCGCTTTTGTTTTGTGCGGTGGTTGCCGTGTTGGTTGCCAAGAAGCAGCTCGTTGAGGTCTCGCGAGGAGGCGCGAGGTTGAAGAGGATTTGGAATTGTAACTGAAGTGGGAGCGGTGGTGAGCAAGTTGTATAGCTCTGTAGCTTTCTTTACATCTTGGAGGTAACGTGGTGGTGGCCTTTGATCGCGGATTCCTATTATCCATCCCGTGTGTAACCCCAGTCGTTTTATGTTAAATGAATTGTGTAAGAATAAGACTTTAAGATTGTGAGCCTGAGATGAAATGCTAGCTTGGCCCATTACTGCTGCTAGGACAAACAGTTGTTGCCATGTTGTGTGACAGTGCATCAGGGAACCCATTTGGCCCATTCAGCTCATTCCTGCCACAATTTTCAGAGCTGTCAGAAAGTGTTCATGATCGCTAGATTAGGCACATTACAAATCCATGTTAAACACATGGAGCTGTTTGTACTTTCAAGAGTGAGATGCATTTAGATAATTCATAATGTTTCAACCAAAATGAGTTTCTCATTCCCAAATGGGTGAAATATGTCAGGACTCACACTTGTCCTGTGGATAGAGGTGTCCAAACTGCAGTTAGTGAACCAAGACAGTGTAACTCAAAGTGAAAGGGCTCAGTTCTGTCTGTGTTTGTATTTCTTGCTGTTCAAGTTTTGTGGGCTTGGGGGTTTGGAGAAAACTGTTTTTAGCCATGTTGCCTATTGTGTGGATAAATGCTAAATTAGAACACCAAAGTTAGTAACTGAAGCATACAAATTAATAAAAATATTGATTTGTAAGTTCTAAGAGGCTTCATGATGTGCACTTAAATAGCTTACTAAATTAAAAAGTTTGGACACTTGCATCTAAATATGCCTTCAGTCCAAATACTGATTCATTTATATTATTGCATGTCAAATTTATATATTTGTTGCATTGGATTATGTTGAAGAAAACAACTACTTTGTTGTAGTGTTATGTACACTTGATTTGTGTATACATATGCATTGAAAATCTAGTAGTAATGCTTTGACTGTTTGGTAACATTTAAATAACTTTCAAATAAAAGCTTATTAATATTTAGCAAGGATGTGCAACTGATTACATTCTTGTCAATCTGGCAGCCACTGGAGACATTGCAGTTAGTGGGATTGACGGCAACTGTTACTGGAGTTAATTTAATCCTTGCGCCTAACTCAGTTTCTAAAGAATGAGGCTGAAGACATCGCTCTTGAAGGAACCAAAACATATCCTTTTAATTAATTTATTTTTTGATTTTTGTGATAGGAATTAGGTTACAAACAAAAAAAATCTTTGTAAATTGCAGGAATGTATAGCTTTAAATTGATATTAGTAAATTATTGACTCCTGTTTGAAATTTGAGATCTCGTACAACATGTGTGGTCCAAACTATTGTCAAAGCAGATTTATAATTTCCATCGTATGCATGTATTCGTTTTTTTAAAATTGGTTTCCTTAACTAGAGACAAAATAGGACAATTTGGGTTGATTCTCTTTTGTTTCCAATTTGATAACACTAAAATAAATAAAGCATCACAAATTTTTCTTCTAAAATGCATTTGGATCCTGTTCAAATGGTTTGTAACAGAGTTAAGCATATTGTACCGAATAGTGTCAAGTATAACGAAGTAAAAGCATTGGAAATGCTACTGTGCAAAAGGTAGTCTGATTTAATGTAATTTTACTTTGGTCATAAAGTTAGGCATTTTTCTAGTCAACTTTGATATTCACCAGTCACTTTATTAAATAGAATGTTGCTGTAGCAAACATTCATTCTGACAGCTATAACATAAATTTGTAAGAAATTAAAGACAACTATTCATCCTATTGAAGCACACGCCAAGCATAGTAGCTGGTCCATAATAATGGTATCTAATTGTTTGTTAGATGGCCTGAGTGATTTCACTTGTTATGTTAGGTTGTTAGACTTTTGAATAAAATAAAAATACTTATTAGTTGTTCAAAATTTACTTTTTCATTCACTTCTATTCTGTTTTTTCTTTATTGACCTGATTTGAAGTACTAAGTTGCACTATAACTCTATAATATGTTAAAAATCTTGAATCTCAATGCACATGATCTCTGCAAATTCTTAGTTTCCATTGTCCTGTTTTAGCCACACTTTTATGTCAGCTTTCAATTCTAAATTTCTATGTCCACATTTATAATAGAAACTGCCAATGTTAAGTTGATCATTGTAATTGCACCCTCGGTCAGTGTTGGCAGTGTGAACAATGATTTGGGTGAATGAATAGTGAACTATATATCCAACTTTGCTGACAACACTAAGTTAGGTGGCACAGAAAGTTAAGAAGCATTGATAGATTAAGTGAGTGTGCAAAACTGTGGCAGATGGAATTCAGTGTGAGGAAGTGTGAGGCCATTCAGTTTGGACCTAAAGAAAGATAGATCCAGAGTATTTTCTCAATGGTGAAAAGTTTGGAACTGCAGAGAAACAGAGAGATTTAGAGGGCCAAGTACAGAAATCACTAAGAGCTCGTGGACGGTACAAAGGATAGTTACAAAGCTAAATGAATGCTGGCCTTTATCTCAAGAAGTCTGAAATATAAAAGAGTGAAAATTATGCTACAGTTCTATAAAGCTCTGGTTAGACCACATCTGGAATACTGCATTCAGTTCTGGGTTTCCAGGTCAGGAAGGATATATTGACCTTGGAAGAGATGTAGTTCAGAATCACCAGAATTAGAGAGGGGCTAAAAGGGTTAAATTATGAGGGCAGGTTGCTTAGACAGGGCTTGCACATATTTAAGTAGAGAAGATTAAAGAATGCTCTAATTGAGATGTTTAAGATGATTAAAGGATTTGGTAGGGTGGATAGGGAGAAACTATTTCCTCTGGTGGGGGTCTAGAACAACGGGGCAGAACCTTAAAATTAGAGCTAGACCATTCATGAGTGAATTCAGGAAGCATTTTTCACACAAATTGTATTGGAAATCTGGAACTCTCTCCCAAAAACTGATGAGGTTAGGGTAATTAAAAATGTCAAAACTCAGGTGGTAGATTTTTGTTAGCTAAGTGCATCATGGCATACAGAACCAAGACGGCAGGTCTGTCCAGATCCAGAAGGGTGTGAAGGAAACAAACCGCTGTATTGGGTAGTTGGACAAAGTGCAGATAGATTGTGTTTTTAAATTAGTTGACCCATTGAGTAGGCTAGATTATGTGTATATTTTTTGTAGTAGTATGCAAACAGAAGTTGTACCTATTGTATCAAATGATTCTGATCAATCTCCTATGTGTTTTGCTTACTTTGGAATAAAACTGCTTACAGTTCAAATGAAGCTGCTCTTCACTTAGTGTTTATTTGGCCTGCCTTCAGCGAGATTAAAGGAGTACACATACATAAGAAACAGAGATCCAGTCCAGAACATAAGTGAGTTTCATTGTTATGTTTTCCGGTCTTGTTACCACGAGTAGATTTAGGGTAGTGGGTGTCAACGTCCGTAAGAAGATGGTGTTTAGACTGCTTGTGGAACTGACATCACTGAATCTGAGTAGATATCTGTGGCAAACCCGAATTTGAAACACCCCTTTAAGCCAACACTTTTCCAAAATAAAAAGCCTTAGTTCTTTGAGCCTATCCTGATAACTAAGGGTCCTTAGAGTAGATATTAATCAGTAGCTCTCCTCAGCCTCTTTCGGGGCCTCTATTTTTCAACATGTTAGGTGACCAAATTGGAACACTGTATTCTAGAAGTACCCAGCCAGAGAACTTGTCCTCGTATTCGTTGTCCCAACATTCTATTTGCTTTCATAGCTGAATTACATAGGATATATGGCACAAAAATAGACCATTCAGCCCAACCAGTGCATACTGGTATTTATGCTCCATTCAAACCTCTTCCTGTCTTTCCTCAGCTAAATCTATCAGCAGAACCCTCTATTCCCTTTTCCCTCATATGCTTGTCTAGCCTCTCCTTAAATGCATCTATACTGTTTGCTTCAACCACTCACTGTGGTAGTAAGTTCCACATGCTCACCACTCTTTGGATAAATAAGTTTCTTCTGAATTCCCTATTGGATTTTTTGGTGGCTATCTTATATTGATGGCCTCTAGGTATGCTGTTCCCCACAAGTGAAAACATTCTCTCTCTATCAAAACCTTTCATAATCTTAAAAACCTCTATGCAAGAGGAAAGAGACCCTGCCTGTCCATCCTTTCCTGATATGTATACCCTCACATTTCTGGTATTACCGTTGTAAATCTTCTCTGCAGCCTCTCCATTGCCTCTATATCCTTTTTTGTAATATGGCAACAAGAACTGCACACCAAGATTCTAAACAGGTTTAGCAAAACTTCCCCACTTTTCAATTCTATCCTTCTAGAAATAAACACGAGTGTTTGGTTTACTGTTCTAACCTGTGGCGCATCTTAAATGTTGGTGTATTTGTACTCTGAGATCCCTTTGTTCCTGTACCCCACATAGACTTGTACCTTCCAAGTAATAAGTGACCCTACCTTCCTATTTGTCCTAGAAACATGTACTACCTCTCATTTATCTGTGTAGATCTTCATTTGCCAATTATTTACCATTCTGCAAGTTTATTAATGTCCTCCTGTAATTTGTTGCAGTTCCCTTCAGTATTGACTCCATTTAGAAACTTTGCTTTTGATTCCGAAGTCCAAATCTTTTATGTAAATTGTGTGAACAGCACTGATCCTTGTGGAACACCACTACGCACCCTCTACCATTGTGAATAGCTACTCTTTACTCCCACTCCCTGATTTCTGTCTTGAAGCCAGGTGGCAATCCATTCTACCACTTGACCCTGGACTCCACATTCTCTAACCTTATTCATTAGCCTGTTATGGGGCACCTTATCAAAGGTCTTTTGAAAATCCAGACGATTTACATCTGCTGCATTACCATTGTCTACTCTGTCCGTCACCTCCTCAAAAAATTCAATAAAGTTGGTCAATGAAGATTTTCCCTTTTGAAATCTATGCTGACTATTCATTTTAGATTTTTCTTTTCTAGTTCTTCTATTCCCTCCTTTATTAGGGATTCATTTTTTTCCCTACCACCAATGTTAAGCTTACTGGTCTATATAATTCCCTGGACATGTTTTATTCCCCTTATTAAATGTAGGTATTACATTAGCTATCCGCTAGTCCTGTGGCATTACACCTTTTTCTAACAAATTATTAAATATGTGTAGTAAAGCCTCTATGTCTTTCCTAAATTCTTTTAAAATATGTGGAGGCAATGTATCTGGACCAGTTTTCTGTCCTTTTTGAGTTTGATTTGTTTATGTAATACATTATTTTCTTTTATTTTAAATGCATTTATCTCATGACTCATCTCATCATCCAATGACATCTCCACCTGTTCTATCTTCCCAGTAAATACTGAAGCAAAATCATTAATATTTCTGCCATCTCTCCATCGTTACCTGTGACATTATCCTATCTAACCCTTAATGGCCCTATTCACATCCCAGCCTTTTTTTAAATTGATGTGCCTACTATTTTGTTTTATGTTCTGTGATTATTTAATTGCATAGTTCCTCTTTGCCTTCCTAATTTTTTTGACTTCTCATCGCATGACTCATTCATAAACGATAATCGCTCGGTCCTGTTCTTTCCAGCCTTGAGCATGTGACCTTCCATAGTATATTCATGCCTGGATTTGTCCAAACTCAAATGCATCGTGCTGCACTTGTCTATATTGAGAGATATCCGCCAGGTTTGGACCCATTCACCCATTGTGTCTAGATTTGCATGAAAACATTTTGCACATGTCTTTATGGATTGTTGTCCAGATTGTTAATAAAGATAGTGAAGAGCAGTGAACCTAACCCTAATCCTAGTGACTTCATGAGTGGCTAGCCCCCACGCAGAACTGTTACCAGTAATAACTATCCTGTCTACACAACTAAAACCAATTATTTTTCCTGTCTAAGATCTACCCATCATTCATATAAAACATAATCTGCCCTAACAGCCTTTTGTGCAGCACTTTTATCAAAGCCTGTGAAAATCCAGAATATTTACTGGGCTTCTGTCATTCAGGAACTTTGTAACCTCCTCAAATAATTTAATCAAGTTGGTAGGATTTCCTGTCTTTTCTCCAAAATCATGCTACAATCACCTAATAGCCCCTTCCCTTTCAAGATGAACATGTATCTCATCTCCAATAATCATTTTAGAAACTTGCCTACAGTTGAGTTTAAAATAATGGACCTACACTTTCTGGGTTTTGATTTTACAGTGTATTGCACACTTAGGGGAAAATTTAGGTTAGATGTCCACTCTTTGCAGGTGCAGATTGCTCATGATAGACCTGTCCAATTGCTTTATTAACTGCAGCGTATTTTGAAAGTAGTGTGTAGCTTTGCCTAAAAAACAACAGTGACTACACTTCAAATAAAAAGTGATTGATTTTCCATGAAGTGCTCTGGGACATCCTGAGGATGTGAAAGGTGTGTTTTTCTTTAAATGTCAGGAACTGTATGAGAAATTTAACAATAAAATAGGAATTCAGAAATTGTTCTTTACCATTATGGCATCTCACTGGCAGATTTTAAAATTCAAACTTTTCACTTTTTTCCTTTCTGAATTGTTATCAGTGTAAGATTTCACAGATAGCAATTTCCATCTGCTAGGGACTATAATTTACATGTGAGGCTAAGCGGTGAGTGGTGGCAGTCTATCCAACTGTGGAAGATGTAACAGCTTACCCATCAAGAATAGGAACCCTGACCAGTTTTCCCCTCCATAACTTAGGTACTGTGGCCAGTTGTAGTGCTTCTGTTGCTGTCCCAGCTGAGATTGATTAACTTAGCGTGATGCATTTATAAATAATTACATTCTAATACACAAACTTTTTCAGCAGATTTCATATTTCTTAGACTGTGACAGCACATTGGTGCCTGTGTACATTTTCAATTTTGTATCACTATTTTGTAGCAGTTTTAGAAATATTGGTCATAATCTAATTCCTCTCTATCCCTTTTCAACTAAAAATGTGCAGTGAAAATATTAGCAGGCACCTACAACTTAAATTACATGTAGATACCGGATCTTGTAATGAATATGAAGAGACATGGCTAAAATCAAGTGCAGGCAAGATATTTACACGTTTTTATAATATTCAAATCATTAGACTAGATTTCAGGTTATTTGTCATGGATTTACTTTAAATATTGCTTTTGAAAGTCTTGAATACTGCCATTTGGATTCTAGTTTAAGCAAACCACCTCCCATTGTGCACTAAACCTTTCTAGTGGTATCCTGTATCAAAAATGATAGTAGTTAGTGTAATCGTTCCATACCTACAATATCATTAGAGATAAAACAAATCTTTCAATCGTGGAATAGACCAAACTATGGGACATGCCTGCTAATTTAAATTTGGTTTACTATTTTCTTCAAAATTGGATTCAGACTTTTCAATGTAGATGTGGATTAATGCAGAATTCAGTCTACTTCCTTGTTGAAGGTCATAAAGCAACTTTACTGGACAGGTAGAGAATAGTTTCTGGGTTCTCGATCAGTGATGTGGAACAATATGGGATGTGATGAAAATAGAAATAAACATAGAAATATAGAAAATAGGAGCAGGACTAGGCCATTCGGCCCTTCGAACCTGCTCTGCCATTCATTATGATCATGGCTGATCATCCAACTCAGTAACCTGTTCCCGCTTTCGCCCCATATCCTTTGATCCCTTTCGCCCAAGAGCTATATCTAACTCCTTCTTGAAAACATACAATGTTTTGGCCTCAACTGCTTTCTGTGGTAGTGAATTCCACAGGCTCACCACTCTCTGGGTGAAGAAATGTCTCCTCATCTCAGGCCTGAAAGGTTTACCCGTTTCCTTAGACTATGACCCCTGGTTCTGGACTCCCCCACCATCGGGAACATCCTTCCTGCATCGACCTTGTCAAGTCCTGTTAGAATTTTATAGGTTTCTATGAGATCCCCCCCTCACTCTTCTGAAGTCCAGCGAATATAATCCTAACCGACTCAATCTCTCCTCATACGTCAGTCCCACCATCCCAGGAATCAGTCTGGTAAACCTTCACTAAAATGTCGACAAAGTTATATTTCCTTTCTTTCTTCTTCTTTCTTTCCTTCCCTCACCTTTCACTCACTCTCTCATCCTCACTCTCTTTTGCCAGTTTCTTGCCAACTGATGCAATCCCTTTTTTCACATTTACATTGATTAACATACATATTTTTGAAGGCGGTCATTTACTATGAAGCTGCTATCAGCGACACTTTCAGTCAGCAGGTGACAAATGTGTCAGTACATTCTTAGCAATTTGCCTGCCAATGGGGAAGTGGTTGACCTCTGACCCACATACCCGATTAGATAGGTAAATTTGTGGGAGTTACCTTTTTTGTTATTGTTGGAGCCAGATATATCTAGTTAAGAAGAATGGTATATCAAAACAAATAAAATATGGTAAATACAGTGGCTGTTCTAGTTTTACTTTCACTGACACATGAAGGTGAAGGATCAAAGGCCCACAGTGTAGGCAGTAACAGGGTTGAAAACAAAAACAACTTGTATTAATAAGGCACCTTTAAAGAAGAAAAACGGTTCAAAGCATTCCACAGAGGCATAATAAAAAAATGTTAGGCCAAAGCAGGAGGTATTACAAAGGATGTCCAAAAGCCTGTCAAAGAGGTGGATTTTAAGGAAGAGAGAGAGATAGGGTGGTTTAAGGGGGAATTTGATAACATTGGGCCCAAGCTACTGGAAGCATGGTTGCCAATAACAGGGTAAAGGGAGCGAAGAACAGAGAATTCAGTTGGGGGGGGGTGGCGGGTTCTAGGGCTGAAGAAACGATATTGAGGGCAAGTCCATCAAGGGATTTAAACATACTGATCAAAACCTTTAATTTTGAGATGTTGGGGTTCAGGGGCCATTGTAGGTCAGAGAGGAGAGGGGTTTTAGGAACTTGGTGGAGGATAGGATACAAATAGAGTGGAAGATGGGAAACAGCGAAGAGGAGGTATGTTGTGCTTGATAGTTAAAAACCTAGTGATAGCAGGAGGAAGACGGACAAGAAGTTTTTTCAGTTTTACAGTCTTGGAAGTAGGAAGCAATCCAATGTCTTTTTTTAACACAGAGAGGAGCAAAAAACATGTGGAATTAAGTGTTTGGAGCTTAGCTGGAGCACAGTAGTACCTCAAAAATAGGAGACAGGGAAGTTGTGGTGAAGAAGCTGAAAGCTAGTGTTGAGAGAGGGATCACCTTCAACTACCCCGAAGGGAAAAATATTTTTTTTCATTCAGTCTTGGGATATGGATATCGCTGGGAATTCCAGTATTTACTATCCATCCCTAGTTGCCCTTGAGACTCTGGTGGAGGCTTTGAAGCACAACAGCCTGTATGTTGATGGTGCTCCCAAAATACTGTTAGGTATGGTTTTCTAGGATTTTGATCCAGTGTTGATGAAGGAACGGCGATTATATGTCCAAGTCAGGATGGTGTGTGACTTGGAGAGGAAATTGCAGGTGATGATGTTCTCATGCTGCCCTTGTTCTTCTAGGTGGTGGAGGTTGTGGGCTTGGAAGTGGTGTTGAAGCAGTTGTAGCGAATTGCTGCAGTGCATTCTGTAGACAAGACATACTGCAGTCACGATACACCAGTGAATGTTCAGCTTAGTGAATGAGGTGCAAAACAAGGGAACTGCTTTGTCCTAGATGGTGTCAATTTTCTTCAGTATTCTTGAAGCTGCACCCATCCAGACAATTCCCTTACACTACAAACTTGTGGCTTGTAGAGGTGGAAAGGTTTTGGAGCGTTAGGAGGTGAGCCATTGGCTGCAGAATACTGAAACCCTGATCTGGTCTAGTTGCCATATCATTTAGATGGTTAGTCCAGTTGAATTTCTGGTTAATGGTAATGCTATTGAATGTCAAGGAGAGGTGGTTAGGCTCTCTCTGATTGTAGATGATCACTGACTCACACATGCATGGCATGAATGTTACTTGACACTTAGCAGCTTGAGCCTGAATTTTGTCCAGGTCTTGCCGCAAGTGGGAATGGACTGCTCCATTATCCGAGGAGCTGCAAATGGAACTGAATTCTGCAATCATTAGTGAACGTCCCCACGTCTGACCTTATAATGGAGCCAAGGTCATTGATGAAGCAGCTGAAGATGGTCAGGCCTCAGACACTACCCTGAGGAACTTCTGCTGCGATGTCTTGAGACTGAGATGACTGGCCTTCAACAACCACAACCAACTTCTTCTGTGCTAGATATGACTTCAGCCAGTGGAGAGTTTTCCCCCAATTGCCATTGACTTCAGTTTTACTAGGACTCGCTCCTTGATGTTACATGTGGTCAAATCTCAAGGGAAGTCACTTTTTCACCTCAGCTCTGGAATTCAGCTTTTTGGTCCAAGTTTGGATCATGGCTGTAATGAGGTCTGGAACCAAGCGGCCCTGGCAGAACCCAAACTGAGCATTGGTGAGGAGGTTATTGGTGATTTAGTGCCACTTGTTAGCACTGTCAAGGGTACATTTCATAACTTTGCTGATGATTGAGAGTAGACTGATGGTAATAGGCCAGATTAGATTTGTCCTGCTTTTCATGGACAAGACCATCTAGGCAATTTTCCACTTTGGTTAGATTCCAGTGTTGTAGCTGGAACCGCTTGACTTGGGGCGTGGCTAGTTCTGGAGCGCAAGTCTTCAGCACTGCAGCTCGGATGTTGTCAGAGCCCATAGCCTTTGCTGTATCCAGCACTTTCAGCCGTTTCTTGGTATCAGGTAGAATGAATCAAAATGGCTGAAGACTGGCATCTGTGATGGTGGGGACCTTGGGTTGTTGGGGGGGATAGGCCAAGATGGATCATTCAGTTGGCACTTCTGGCTGAAGGTGGTTGCAAATGCTTCAGCCTTGTCTTTTGCACTGACGTGCTGGGTTCCAGCATTGTTGTGGATGATGCCGCAGCCTCTCGTTAGTTGTTTAATTGTCCACCACCAATCACAACTGGATGTGGCAGGACTGCAGAAACTTGATCTGATCTGTTGTTGTGGGATTGCTTCACTCTGTCTATAGCATGCTGCTTCTGCTGTTTAGCATGCACATAGTGTGTTGTATCTTCACCAGGTTGGCACAACATTTTTAAGTGTGCCCTGGTGCTGCTCCTGGCTTGTTCTTCTACACACCTCATTGAACTAGGGTTGATCCCCTGGTTTGTTGGTAATGGTAGAGTGAAGGATAATCCGGACCGTGAGGATACAGTTCTGCTGCTTAGGGCCTCAGTGCCCCATGGATGCCCAGCTAGATCTGTTGTGAATCTATCTCATTTAGCACAGTGGTAGTGCCACACAATGTGATGGAGGGTATGCTTATTGTGAAGACAGGACCTCATCTCCACAAGGACTGTGCTGTGGTCACTCCTAATACTGTCATGGACAAATGAATTCTGGACAGTTAGATTGGTGAGGACAAGGTCAAGTAGGTTTTCCCCTCATGTTGGTTCTCACCACCTGCTGCAGGCCCAATCTGGTAGCTGTGTCCTTCAGGACGTAGTGGTGCTATGGAGCCACTTTTGGTGATGGACATTGAAGCCCCCAACCCAGTGTACATTCTACGCCCATGCTACCCTGAGTGCTTCTTCCAAGTGGTGTTCAACATGAAGAGTGCTGATTCATCAATTGAGGGAGGGTGGTAGATAGTAATCACCAAGAGGTTTCCTTGCCCATATTTGACCTGATGCCATGAGACTTCATTCAGAGTCCAGAGTCAATCTTGAGGACTCCCAGAGCCACTCCCTCCGATTGTACACTACTGTACCATCACTTTTGGTGGGTCTGTCCTACGGTTGGGACAGGACATACCAGGGGATGGTGATGGAGGAGTCTGGGACAATGCTGAAAGGTATTGTTCTGTCAGTATGACTAAGTTAGACTGTGGAACAATTATCCCAATTTTCGCACGTTCCCAGATGCTAGTGAAAAAGCAAATAAGAGAACATAAGAAATATGAGCAGGAGTAGGCCATTTGGCCCCTCAAGCCTGCCTCACTATTCAGTAAGATCATGGCTGATCTGCCCCAGACCTCAACTCCTCTTTCGTGCCAGCTCCTCATAGCCCTCAACTCCCCGATTATTTCAAAAATCGATCTACCTTCTCTTTAAATACTTTCAGTGATCTAGCCTCCACAACTCTCTGGGGTAGAGAATTTCAGACATTCACTACCCTCTGAGAGAAGAAATTCCTTTGCATCTCAGTTTTAAATGAGTGTCCCCTTATTCTGTAACTATGTTCCCCAGTTCGAGATTCCCCCGCTAGTGGAAACATCTTCTCAACATCTAGCTTGTCAAGCCCCCTCAGAATCTTGTACATTTCAATAAGATCACCCCTCATTCTTCTAAACTCTAATGAATAAAGGCCTAACCTGTTTAGCTGTTCTTGATAAATCAATCCCTTCATCCCAGGAATCAGCCTAGTGAATCTCTTTTGAACTGCCTCCAATGCCTGTATATCCTTTCTTAAATACGGTGACCAAAACTGTACACAGTACTCCAGGTGCAGCCTCACCAACACCCTGTACAGTTGTAACAAGACTTTCCTATTTTTAAACTCCAACCCCCTAGCAATAAAGGCCAAAATTCCATTTGCCTTCTTAATTACTTGCTACACCTGCATGCTAACTTTTTGTGATTCATGCACAAGATCCCTCTGTGCTGAACTTTTTTGGAGTCTCACTCCATTTAAATAATAGTCTGCCTTTTGATTCTAAAATAAAAACAAGAAATGCTGGAAATACTCAACAGGTCTGGCAGCATCTGTGGAGAGAGAAGCAGAGTTAACATTTCAGGTCAGTGACCCTTCTTCAGAACTACTACCTTTTGATTCTTCCTACCAAAGTGCATGACCTCACACTTTCCTACATTAAACTCCATCTGCCATGTTTTTGCCCACTCACTCAACCTATCTATATCCCCTTGCAGGTTGTTTGTGTCCTCATCACAACATGCCCTCCCACCTATTTTTTGTATCATCAGCAAATTTGGATATATTACATTCTGCCCCCTCTTCCAAGTCATTAATATGGACAGTAAATAGTTGAGGCCTGAGGACTGATCCTTATGGCACTCCACTAGTTATGTCTTTCCAACCTGAAAAAGACCCATTAATCCCAACTCTGTCTTCTGTGAGTTAACCAATCCTCAATCCATTCTAATACATTACCCCCAATACCGTGAACTCCTATCTTGTACAATAATCTTTTATGTGGCACCTTATCGAATGCCTTCTGGAAATCCAAATACACTACATCTACTGGTTCCCCTTTTTCAACTCTGCTTGTTATATCCGCAAACAACGCTAGCAAATTTCAGATATGATTTCCATTTCACAAAACCACGTTGACTCCGTTTGATTGTATTAACCTTTCTAAATGTCCTGCTGTTTCTTCCTTAATAATGGACTCTCGCATTTTTCCAACGACTGATGTTAGGCTGACCTGGCCTATAGTTTCCTGCTTTTTGTCTCCCTCCCTTCTTGAACATTGGGGGGGGTCACATTAGCAGTTTTCCAATCCGCTGCGACCCTCCCAAAATCCAGTGAGTTCTGGAATATTTTGACCAATGCCTCCACTATCTCTGCAGCCACTTCAAAGAGAGAGCATGAAAAGAGACTGGCAGCTAGCATCAAAGTAAATCCCAAGGTAATCTATAGGCATATAAATAGTAAGATGGTGGTAAAAGGAGGAGTGGGGCCGATTAGGGACCAGAAAGGGGATTTACACATGGAGGAAGAGGCCATAGCTGAGGTATTAAATGAATACTTTGCATCTGTCTTTGCCTGGGTTGCATCTTCTTTCTTGATAATGTTGAAAGAGGAGGTAAGTCAGACAGAAGAGGGGTTTAAATTGATAAAGAAGTATTAGATAGGCTGTCTGCACTTAAAGTGGATAAAGCACCAAGACCAGATGAGATGCATCCAAGGATACTGAGGGAAGTGAGGGTGGAAATCGCAGAGGCACTGGCCATAATTTTTCAGTCTTCCTTAGACTCGGGGGTGGTGCCAGAGGACTGGAGAATTGCAAACGTTACACCCTTGTTCAAAAAAGGGTGTAAAGATAAGCCCAGCAACTACAGGCCTGTCAGTTTAACTTCGGTGGTGGGAAAACTTCGAGGAAAAACCCGGGACAAAGTTAATAGTCACATGGACAAATGTGAGTTAGTTAAGGAAAGCCAGCATAGATTTCTTAAGGGAAAATATTGTTTAACTAATTTGCTGGAGTTTTTTGTTGAGGTAACAGAGAGCGTTGATGAGGGCAGTGCTGTTGATGTGGTGTACATGGACTTTCAAAAGGCGTTGATACAATGCCACACAACAGACTTGTGAGCAAACTTGCAGCTCATGGAATAAAAGGGACGGTAACAACATGGATACGAAATTGGCTAAGTGACAGGAAACAAAGAGTAGCGGTTAATGGATGTTTTTCAGGCTGGAGGAAGGGTTGTAGTGGAGTTCCCCAGGGATCAGTATTGGGACCCTTGCTTTTCCTGATATATATTAATGATCTAGACCTTGGTGTACAGGGCACAATTTCAAAGTCTGCAGATGATACAAAACTTGGAAGCATAGTGAACTGTGAGGAGGATAGAGTAGAACTTCAAAAGAACATAGACAAGTTGGTGGAATGGGCAGACAGGTGGCAGATGAAGTTCAATGCAGAGAAATGTGAAGTGATTCATTTTGGTAGGAAAAACATGGTGAGACAATATAAAATAAAGGGCACAATTCTAAAAGGGGTGCAGGAGAAGAGGGACCTAGGTGTATATGTGCATGAGTCATTGAAGGTGGCAGGACAGGTTGAAAGAGCGTTCAATAAAGCATACAGTATCCTGGGCTTTATTAATAGGGGCATAGAGTACAAGAGCAAGGATGTTGAACTTGTATAAGACACTAGTTTGGCCTCAGCTGGAGTATTGCGTCCAGTTCTGGGCACCGCACTTTAGGAGAGACATGAGGGCATTGCAGACAGTACAGAAAGGATTCACGAGAATGGTTCCAGGGATGAGGAATTTCAGTTATGAAGATAGATTGGAGAAGTTAGGACTGTTTTCCTTGGAGAAGAGAAGGCTGAGAGGTGATTTGATAGAGGTATTCAAAATCGTGAGGGGCCTGGACAGAGTAGATAGAGCGAAAGTGTTCCTACTCGTGAAAGGATCGAGAACGAGAGGGCACAGATTTAAAGTATTTGGTAAGAGAAGCAAAAGTGACATAAGGAGAAACTTTTTCATGCAGCGAGTGGTTAAGGTCTGGAATGCGCTGCCTGAGAACGTGGTGGAGGCAAGTTCAATTGAAGCATTCAAAATGGAATTAGACAGTTATATGAAAAGGAAGAATGTGCAGGGTTATGGGGAGAAGGCGGGGGAATGGAACTGAGGGAATTGTTCTTTTAGACAGCCAGCGCGCACACGATGGGCTGAATGACCTCCTGCACTGTAACAATTCTGTTAGTGAGGAGTACTTTGCAGGGTTGACTGGGCAGTGTGTGCCTTTGTCATGTCTGGAGCTTTGGTCGCTGTTGGGCGGTCCTGTCCGATACAACTGAGTGGCTTGCTGGGCCATTTCTGAGGGCAGTTAAGAGTTAACCACATTGCTGTATGTCTGGAGGCACATGTAGGCCAGTTTGGGTAAGGAAGGCAGAGTAGTGTAATGGTCACCATTACATAGAATCATAGAATAGTTACAGCACAAAAGGATACCATTCGGTCATCATGTCCATGTTAGCTCTCTGCGAGAACAACTCAGCTTGTCCCACTCCCCCACCTTTTCTCCTAGCCCTGCAAATCTTTTCTCTTCGGATAATTATCCAATTCCTTTTTGAAAGTCACAACTGAATCTGCCTCCACCACACACTCAGGCAGTGCATTCCAGATCCTAACCACTCGCTACATAAAAAAACTTTTCCCCATGTCGCCTCCGGTTCTTTTGCCAATCACCTTAAATTGATGTCCTCTGGTTCTCAACTCTTCCTGACCCTTCCGCCAATGGGAACAGTTTCTCTCTAAATACTCTTGAACCCTCTTGAATTTGAACACCTCTATCAAATCTCCTCTCAACCTTCTCTTCTCTAGGGGGAAGAACCTCAGCTTTGCCAATCCACGTAACTGAAATCTCTCATCCCTGGAATCATTGTTGTAAATGTTTTCTGCACCCTCTCCAATGCCTTCACATCTTTCCAGAATTGGATGCAGTACTCCAGCTGAGGCCAAACCAATGTTTTATAAAGGTTCACCATAGCTTCCTTGCTTTTGTACTCTATGTCTTTATTTATAAAGCCCAGAATCCCATATGCCTTATTAACGGCTCTCTCAACCTGTGCTGCCATCTTCAACAATTTGTGCACATATACCTCCAGGTCCCTGAGCTCCTGCACCACTTTAGAATTGTATTCTTTATTTCATATTGCCTCATTCTTTCTACCAAAATGTATCACTTCACACTTCGTTGTATTAAATTTCATCTGCCACGTGTCTGCCCATTCCACCAGCGTGTCTATGTCCTCTTGAAATCTATTGCTATCCTCCCGACAGTTTCCAATACATGTCCAAGTGAATTAATTTTGTCCCGGATTGTCGTTTCTGAAAGCTTTTCCACTACCGAGTTTAAACAAACTGGCCTGTAGTTGCTGGGTTCATCTTTGCACCCTTTTTTGGACAAGGGTATAACATCTACAGTTCTCCAGTCCTCCGGCACCACCCCTGTATTTAAGGAGGATTGGAAGATTATGGCCAGTGCCTCCGTAATTTCCACCCTTTACTTCCTTCAGTATCCTCATATGCATCTGATCTAGTCCTGGTGACTTATCAACTTTAAGTACAGCTAACCTTTCTAACAGCTCCTGTTAATTTTTAGCCCATCCAGTGTCTCAACTACCTTATCTTTCATAAAAGCAAAATACTGTGGATGCTGGAAATCTGAAATAAAAACAGAAAGTGCTGAAAATACTCAGCAGGTCTGGCAGCACCTGTGGAGAGAGAAACAGAGTTAACGTTTCAGACCTAAAACGTTAACTCTGTTTCTCTCTCCACAGGTGCTGCCAGACCTGCTGAGTTTTTCCAGGACTTTCTGTTTTTACCTCCTCTTTCACTGTGACTTTGGCTGCATCTTCTTCCTTGGTAAAGACAAATGCAAAGTACACATTTAGTACCTCAGCCATGCCCTCGGCCGCCATGCGTATATCCCCTTTTTAGTCCTTAATCATTCCTACTCCTCCTTTTGCTATTTATATGTCTATTGAAGACTTTTGAATTCCTTTTGAGATCTCGCTTGCTAGTTTATTTCCTAGCTCCCTAAAAGCTGCCTGCAGGACCTCATCCCTCTTTCTACTTATGTCATTGGTACTGACATGGACCAGGACTGTTGGCTGTTTACCCTCCCCGCTCAGAGTGCTCTGCAGCCACTCAGTGACATTCATGACCCTGGCACCAGGGAGACAACATACTGCCCTGGATTCATGTCTGCGCCCGCAGAAATGCCTATTTCCCGAACTATAGAATCCCTTCTCACTGTTGTGTTCCCAATCTTCCTCCTGTACAGCTGAGCCAGCCATGGTACCATGGACTTGGCTCTGGCTGCACTCCCCAGAGGAATCATCACTCTCACCAGTATTCAGAACTGAATACCGGTTGAAGAGCAAGATGCACTCAGGGCATTTTTGTACTACTGCTGCACCTGTTCCCTCTCTGCCTCCACACTCTTAAGCTGTGGGGTGACCACATCCAGAAACGTGCTATTCATATAGTTCTGAGCCTCGCGGATGCACCATGTGAAGCCAGCTGCTGTTCAAGTTCTGAAACCCAGAGCTCAAGCTGCTCCAGCTGATGTCACTTCCTGTACATATGGTTGTCCAGGACACAAGAAGTGTCCTGAGTTCCCACATGTTACATGATGTGAATTCCATGAGACTGAGGATCTCTGCCATGCCTCTATTTATTAAACTAACTGAACTTAACAGAAAGAAACTAAAGACTTATGAAAGGATTATTTAAAAAAGAAACTCACCAGTCAGCACCCTCCCTTGTTTGATACTTCTAGTTTTTTTTTTTAACCTTGCTTCCTGATGCTTACTCTTAATCCCCTCTGCTGCTGTGTCCCCAAACTGCTTCAGTTGATACTACTTTTTTTTTATTCCAAGTGCTGCTTGATAGCACTGTTGATGATTGGGTGTAGACTAATAGGACAGTATTTGGCTGGGTAGGATTTATCCTGCCTTTTTGTGAACAGGACATACCTGGGTAATTTTTCACATTGTTGGGTAGATGCCAGAGCTGTAGCTGTATTGGAACAGCTTGACTAGAGGTATAGCTATTTTTGGAGCACAGGTTTTTAAGTGTGCAGCCCAGATGTTGTTTGGCTCTGTAGCATTTCCCGTGTTAGTGCACTAAGCCATTTCATGATGTCACATGGAATGCTTTGTATTGTTTGAAGACTGGCATCTGCAATGATGGGGACCTCCGGAGAAGGTCGAAATGGATGATTCACTTCGCACTTCTGGGTGAAGATAATTGTAAATGCTTCAACCTTGTCTTTTGCACTGAACGTGCTGGGGTTGTGGTCATTCCTATCAAAGCTGACATGGACAGACACATCTGTGACAGGTAGATTGGTGAGGACAAGTAGGCTACTCCCTTATATTGGTTCTCTTAACACCTGCCAAAAGCCAGCTGTGTCCTTCAGTACTCAGTCAGTGTGGGGCATTCTTCATGATGGACAGTGAAGACCCCCACCCAAATTATGTTCTGTCCCCTTGATACCCTCAGTGCTTCCTTCAGGTGGTGTTCGACATGGAGGAGTACTGATTCATCGGCTGAAGGCGGGTGCCAGATGGTAATCAGCCAGAGGTTTCCTGATCCATTATTTGATCTGAAGCCATGAAACTTCATGGGGTCCAAAATCAATGTTGAAAACTCCATAGGCCACTCCTCCTGACTGCACTGCACTCCAGCACTGGTGGGTCTGCCTTCTGGTGGAACAGGAAACAGGACATCACCCAGGGAGGTGATGGAGGAGTCAGGGATATTGCCTGATAGGCATGATTCTATGAGTATGACTGTCAGGCTGTTGCTTGACCAGCCTGTGGGACAGCTCTCCCAACTATGGCACCAGCCCACAAATGTTGGCGAGAAGGACTTTGCAGGGTTGACTGGGCTTAGTGTGCTTTTGTTGCGACCTGTTCTGAAAACTGTGTCACAGCCAAGTGGTCGTTTCCAATTTGATTCCTGGTTTTCTTTCTAGCATTTTCATATAACTGAGTGACTTACAAGGCCACTTCCGAGGGCAGTTGTGTCAACCACTTTGGTGTGGGACTGGAGTCACATATAGGCCAAACTGAGTAAGAACACCAAGTTTCCTTCCCCAGTGGACATTAGTGAACCTGTTGGGTTTTCATGACAATCTGACAACTTCATGGTCACTTTTGCTGAATAATCCAAGCCAGCAAACACTGCCGTGGTGAAATTTGAACTCAAATTTTTTGGGTTACAATCCCGGAAGCATAACCACTATGCTACCATACAATAAGTATGATCTTTGGGAATTAAAAAGAAAGGGGAAGGCTGACCTGGATCAACTCAGACAGAATGTTAAATGTTTGCTCTTCAGAATCTAAGGGTGGCCCAAGCTGCTGAAATAATTATTGTTTTGGTTGCATTCAAAGGTGAACTTGTCAAATTGAAGGCAAAGTTCACACAGGAGGTAAACTTGGCATTAGTTCTACTTAAAACAAAACAGAACATGGAAAAGTGAAGATTCTATATTTTGTATGATCCTTCAAAGCAAAATCTATGGAAGACAAACCTTTAAGACCCATAAGTGGTAGAACATATTGCTTCGATTGGATATAAATCAGTACATTGGGAAAGATGAAAAACAGTAAAGATCTGATTAATTAAAGATATAAAGCCACTGTTGATTGTGTGTATCAGCACGGGTTGCACTGCAATCAACCAAAATGTGTGTGCTTGGTTACATATGCAATTCCTCATATCCAGGTGACTAATTTTAAATGTTTAAGTGCAGGAAGGAGTGTCTGTTTTCTTATAACGTTAAAAAAATCAAACAAATATCTAAAAGTTTTAAGAAAGTCCAGTAAACCAGGGCACGTTACACCTATCGCTTTGAAGAGCCCTGGAGTTATATATTGTAGCTACTGCATGTCAAAGTGGTGCAAGATCACATCCTGGCAGGGGTCATGCAATATTTGATTTTAGTGTGCTTAGAAGTTAGATCCAGATCTGACTCCCAAGTTGTACTGCTGCTTTTGTGTCGATGGACACCTTAAACCACTTCACTTTGATATAAAACTGACAATACAACTTTACCCTTGGTTATCTATTTTCTCAAATTGTGGAAAAGTATTACCTTAAAAAAAACCTTTTAAAGTCTTAACTATCTTATAGAGACTTAGAACATGGGGGACAAGCATGGAGGTGAGAAATACTTAGTGTCAGCCTTGCCTCAGTTGTAGCATTCTCACCTCTTGAGTCAGAATGTTGTAGATTCAAGTTACAGTTTGGAGACTTTGAACACATAATCTAGGCTAACCCTTTAGTGCAGCACTGAGATAGTACTGCACTGTCAAAAGTATTGTCTTCTGGCTGAGACATTAAATTGAAGCAGTGTCTGCTCTCTCGGGTTGACATGAGATCCAAAGATACGAACATACAAATTAGGAGCAGGAGTAGGCCACTCGGCCCTTTGAGCCTGCTCCGCCATTCAATAAGTTCATGGCTGAACTGGTTACTCCACATTTCTACCTACCTCCGATAACCTTTCACCCCCTTGCTTATCAAGAATCTATCTACCTCTGCCTTAAAAATATTCAAAGACTCTGCTTCCACCTCCTTTTGAGGCCCTATTCAGAGAAGAGCAGGGAGTACTCCTTGTATTTCTCAACTGAAACCACTAAAACAGACTATCTGACTATTTATCTTAATGCTGTTTGTGGGACCTTGCTAATTGGCTGCCACTTTTCGTTACATTATAACAGGGACTGTACTTTAAAAATACTTCATTGGCTGTGAAGCAATTGGGGGGCATCCTGAGGATATGAAAGGTGCTATAAAAATAGAAGTTCTTTTCTATATCCGACTGCTATATAGTGCAGATTTGTTGAAGATAGTAACCAGCGTCTTGAATGGAGGAGGGGGCATAAAATCCACCAGATGGCGCCATATCTACACAGGTCCCTGGAGAGTTTTATGTAGTGGAAGATTGCAAGTCATTGTGTCATACTAAATCAATTAGTCTATTTTTTACATGATCAACAATAGACGAAGGAAGATGGGGGAACAAAGCATTCTTAATTGTTGGATATATGGGATTAACAAAATTAAATAGATTAATATTATAGATAAATTAGATCCTTTTCTTTTAAAAAAAAAGAATGCTCCTGAATTTACTCAGAATATATAGACATCCTTCAATCTAGTAATCTTGTGATCTGCTAGACACAGCTCTTCTGCAATCCCAATTGCAAACTAGATCACTTCTTTAGACATAGGTTACTTTGCTCCTAGGAGGATCTATATGCTGCAAGGTTTGCTATCTGGAGGAAATGCTTCTAATATGCAATTTTATACAGCTTATCTTTAAGAAGGAAGGGGAGATAAAATAATACAAGGAGTTGGAAGCTCTTCAAAAAAAGGTAATTATTAAAAGAAAACTTGATACGATTTAATTGTTCACCCATTTCCAAACAACACTAGAATCTGGATTACTTCAAGACAAGAATTATGCTGAATAGTATAGACAGAAATAATGAAATGTGGTTTGCATATGGCAGCCAAGCAGATATTAAATATGGGCACATTGAAAATGTAGGTCAGTTATAAATTGGGATTGAGAGAGGAAATATGAGCAGATGAAACTCATATTGGGCCAGGATTTCTGCGTATGGCAATTAGGAAATATTTAAGTTGGAAATAACATAGGAAATGTTTAGTCTTGTATCAGTGTAGTATTCAATCTGAAACTTTACCAAATCTGTTATAATAATATGCAGTTTCTGTCTGTCCACGCTTTTCTGTTTGGTTGGTGGGTTGAATTGGTGGGCGGAGCATGGCGCACGGACCGTGGTTACTGGCTCCTGGACCCCGCCTCGCTGACTGGCCCCTGGCCATGCTTATTGGCCCTTGGTTCTCACTGCTCACTGGCCATGGTTACTGTGCTCTGGCTCTCATTGCTCCCCAGCCTCAGTTACTGTTCCCCAGATCTCCCTGCTCCCCAGCCTCGCTTACTGGGCTCCGGCCCCTGGCTCTCACTGTTCTCTGGCCTTGCTTACTGGGCTGTAGCCCCTGGGTCTCAATGTTCCCCAACCTCGTTTTCTAGGCTCTGGCTCTCGCTGTTCCCAAGCCTCCTTACTGGGCTCTGGCCCCTGGCTCTAGCTGCTCCCTGGATTTGCTTACTGGGCTCTGGCCCCTGGCTCTCACTGTTCCCCAACCTCACTTTCTGGGCTCCGGCTCTTGCTGTTCCCCGGCCTCCTTACTGGGCTCCAGTCCCTGGCTCTCATCGCTACCTGGCCTTGGTTGCTGGGCCCTTGACAACAATAGTTGGGCAGGGTGGGGGTGCAGTGGGGGGAAACGGCATGGAGGGGTGGAGTAAGCGGGTGAGATCGGCATGGGGAGGGGCGCAGTCACATGGCAGGTGGGGACAGCATGGGAGGGATGGGTGGGGTGGGGGCAGCATGGGAGGGAGGGGAGGGACCGGCATGGGAAGGACACATGATTGGGGGGGGAATGGCATGAATGGGAGGGAAGGGGAGACTGCATGGGAAAGAGGTGGTACGGCATGGATTGGAGAGGGGACTTCCTGGGAGGTGTGGAATAGGAGAAGGCGATGGGATGGCTTAGGAAGAAGGGGTGGGATGGGTATTGGGATGTGAATGATATGAGGGGGATGAAAGGAATGGGACGGATTTGGCATGAGAGTGATGGCAATGGGAAGGATTGAATGGCATGGGATGGGATTTAAGGAAGTACAGTTGCAATAAAGATACTAACTTCACTGCAAATGTTTTGCGGGTCTCTGCTAGTTATCCAGTAATTTCAATAGGGGAAGTATAGACTACCAAAGATCAAACAGCAGTAATAGAACATATTGAGATAATAAAAAAGTGTGATAACTATGCAAGCAGAAGTAAGTACTTACTATGGATGTCTAGATTTGAATAGGGAAAATAAAGGAGAATGTACTGAATATAGTGCTCTAAAACAACATGTAATGTACAGTGTATAAATGTTCCATCAAACAATTTAGTTTTAGTAAAAGCAAAATACTGCGGATGCTGGAAATCTGAAATAAAAACAAGAAATGCTGGAAATACTCAGCAGGTCTGGCAGCGCAACATCGAGGGCCGAAGGGCCTGTACTGCGCTGTAATGTTCTATGTTCTATGGATGATGGGATAGTGGATTAACCCACCCATATCTCCTTATCTTTGTAGTTGCCTATCTTTATTTCAATAGCCTTAAATTCTTTTCATAACCAGGGAAGTTTCTTCTGAAATGACATTTTAAAGGTGTTATTTATAAATATGCTTAGAATTTGCTACGCCTGTGGAGGGAAGATCTTTTTTCTTTTACCCCCCGCCCCCCACACATCCCCCCCCCCCCGCCCCCACCTTGATATTTTTTTGTGAAGGAGCTATTTGATAAAGGATTAACTGGTTTTGCTGTGAGTGTATTTGGTATACTCCCTGTTCTGGGAAAAAAATGTTCTTATAATCTGTAATTTTACTTGAGGCTCTTTAATTTTATATTTATACCCTCTAATTTTGCATGTCCATTCTGACGAGCAAGGCGAGGACATGAGAAGTCATTGGCGGATAGGATCAGGGAAAACCCTAAGGCTTTCTATAGATATATCAGGAATAAAAGAATGACTAGAGTTAGATTAGGGCCAATCAAGGATAGTAGTGGGAAGTTGTGTGTGGAATCAGAGGAGGTAGGGGAAGTGTTAAATGAATATTTTGCGTCAGTATTTACAGTAGAGAAAGAAAATGTTGTCGAGGAGAATACTGAGATTCAGGCTACTAGGCTAGATGGGATTGAGGTTCACAAGGAGGAGGTGTTATCAATTTTGGAAAGTGTGAAAATAGATAAGTCCCCTGGGCCAGATGGGATTTATCCTAGGATTCTCTGGGAAGCTAGGGAGGAGATTGCAGAGCCTTTGTCCTTGATCTTTATGTCGTCATTGTCGACAGGAATAGTGCCGGAAGACTGGAGGATAGCAAATGTTGTCCCCTTGTTCAAGAAGGGGAGTAGAGACAGCCCTGGTAATTATAGACCTGTGAGCCTTACTTCGGTTGTGGGTAAAATGTTGGAAAAGGTTATAAGAGACAGGATTTATAATCATCTTGAAAAGAATAAATTCATTAGCGATAGTCAGCACGGTTTTGTGACGGGTAGGTCGTGCCTCACAAATCTTATTGAGTTTTTCGAGAAGGTGACCAAACAGGTGGATGAGGGTAAAGCAGTGGATGTGGTGTATATGGATTTCAGTAAGGTTTGATAAGGTTCCCCATGGTAGGCTATTGCAGAAAATACGGAAGTATGGGGTTGAAGGTGATTTAGAGCTTTGGATCAGAAATTGGCTAGCTGAAAGAAGACAGAGGGTGGTGGTTGATGGCAAATGTTCATCCTGGAGTTTAGTTACTAGTGGTGTACCGCAAGGATCTGTTTTGGGACCACTGCTGTTTGTCATTTTTATAAATGACCTGGAAGAGGGTGTAGAAGGGTGGGTTAGTAAATTTGCGGATGACACTAAGGTCGGTGGAGTTGTGGATAGTGCCGAAGGATGTTGTAGGGTACAGAGGGACATAGTTAGGCTGCAGAGCTGGGCTGAGAGTGGCAAATGGAGTTTAATGCGGAAAAGTGCGATGTGATTCACTTTGGAAGGAGTAACAGGAATGCAGAGTACTGGGCTAATGGGAAGATTCTTGGTAGTGTAGATGAACAGAGAGATCTTGGTCAACAACAAAAACAAGAAATGCTGGATTCACTCAGCAGGTCTGGCAGCATCTGTGGAAAGAGAAGCAGAGTTAACGTTTCGGGTCAGTGACCCTTCTTCGGAGAGATCTTGGTGTCCAGGTGCATAAATCCCTGAAGGTTGCTACCCAGGTTAATAGGGCTGTTAAGAAGGCATATGGTGTGTTAGCTTTTATTAGTAGGGGGATCGTGTTTCGGAGCCACGAGGCCATGCTGCAGTGTACAAAACTCTGGTGAGACCGCACCTGGAGTATTGCGTGCAGTTCTGGTCACCGCATTATAGGAAGGATGTGGAAGCTATGGAAAGGGTGCAGAGGAGATTTACTAGGATGTTGCCAGGTATGGAGGGAAGGTCTTACGAGGAAAGGCTGAGGGACTTGAGGTTGTTTTCGTTGGAGAGAAGGAGGAGGAGAGGTGACTTAATAGAGACATATAAGATAATCAGAGGGTTAGATAGGGTGGATAGTGAGAGTCTTTTTCCTCGGATGGCGATGGCAAACACGAGGGGACATAGCTTTAAGTTGAGGGGTGATAGATATAGGACAGATGTCAGAGGTAGTTTCTTTACTCGGAGAGTAGTAGGGGTGTGGAACGCCCTGCCTGCAACAGTAGTAGACTCGCCAACTTTAAGGGCATTTAAGTGGTCATTGGATCGACATATGGATGAAAATGGAATAGTGTAGGTCAGATGGTTTCACAGGTCGGCGCAACATCGAGGGCCGAAGGGCCTGTACTGCGCTGTAATGTTCTAATTGTAAAAAAAAATAGCCTGCATTTGTCTACATTGTCAGTGTCTTTCAGTATTAAAAATCAGGATCATGCCCCTCTCAATCCTTCTCCAAAGTTTTATTCAGTGAGTCTCTATAAATTAAAGTCCTACATCCTAAAATCGTTCTTGTTGCTCTTCTGTGGACCATTTCTCATGCTTTGAAGATAGGAATCCCAAAACTGTACTTAATAATTCAAAGCTGATCACGCTGGTGATCTATGGAAGGTTAAAAGTAACTTATCTTGACTTCTAATCAAATGCACGTAACATGCATCGCAATGTGCAGTTAGCCTTTTTAATAGCTTCATGTTGTTTGGAAACATTCATTGAATGGACAGTTATCACTACCAAATCCTTGTCCTTTTGCACCTTTACAAATAAGGTGCCATTTTTTTTCCCAACACAATTCAACTTGCATTTCTGTACTAAAAATTAATCTGCTTAATATAAGGTCCCTTTTGACTGCTGTCAGACCTGTTTATACTTGTCATCTGGTTACATAGCTTAGTGTTAATTAAGTTTAGTATGGTCCTAAGTGTTTATGAACAGATTGAACAGTAAGGGATGCAGAACAGATTGTTGCGAAACTGCATTAGTTACAGCTTCTTAGAACATTTTATGTTTATCGCTTTGTGCCTTCTGTTGCCAAACTAGTTTTCAGTATAACTAGCTAATTTATCATTATCTCCATGAGCCATAACCATATTTAAATATCTCACAAATAGAACTTCTGAAAAACCCAAGTACATAACCTGCATCTTCTTATTTTCATCTCATCAGTCAGCATGTGTTGTTTCTCTAACCAATGCTGTCTGCCCCTTATGCTATCAAAGTGGTAACTGGATTATTTTAAAGTGGGAAAGATGAGATTCAATTCCCAACAGTGTGGCACATTGTCCCCACTGTGACATTCATCACTGGCATTCTTGGAGATCACCACCTCACTCTCCACTTCCACCAACCATCTTACTTGGCCTACTTACTGGGGCTTAACCTTTCAAAACACATCCCCATCTCATCTATCTCTTCCATTATCTCCACTTGACCTTGCCAGCAGATTAGCTATTACTTCTGCACTCTGAATAATTCTCCAGAACATTCATTCCCTTACGCGAACGCCCTCGCCATCCATGACCTAATTGTGGTTTAATCTATTGATGTCCTAGCACTAATACAAACCTGGTTTATGAGTGGCAATTCCTTCCCCTAAACCCTCTCTGCCTGACTATCCATGCCACTATTTGCTCTGCCTATACTTTCATGATAGTGATGCCAGGTCCAACCTCGACCGTTTTCCCCTATTACAGTGTAATAATGTACAACACCACCCCCCAGCACTCTTAATATAAATGTTGAAATTACTTTAGCACTCTTTTTGTATAGAAGCAATTAAATTGATCTATCCACTCTGCTAATGAACAGATTGAAGCCACCTGAAAAGTACTTCATTGGCTGTGAAGTGCTTTGAGATGTCCAGTGATTGTGAAAGGGGTTCTATAAATGCAAGTCTTTTTTTCTCCATTAAGTTAATGGAATTGGGAATTTGGTACGAGCCTAATATGTGTTCATATAATCACACCAACAATAATTTTTACCCAATACTGTTTGTTGTAGTTTGCATATACAATTTTTGCACCATCAATGACTATTGTCAAATTTGGTAGATAACAGTGTATAAATAAAACCTGATATATAATTTTATGATTAACGGAATAAAGTGTAACACTTTACTCTGACAATTCATTGCACGTTTTCATATATTTATGTCTTTTGTTTCATGGAATTTTAATCACTTTAATAATTCAACATAGAACAGGACATTCTTAAGCCAAATTGTGGTCATGTGCTGGAATATCTGTTACAACACCAAAACAGATGACTATATTTTGGCAATTGTAACAGTTTTTTTTGCCAAAAAGACATTTTGGTTTTAAAAAAAGAATTGTTCGAAAATATTAGTATGACTGCCAGATGCTTCTGTTTTTTTCTTTTAAAAACGAACATATCTCCATGGCATTGGTAGCAGGCCTTTCTGGCTAAAGGTTAAAATTTGACAGATTTACCTTCAGTCCTGCCTGAAAGGATGGTGGAAACAGATTCAGTAGTAACTTTCAAAAGGGAATTGGGTAAGTACTTGAAAAGGACAAATTTGCAGGCCTATTAGGAAAGGGCAAGGGAGGGGGAATAATTTGATAGCTCTTTCAAAGAGTCAGCATAGTCATGATGGGTCGAATGGCCTCTTTCTGTGCTGCAGATTCTATGATTCTACTGCTTCCTGGCTGGTCTGATCATAGCCAAATGGCAATTGATCGACCAGACTCCCATTTGATTGTGGCACTTTGGGGCTCATATAAGGGCTTCGTGCAGGCATATATAGTGCCACAATCAAATGGGAGTCTGGTGGCAATTGCGGGGAAGCCCAGGCAGCAACCAGTCTTATTCCCAGAAAATGATGCTATGAAGAGGGGGCGGAATGGGCAGAAAAAGTAGACATAAGATTTTTAATATATTAGAAATAGTTATATCTTAGTGTTACGATATCTTAATGCGAGAATCTATACCTGTCCACAATATATCATAAAATCTTAGATTTGCACACACATCGAGCCTGATTTTAACTCGCTCAAAACCCATTCAACATAGGATTAAAATAGGGCCCATTGTGTCTTAAAAACCTTACTTCCAGTTGTCAGTTTTTCAATTCTAAGTTCCTCTGTCCAAATTTATAGTAAAAATTGCCTGTGCAAAATTATTATACTGTAATTACAGCCCATCACCAATACCAGTGCTGTAATGTTCAATTGCGTGTCTTCCAGTTCCTCAACTGCAGAGAAACTCCAATGCTCCAACCACCTCTACATATGCTTCCCAAAGTGCCTTAGGTTTTGCTATTTAATTATAAATAATATAAAGTTGAAGCAATCAAAATAACAGAATATAATCGGAGACTGAATTACAACTGCCTTTGGTCCATTTCTCCCAGTGTATCCTTGCTTTGCTTGAAGACAGCTGCTCCTAACTGCCCCTGTGCATGTGCCATGGGAGATCAAATAGTATCTTATTAAAAATATTTGTTCTACACACAGTTCCTCTTTGAAAAACCCTACTTTCCTGTTGTCACAAATTAGATTACAATTTTACTATAACTTTGTTATAAATTCCTGTGTCCACCATTAAAATGGCAGTCCATTTTCAGCTGGTTTCCATCAGTCATTACAGGCTCTGGTCACTAAGTAGCACTATATATCTCCCCATAGATCGCTCAGAAAACGTTCTGAAAAATTTTCATCTGCACTTTTTCAGCAAGTTCACATTATAATATCCAAAATAAGGCTTTAAACAGAATAGAGTTTAAGAATTTACATATATTTTGGAATAATATAAATTTAATCAGGTGAACAGTCTTTTAATGCTTTCATTCAAGTTTTTACTGAGAACCTCAGCTTCTCTCAAAAGCCTTGCTCTGGATATTAATGCACAGAACAGTGATGTTGTAGCTGAATTTAGGTTGTGCAATGTGAACCTGTGTACTGTGCACAGTTTCCATCGACACACCAGTACTGTTCAGTAGCTTAACTGGTGGAAAGTATTTCTTTAACTTCCATCAGTTTTTGCCCAGCTGTTTTTCAAAATTATTTGAAGAAAAGCATGAGGACAAATTTGAAAAGTATCATTGAAGTAGAATTTCTACTATTTTTAAGAGGCCATGTAAGAGACTGTGTGTGTCTATGTATTAAAAAAAAAACAGTACAGATTACAGATTCTGTAAACTTCAGAAAGTGCATTAAATTGAGAGAGTATGTGTTTTTTCTTAATATAGGTTTGTTTTTTAAAAAAAGTTGGATTTTTAAGCAAACTGTCTCTAATTACCGTCTGTGTTGTGCTGACCATTAGAACATGTAAATATTCTAGTTAGTGACATTTGTGAGACAGAGAAGAAGAGTCAGATGGAATGGTAGACAGGAACACTGCGGGGAGAACAATTTTTTTTTACCCCATCCTGAGGGACAGGTGGGTGGGGGAGCAGCTGAGTAACCTGCTACCAAGAGATGGGCCAGTAATTTGAATATGCTAATGAGGCTGCATGCCTAAGATTTTAACAGACTTTTACACTTAATGGCAATGGGCTGGGCTTCCCAGGACTCTGGAAACTCATCCACTGAAGAGCAGCAAGATCAGCCAGATCCTGCACTGCTTGTGTGCCAGGAGAGGCAGGAAATCTCCCTCTGGTTCTTCAGGCAAATCTTTGGCCTCTGTTCTTCCAATCGTTGTCTCTCCTTGCTGCTGTGATCAGCCAACCACAACCCATGTCAATTCCTGATCTTGAGCCCTAATCCATCCCTCTCTCTATCCCAGTTGCTGGGCACCAACCTCCTCGAACTAGCCTCCCTCCCTTCAATCAGCTGCCTCCACTGTGATCAGCCAACTCAGTCCGGGGTCTGATGCCACCTTTCGATCTCAAGGCTGTACCACGATACAATGCTGCCAGGAAATTGTGCTGGCCAGGGTTAAACCTGGAAGATTGACAAAATGTGAGGCACGCAGCCTCATTATAATATTTAAATGATAGACCTGCCTCCTAGGAGTGGGTTGGAGGCCCGCTTCCATCCTGCTTCAGTTAAAACTAGGTTGGAGGCAGTTTAAGATTGAAAAAAAAATTCACATCCCACTGATCCAAACCCACCCATTTTTAGGGGTTAGATTTCCCTCCTATATATATAACGCAACTTGTTCTATTCAAATCTGCATGTGTCATTTAGAATGAGAAGAAAGTTCTGATTTTAGATTTGCTTACAAAAGGTGAACATCAAAATTTCTTACTCCGAGAGTTTCCAACCTTGGTGGAATTGTTTGGCAGAGGTGTTTAGTCCTGGCCAAATACTTTGAGAAAGGGCGGGAGAATCACTGATCATTTTTGAACAAACATACAGCTGGTTATAGATCAGGATTGTCAGGAGTCGGAAACAGGTCTCCTGCCGACCATCTATAATCAAGCTGGCCACCTAAAAGCGAATACATTTTAAAAATTAGTGGGGCAATATTAATTCTGTTTTGAAAATATGTAGAATATACAAGATTATATCATAGAATCATCTACTCTAAGATACAAGGAGTATTATTGCCAAACCAAGGAGATTTCAAACAGGCTAATTTCTTAAACAATTAGCAATAAAATCCTCAAAAAATTCTGTATGGGTGGAGGATCAGATGCCGGTCAAGAAAGCATGGGAATAGTGAAGGATGGATGACACATTCAGCAGTAGATTGGCTGGGGTAGGGCGAGGTTATGAAGATGCAAGTAGGCGATCTTTGTGATGGGGAAGATATTGGGCTGGAAGTTCAGCAATGTGCTGAATAGAACACCAAGATTGAGGAACAATCTTGCTTAATCTGAGGCAGTGGCTTGGGAGGAGGATCGAATCAGTGATGAGTTTATGGCAGGGACAAAAGACAATGGCCGCAAAATTTGGTTATGTAGCATCCATATTTTCAGCACTATGGGTGATGTTTTGTGTCCAAAATTACATCTGTGCTACATGTGCACACTTCTGTGCTCACTGTGCTGGACACCATTTTGGTGAGGTGGTTAGCATGGGCACTATGAGCACACGCTTCAACTATGCAGAGTAGACAGATCGTGACTTCAGTCAGCGTACAACACTGATTTGATTCTAGCAGTGCCATTTTCAACCTCCGCTTTCCAGCTAACACTCTTAATTTCGCACAACTGAATATGGGTTCAGAAACAGGAAGGACCCCCTACTAGTGCTATTTAAAGGGATTATCAAGCACGTTCACCTGAGTTGCTGATTGGTTTCTAATGGCTGTTGCTGAGTTTACAGAAGTATTTGGAGGTTTTTACTACTATTTGAAATTGCTGAAATCTACAGGGAATGGTCTGGCACATGGTGAAGGCCTTGGTTCTCACTTCAAGATTCTGCTCACACAACTTACTCCCCATCACGGGTGCTGTAGTTTCTATCCCTTTTGGCCTGCAGCATGATGGGGAGAATGAGCAGATGCGACACAGAGGAGGCCACACTGCTGAAAGAAGGAGGGGGAGGAGGGAGAGAAGGGCTCTCAGCAGGAAGTAATATCCACCCAAGGTCTTCAAGGAACAATTCTCCTATCTGAAGCTTAGCAAGGAACAGTGTGTGCAATAGTGTCTGTTTCACTAAGGAGATGCTCACTGAAATCTGCCACCTGCTGCAAGCAGACTAGCAACCACAGGGTTCCCAGTAATCTTAATGCTGTTTCATTATCAATTAAATTCTGGTTTCAGTAAACTTAGATGAAATGCATTGCTATTTTTATGTGCTGTGTGATACCATTTTTGTGTCCCCTGGTTGAAGTGTAAAACTGCTATAATTTTGTTTAAACTCAAAATCATATTTATTCAGTAATATTTGCTGAATGAGGTAGCACTTCCTGTATCTTGACGACAACACCATATAATTTGTGATGATAGATACTGATCTGCAAAATGTTTCAGATTTTTGCACACATTATGTATGGAGCTTTCTTCAACTCTGTTATTTTTTGATTTAAACATACAAAAGCATGTCAAAAAGAAGTATACAATACCTTAGTAGTGTCATTCTGCACTGGAACACTTCCAAATACTGCAGGAAATCCTGGAACTTTCTCAAAAACTATAAATCTTTACTTAAAATTCTAAACCTTATATATTATACAAAATAATGGATACCAAGCAATGAATTAAAGGTTGTAACCTAATCTGGGGGGGTCAGATGACATTGTAAAGCACTCAATCCATGGTTAATGGTGGTATCAGATCATCTCAGCTATGTAATTCATTCTCCATGTATTCCTTGTTCATCTGCCATATTATTGTTATTTCATGATCCTGTGTATTCTAATGCATAGTGTAAATTAAGCCTGCTCAATATTGTTAAACCTTTTTAGTTGTGTGCAGGAGTTTGATAAATAGATAGCAAAACTAAGTTAAGCATTACTTTTGCATCAGTCATAGAGTCATAATGCATAGAAGGAGGCCATTCAGCCTATAGAGTCCATGCCAGCTCTCTGCAGAGTAAACCAATTGGTCGCATTCGCCAGCTCATTTTTTGTAGCCCTGTAAGTTTTTATTTCCCTCAAGTGCCCATCCAATTTCCTTTTGAAATCATTCATCGTCTCTGCTTCCACCACCCTTGTAGGCAGCGAGTTCCAGGTCATTATCACTCACTGCGTAAAAAAGTTCTTCCTCAAATCCCCTCTACATCACTTGCCCAAAATCTTAAATCATTGACCCCTGGTCCTTGTACCATCAGCTAACGGGAGTAGCTTTTCTTTGTCTACTCTGTCAGAGTCTTGTACACCTCCATCAAATCTACCCTCAATTTCCTTTGCTCCAAGGAGAATAATGCAGCATCTTCACCCTAACCGTGTAGCTAAAATTTCTCATACCTGGAAACATTTTGGTAAACCTCTTCTGCACTCTCTCAACCACCCTTACATCCTTCCTAAAGTGTGGTGACCAGAACTGGACGCAGTACTCTGGTTGTGGCCTAACCAGAGCTTTATAAAGGTTCAGCATAACCTCCCTGTTTTTGTACTCCGTGCCTCTATTTATGAAGCCCAAGATCCCATATACTTTACGAACTACTCTCTCAATATGTCCTGCCACCTTTGAAGATCCATGCACACGAGCCTCTCTTTCTGCACACTCTTTAGAATAGTACCATTTAATCTATATTGCCTCTCCCTATCCCCTTTGCCAAAATGAATCACCTCACATTTCTCTGTATTAAATTCCATCTGCCACCTGTCTGCCCATTCTGCTAGCCTATCTATGTCCTGTTGCAGTTGATTGACATCCTCACTATCTGCCCGATCTCCAAGTTTGGTATCATTGGCAAATTTTGAAATTTTACTCTCTCTTCCGATATCCAAGTCTTTTTTTATATATCAAAAGAAAAGCAGCAGTCCTAGCACTGAAACTTGGGGAACAAAGCTGTCTACCATCCTCCAGAGTGAAAAACAACCATTCACCATGACCACTGTTTTCTCTATTTAAGCCAATTTTTTAATTCAAGCTGACATTGACCCTCCAGTGATGAGTAAAATAGCAAATCATTTAACAAGCAAATTTGCAGATTATCTGTATGATAAGTTGATAAATAGCAGAAGAGATAGAATCCTAAGTGGGCTGTTTTAAACCTAATGGGGGGAATTTTATGGAGGCGACGGACGTCTCAGCCGCTGGCCAGAGACCTGCATTGCTTCATTTGGGGAAGGCCTACCTTATTACAAAGCACTTGAGAGGCCACCGGTGGGCCTTTCCTGGGATCAGGACCCTGGGGATGGGAAGTCCCGCCTGCCAAGAGCTGCTGGCCCATCAGAGGCTTGCAGCACCTTTGCTCGGCAGCGCCACTGGGGAGGCGGTGCCTGTTGCCGGAATGGCACCTGCTGGAAGCCCAGAATCATGGACCAATGCAGGCCAGAGGTAAGTGATGGCAGGAAAGGTTTCGCAGGGGAGGGGTGTGTAGGGGGGTCGGCAGCAAGGGCAGGGGGGTGACTCTCAGCGACCCCCGCCTCCCACTTCCCGATGCTGAGTGCCTTTGAATAAGGGACCCTCCTCCTTCCCTGGGAAGACCACAAGCAATCCCACACAGGTTTGCATGTTGGGCTCCCTGTGTGGTGACCGACCCACCTGCCGCTGGGTTAATGCCACAACAGTGGGAATAGGCCTTTAATTGGCGGTGGGCGGGGGCTGTCCACGGACCTTTCTGCCACAGACTTAATCAGGGTGTAGGCGGAAAAGTGGTGGGGTCCCCACCCGCCACCATCCCACCCAATTAAATGCTCTCCCCGCCTCCAAACTCACCACAGGGGAGAGCATAAAATACTGCCCTTTGACCTGGTTATGCAGACTTCCAGAAAGTCTTTGGTAAAGCTCCTTAAAGATTGCAACGTTAGCTTAAAACAAAGTGAATTTATAATAAATCATCGAAATAAATAAACAACTGGCTTAAGGAAAGGAAGCAGCAACATGTTAGGGATGTACTAAAACTAAAAACATTCAAAATGTTGAAAATAATATCAGAAAATGCGGTAAATTACACAGTGGTTTTGATTACGCCTAAAACATCACAGAGGGAAGGCTTTGGCTTCATGATCGTATCCCCACATCTGAGTCAGAAGGTGCAACTTTCAAAATTGATAGTCCTGGAAAGTGGCAACTGGAACTCTGACAGTGAAGGTTGACTTCCAGCAGGATGCTTACGTCCGGTGGGCGTAGATGGCCACTGTTCTCTTTGTATGGGGTGTGGGAGCTTATAAAACCCTCTTTCTGTGTAGAGCTAGCCACCCTATAGGCTGGCACATGGCGGCATAGTGGCGCAGTGCTTAGCACTGCAGCCTCACAGCTCCAGCGACCCAGGTTCAATTCTGGGTACTGCCTGTGTGGAGTTTGCAAGTTCTCCCTGTGTCTGCGTGGGTTTCCTCCGGGTGCTCCGGTTTCCTCCCACATGCCAAAGACTTGCAGGTTGATAAGTAAATTGGCCAGTAGCAATTGCCCCTAGTATAGGTAGGTGGTAGGGAAATATAGGGACAGGTGGGGATGTGGTAGGAATATGGAATTAGTGTAGGATTAGTATAAATGGGTGGTTGATGGTCGGCACAGACTCGGTGGGCCGAAAGGCCTGTTTCAGTGCTGTATCTCTAAACTAAACTAAACTAAAAGGTCCCCCTTGGTTTCTTGCCTCTACCTTAAAACCCTCTACTGCCCATAGCAATTTTCTCACCAGGTTATGCCCAATGATTCCTCCCTCAGCCTCTGTACCAAGTAATTTCTCATTCTTGCCGATTTTAACCTCCATCTCGACTTGCCTTGTTCTCTCTCCATGAGTTTACTGCCCTCCTATCCTCCCTTAACTCTCCCTCCATTTACACTCTCCTAACTTTATGCACGCAACCACCTCCATCTCACTATCTCAAGTGGCCTCTTTTCTCCCCCCCATTATCTCAATCACAGCTAAGGCCAACTCTGTTCCCTTCATTGTATCTCTTACCACTCATATTCCTCCCTCCCCATTCCAAACTTCCTTCCTTCTGTGTTCATCTTTGAGGGAAAAAAAACTCTCTCTTCACTTACAACTGAACTTTCAAATTCCCAACTATGTAGACATTCGTCCTCCGTTTGCCATGATACTTCTGCAGCCATGGATCTGCTCATTTGCACTCTCACCTTCACCTTTGATGTCCTTATCCCCTGTAAAAGCCTTGCTTTCTCCCACTCTGGTTGCTGTAATTGGTAGGGCTCCCATCTTTATGGACTTGGGACTTTGGATGCATAATTTCTTCTTGAAGAATTGGAGGATTAAGAACCAGCTGGATTGTTATGCGGGGAATTCATAGCTTTTTGTTTATGGGAAATTGAGCTAAGATAATAATGTGCTTCGTTGTCTATGTTTACTTTGTGAAGAGATGCTGGTAAGGAGAAAATTGATAATGGAGGTTGGGGACAGCTTTTGTAGCTGTAGTAAATGGATTGTGTACAGATCAATTTTAGCAATAATTGCCAATTTTCATTCTATTATTTAACACTAAATATTATGGGTTAAGTATAAATTATCTGGAATATTGTGTAACAAAGCATCTATTTCACATATAAACACGGTGATTCATTCCGTGTTCACAATAAATGCTAACTTTGACATCCAAATAAGTTGTGTACAACAAGTGTGAGAAGTTGAAAATGAGCAATTGTGCTGATAACTACAATTTTGTACATTTTTACTTCTCTAATTCAGATGTATTATAATGCTCCTGTGAAGTGCCTTGAGACGTTTAATTTTGTTAAGTTGTTGCTGATCTAAATTTTATCTTTTAATTGTTTGGTGTGTCTGTATCTTTCTAACTCCATATTCTCCAGTCATACATGTGATACTGTAAACATATAATTCAAGTAAACTGCAAGGATTCCACTTTTTATCCAAATAGATAAATCAAAACCATATTATTTAGTAATTAGTTTTAAAATTTATGGATGTGAATACTTTGTTTTTCTATTACTGCAGATGGCACTGTATCTAGAGCATGTTCTTTTCCCGTTGAATTAGGCTGCTTGACAATTCAGGTTAGATTGCATGTTTGTTATATTGTGCAGTTTTCCCCATATCAGCACACCTATATGGTCAATAAGATAAAATGATGGATAACTGGGCTTGGAAATTAAACAATTTCCCCTTTACTTACAGCAATTTGATGCTGATTACTGAATGTTATAATTCAGTTGCAAGTACAACTTCCTATACAGATTTCTGATCGTTTGTTTCAGTTGTAGTGCAGAGCATCACCACTTTATGGAAATTGAGAATGGTGGATGAGTACATGCTTTTTATATTGTAAGTGAACCTGATGCATAAGCATAAAATTGCAGATGCGGTTTAACACAGAGAAGTATGCAGTGAAACGTTTTGGCAGGAAGAGCGAGGAGAGGCAATATAAACTGAAGGTGCAATTCTGAAGGGGGTGCAGGAACAGAGAGACCTGGGGACATGTGCAAAAATCGTTGAACGTGGCAGGGCAGGTTGAGAAAGTGTTTTTAAGATGCATACGGAATACTGAGCTTTACAAATAGAGGCATAGAGTACAAAAATAAAGGAAGTTATGATGAACCTTTATAAAACACTGGTTCGGCCGCAACTGGAGTATTGTGTCCAGTTCTGGGTACTGCACTTTGGGAAGGATGTGAAAGCTTTAGAGAGAATGCATGAAAGATTTATGAGAATGGTTCCGGGGGTGAGAGACTGCAGTTAAATGGATAGTCAGGAGAAGCTGGGGTTGTTCTCCTTAGAGAAGAGAAGGTTGAGAGGAGATTTGAAAGTGGTGGTCAAAATCATGAGGGGTCTGGACAGAGTAGAGATGGAGAAAAACTATTCCCATTGGCAGAAGGGTCGAGGAGCAGACTATATCGATTTTAAGTTGAATGGTAAAAGAACCAAAGACAACATGAGGAAAAACTTTTTTTGCTGTGAATGATTATGATCTAGAATGCACCGCCTGATGGAGTAGTGGAGGCAGATTCAATCGTGGCTTTCAAAGGGGAATTGGATAAGCACCAGAACAGAAAAAAATTGCAGGACTAAGAGAAAAGGGCTGGGGAGTGGGACTAGCCAGATTGTCCTTGCAGAGCGCTGGCGAGGACTTGACGGGCCCAATGGCCTCCTTCTGTGCTGTAATCATTCTGTGATTCTATTCTATTCTATTTAACAACAGATTTGAAAGTTCATTCACAAGTGATTATAAATGTCACAAATATACCCCAGCTGGCAGCTAAGTATACTATTTGAACTGTTCTTCTCCCCTCTTCATGCCAATTTTTTCTCTTTTCACCCTCCTCTCCTGAGGTCATGTACTACCAGAGTGATAGTCACTTCCTTGGAGGGATATGGTATAGATTGCCATTGAGTTGCATAGCATTTATTGTTGTTGCCATTTTCATGGTGTCAATTGATAATGACCTCTTGTCCCCTTTATATCCCTTGGTGCCATCAGTCATCATGAATGAACTGTCGGTTTTTGTGTAGTGTTTAAAGCCTTTGCCAGATGTACTGAAGGGCATACTGTATGACCACAGCACACTTTGGCACTCTCTGTCCTCTCCATGCTGAGTATAGAATTCAAACGGTTGCTGTCAAATCCTGTCTTGAGGATAGACAATGGTCAAGTAAATCTGGTTTCTAAAACTATCTAAGAGTACGTGACTCCCAATCCAGCATTCTGGGGCAGAATTATTAGCAATTACCTAGGAGTAGTTTACTCACTTTTTCAGCTGTAATCTACCAAGGTTCCTCTGAGACAGTTTCTGAAGCCTTTGGTGGTTGAAGTGAACTGGGAGTGTCACTCGTTTATCGATTTTACATAGTGCAAAAAGATCATATGGATTCACCTCAGCATTTTTTAAAGGGTTTATTTATGTGTGATTTATTCTGGTAGGATATTCCGAGTACACAAAGTATACTTTCATTCAAAGAATACTCTAAAATATCATGGTATTCTACTTTTTTTCTTCTTTTATATCCCCTCACTTCATGTGCCAGTCCCCAGGTAAAAGGGCCAGTCGTCAGAAGTTTTCTCAGGTTTTGTTTCGTAGCTGGTGAAACTCCCATTAAGAAATACATAAGGGTGCTACAGTTTTAACTGCCTTTCACTTGGTGCTTTCCCCAGTGACCCAGCTGTGATATGGAACTTGCTGTGTAATAGCTCCGTCAAAAAAATAATTGCATGAATATTTTTATATTTTATTGAAATTTTGAAAGAAAAGCTGAATTAGTTCCACATGAATCTTTTTATGATTGGATGTATTTGATCTGTATTGTGTTTTTTTATTCGTTCATGGGATGTGGGTGTCGCTGGCTAGGCCAGCATTTATTGCCCATCCCGAATTGCCCTTGAGAAGGTGGTGGTGTGCTGCCTTCTTGAACTACTGCAGTCCATGGGAGGTAGGTATACCCACAATGCTGTTAGGAGGGGAGTTCCAGGATTTTGACCCAGCGACAGTAAAGGAATGGCGATATCGTTCCAAGTCAGGATTGCGTGTGCCTTGGAGGGGTACTTGCAGGTGATGGTGTTCCCATACAAATGCTGCCCTTGTCCTTCTAGGTGGTAGAGATGGCGGGTTTGGAAGGTGCTGTCTAAGGAGCCTTGGTGCGTTGCTGCAGTGCATCTTGTAGATGGTACACACTGCTGCTATTGTGTGTTGGTGGTGGAGGGAGTGAATGTTTGTGAATGGGGTGACAATCATACTGTTGTATGCTCTAGTGTCAATACTGGCCAGGCATGGTTGCAATCTGAGTTCACATTGAAAAGCTTTCAGTAATGAGTTATCTGTAAATATCCTAAATACTCTAGATATACAAGAGTTTGTTTTTGTTTTAAATGGAGACCTGTAAATGAAGCACTAAGAGCCATTAACCAGGACACTACCAAAGTTGGAATGAAGGCAAAATAAGTAGTAGTAAGTTGATACCAAATTTGGACTTCTTAAAAGTTTGTAGACAGTAGGAGAAAGAACGACCGAGATGATGAGTTTCACTTTTTTAAGGTTCTGGGAAAGAATCTCAGTAGGAAATAACAGTGATTTGCATAGTGAGGGTATAGGGAGGATGAACATGTAGAGTGGTGTATTATTAGAAATAAGAAAGGAAAGTTTAGAGAGGCCATAACAGCAAAAACATCAACTTGTATTTCAGTAGCACCTTTGATATAGTAAAATGTCCCAAGGTGGTACACTGGAGCATTATCAAACAAAACAAAAGCAAAATACTGTGGATGCTGGAAATCTGAAATAAAAACAGAAAATGCTGGAAATACTCAGCAGGTTAGGCAGCATCTGTGGAGAGAGAAGCAGAGTTAATGTTTCAAGTCTGTGACCTTTTATCAGAGCTGGGAAAAGTTAGAAATGTAATTGAGTAAGTGATGGGGTTGGGGGAGGGGGGAAGAATAATAAAAGGGAAGATTTTTGATAGGGTGGAGAGCAGGAGAGATTAAAAGACAAAAGGTTTCATGATACAAAGCCAAAGGGAGTAGTGGAAATGGGGCAAGTAAAGAAACAAAACATGTGTCTGAATGAGGTGAATGGCAGGATAGCAGCTCTACATTGGAGAGGCCAAACACAGACTGGGTGATCGCTTTGCAGAACACCTTCGTTCAGTCTGCAGTGTGATTCCGAGCTCCCAGTCACTGACCATTTCAATTCTCTACCTTGCTCCCGCTCTAACCTTTCTGTGCTTGGCCAGCTACAGTGTTCCAATGAAGCTCAACACAAGCTCGAGGAACAGCACCTCATCCTTTGACTGGGCAGGTTACAGCTATCCTGTTATTCACAATTCATTTACCACTCTCTTTGGATTTGTACCATGAAACCTTTTGTCAAAATCAAACAAAATTTGACAGCCATCGAAGGAAATATTGGGAAGATTACCAAAAGCATGGTCAAAGAGGTAAGTTTTAGGGAGCATCATAAAGGATGAAAGAGAGGTGGAGAGGTTTAGGGAGGGAATTTCAGAGTTTAGGGCCTTGGGAGCTGAAGGCAAGGGTTTCAGTAGCAGATGAGCCGAGGGAGGGGCAGAGTCGGGTGACGTTACAAAGATGGAAATAAGCGCTCCTGGAGGCGAGCTCAAAAAATGGCGGGCCCCATGCTAAAGAGCTGCCATGATCTCCCGCGCTGCGGCTCTTTTAAATAGCAGGGGCAGCCCACCCATCTCAATCATGTGGAGGAGCGGGCTGTCCGTCACTGGCATTGGCGTCAGCTGCTGGTGTGTAAGCGCTGGCACCATTTTTAAAGGTCAGCCTGCTCCGCTGGCATATTTGAATTTTTAAAGTGAAAGTAAAATTGTAACGCTCATTTCCAACCTCCCAATAAAAACTGCAGTAAGTTTTTGTCCTTCCCAACCCCCCAAAACACTTACCTTTGAGTTCCGAATAGCACCCCTCCCCACCACCCCCCCCCAACCCCGCACAGACTGCACGAAGTTGAAAGTGTACCCCTTCCCACCATCCCGTACACTGATGATGCTTATTTGACCTCATCCGCCCCTCCCCGCCAGTGTCACGCCTGCTTTCCCCAGACAGGGAATTGAAGGTATGGGAATGCCGGCCGCCATGCCGAAGATCACGGTGGGCCCGGAAGATTCAAGGTGTTGATTTAATTTTATTCATCTTATTAACTTAAATATTAAAATCCCAGCTCCCGTCGCCCTGCGGCGGGGGGGTGCTGTCACAGAGCCTCGCTGCCACTGGGAGGATCGGGCTGGGCCCTCCCAGCTTCAGCTTCCGTGGCGGGCCTCTGCCGCAACCATCTTCTGCCCCCCACCCCCGCCACCACAGAGCCCGATGTCGTGGGCTTGGTAAAATCCAGCCCAAGCAGTGTGACAATTTAGAGACAGCAGAGGGGTCGAGAGAGGTGGTGGTGAGGTAGAAGTGAATGCTTTCAGTGGAAACTGATGTGTATTCAGATGATGGAGATAGCAGGTAGATGAGAAATAGGAGCGGCCCAAGGATAGATCCTTGGGGCACACCCGAGGTAGCAGTACTAATACATTCTATCAATAAAAAAAAGACAAAATAAATAATAAAAAAGGTTGTGATGGAGAGAGAAGCTTGCAATGCATAATTTTAGAGAATGTGTGTAGTATTTTTCTGGCTTGTTGACAAACTTTACTTACTGTACATAAGAACATAAGAAATAGGAGCAAGAATAGGCCATTCAGCCCTTCAGGCCTGCCCCACCATTCAATAAGATCATGGCTGATCTGCCCCAGACCTCAACTCCTCTTTTGTCCCAGAGTAGTGCACAGCATCAAAACTGGATAATTGAAATTCTGTTTTTACATCTAGGGCTATATTATAGCACTTTTACAAATTAGAGTCATACAGCACAGAAACAGGCCCTCCGGCCCATTGTGTCTGTGCCGGCCATCAAGACCTATCTATTCTATTCCCATTTTCCAGCACTTGGCCCGTAGCCTTGTATGCTATGGTGTTTCAAGTGCTCATCTAAATACTTCTTAAATGTTGTGAGGGTTCCTGCCTCTACCACCTCGTCAGGCAGTGTATTCCAGATTCCAACCACCCTCTAGGTGAAATTTTTTTCCTCAAATCCCCTCTAAACCTCCTGCCCCTTACATTAAATCTATGCCCTCTGGTCATTGACCCCTCCGCTAAGGGAAAAAGTCTCTTCCTATCTATCCTATCAATGCCCCTCATAATTTTGTACACCTAAATCATGTTCCCCCCTCATCCTTCTCTGTTCTGAGGAAAACAACCCTAGCCTTTTCAGTTTTTCTTCATAGCTGAAATTAACAATCTACAGTTTTAAAAGGTCAAATGGGCTAATTGCAAGATATTTTTGAAATCATAGTTATGTGCATTTTAAAATTCTGTTCTATAGAGTCATAGAAATTACAGCATATATAATGAGGTTGTGTGGGCTATCGTATCTGTGCCAGTCCTTTTATACTCTCCAATACTTCGTGTTTATAAAGAATGACTGATCCATGCAAACCAGGAAATTACCAGGTTTAATTCGTAACCTGTGCTGAGTTAGCTAATCTATCTAAGGTTGTAAAGATTTGCTAAAATTAGTTTCAATACTCATAAATAAATGAGCACAAACTTGCCAGGCTTCAGACTCTTGATCACTATCCAGCAATTGCTGCTACAAGTGCACATGTGGATGTCTGATGAGGACAGAATCAGCCTCAGCTGTGATGCTTCTTTCTACCTCATAGCTTGCTGACCTCACTTGTCAGTGATTGCAGTTGAATGTTAGTCACTTGGGTATGTACTGGAGGGTAACTGGAAAAGCCGACATCTTCAAGAGGGAAAGGGAGAAATTTAGCAAGTTAAAGAAGGACAAACGCAGTCCTTATGGAAGTTATTTTCGTTTTCTTTAGGTCTCTTAACATTTTGCACAATTTTTTAACCTATGTAGTGGGCTGGCAGCTTGCTCTAAGGTCTGTACCAATGATGGTCTTGAACCAGCCACTAGGCGGTGCATGAGAGCAGTTCTAGTTGCTTTCTGATTTCAGTTAGTATGGCCTCTGCTTTAGAACGCCCTGATGGCTTCTTATCTGGGCGTTTGCAGGCATAAACCCACATGTCATGACTTTATAAAAACATTGGAGAACCAACAGGTTGCACCACCATGCTTCATAATAAAATTCATTCCTTGATCAATGTCTGTTCTTCATTATTTTCTTTAATTTTACTGCACATAAGGAGTTGGTCAGTTGCGTGGGTTGGACAACAGCAGATGAGTTGTATTCAACCAGTGATGATCACCAAATCCTGAAATGGAATTTGTTAACAAATGAAACAGTACAGGTAGTAAGACTAGCTGAAGATATCTATCCCATTGACCTGCACTGGTTCCCGAAGACTACAGGGAGCAAGAAGCAGATGCAAGCAGAATTATTTGTGCTCACCAGTACTGATGGTAAGTGTTTTCACGTGTGTGTTTTTATAATATGCTTTTTTGATTTGTGACAGAAATTAATGTTGAGATTTTATTCTCACAGTGCAAAATCCTATTCTGCTTAAATTATCTGAATGTGGACAACAAATAATGAATCCTGGGTAAAGAATACTAAAGGTCTGGTTTTGGTGTAGTGCATTTTGTTCCTTGCTGTCCACCTTTTTCTTTTACTCATTTAATGCTCATCAAGGTTGCAATATCTGGCTTACTATACTCTTTGTACTTAATAAAGATAGTAGTCTGTGGGTTAAGGTAACTGGAGTTTTTTTACAATGTCCTTTATCTATGGCTGCCACTACAATACTCCTCACATGAGGCTCTGTGCAAACCGTGACATCACATCCTGTAATGATGCTTACAGTCTATTTGCATATCTACCTAGCAACAACCTACATCACATTATACTACATCTCCCCTCCAAATTTCTGACTTCATTCATCAGGTTAAGTAAGGCTGTGGCGTTTTCACAACTCTGCCGCAATGCGTTCTCCATTCACATGAAAGTGTTCGGGGTTTAGAGTCTTAGTTCTACCTCTTCACTTTTATTTGAATGGATCTAGTCAATGACTCCAGTTCCATATCTCGATTGTCCTCTGGGTTGTCTGCTGATTGTCATATCACCGGTTCATCAACTCTCTCTGATGACTGATTCTCTTGCATTTTTTCCATTTGTTTCTTCTGTGGAATTGGTACCAATGATCTTCTGTTCCTTCTTATTATCCCCAGGTCAGTCTGAACAACGTATGATCGTGGATTTGGTGATTTCTCCATCACTTCTCTGTATCTATTCTGGTCTTTAACCCAAATCGATTCTCCAGGTTGGATGGCTGACCGATTTCTCACTCTGTGGCATCTATCTCAGCTTGAATCGACCGCTCTCTATCCTCATTCCCTCACCTTTTCCAAGTCTTGTGCACTAATTCATGGCTTTAGTGTACTTGGGAGAATAGGAAGTTGTGTCTTCTACCTTCTTCCCAATAATAGTTGACATGGAGCTAACCCATTCTGAATTGGTGTAGATTGATAACACTGCCAGTTGTAAATCTTCACTTTTATTCAATAACATCTTCACAGTTCGTACACCTCTCTCTGTTTCTTCATTGGTCTGAGGGTATCTTGATGAACTGATGACATGAACAAATCTGTTTGTTTCAGTAAACTCTTTAAAACTTTGGTTTGCAAATTGTGCCTTATTGTCAGATATCTCAATATCTGGATTGCTGTGTGTAGCAAATATTTCTCTTAAAGATTTGATCACAGCCTCTGAACTCTAGCCATGTAGTAACTTAACTTCAACCCAACTCGAGTAATAGTCAACGACAATAAGAAACATCTTCCCTTTTATGCTCAAAGAGGTCCATCCCATGGTCTGGAAAGAAACGAAGGTGACATGATGCACTGGATACCATTTCTTCGATATCTTTTGATATCCTGGGCCACCATACTGAGTTTCTGGCTCTTGCTGTACATTTAGAGATCCCTAAATGCCCTTGGTGTAATTTCTCCAAGATATCCAATCTTAAAGCTCTTGGGATGACCAATCTTTCGTCGTAGACTAGCACATCATCCAAAAATCTCAGATGACCTCTTTGCGCATGATAATTCCTTAAAATCGGGTTATGTAGCATATATGCTGGCCAAGCATTTTGACAATATTCTCTTGTTCTATCGCATACCTCGTCTTCTTTCTATAAGTGTTTGATTTTACTCAATTTTTTAGCTGTTGCCCTAAATTCTCAGAGTTCTACTTCCTCAAAAGTAAGACATCTCTTTCTTCAGGTCTGCCAATTGTTGCTCTTGATGATGCATCTGCTGTTGTTTGTTGTTTACCTGGAATATATTTGGTCGTCGAATTAAACCTCATTAGTCTTAATTGAAATCTTTGTTCATATGCTGGTAACTTTGCTAGCTCTTTTGAATTCAACGACGTTACAAGTGGTTTGTGGTTGGTTTCAATCTTGAACTTAAGGCCCAATACGTAGTCCAAAAATTTTTCTCATGCCCATGTTGCTGCCAACGCTTCCTTCTCAATAACTGCATATCTCTATTCGGTTTCAGTTAACAAACGAGAAGCGAAATACACAGGCCTGCATCTTCCATCCTTCTGGTTTTGAAACAGGCCTGCACCTAATCCTGTTGCTGATGCATCTGCCGCAATTATGGTCATTAGGTCTGGATCATAGTGCGTTAAGGATTTTTTTCTGGCTTTCTCTACAATACTGCATATTACTGCTCTTTAGCAGTTGTCACAAAGGCTTGTTTATTGTAGCTAAATTTGGTAAGAATTTCCCTACCTGATCCACCATTCCCATGAATCATTGTAGTTCTGTAATGTTCTTTCATTCTGGGAAAGCTTTTATTGCCTTCATCTTCTGTGGATCTGCCTTGATAACTGACCCATTAATAATGTGACAAGGAACTTCACTGTTGTCTGCAAAAATACATGCTTCTCATTTAACATGAGACCTGCTTCTTCTAGTCTTTGTAATACAGCTCTTACCCTTGTGTCGTATTCCTTCTGGTTTGCTCCGTGAATTAGGATGTCAGTCATGTGACAGATTATTCCCTCTAAGCCTTCCAGAATTCTTGACATCGTTCTCTGAAAGATCTCCGGTGCCGATGTTATACCAAATGGTAACCTGCTGAAACAGAATCTCCCCAATTTTTTTTTTATTCATTTGGGGGACGAGATGTGACCAGACTCCAGAGCTTAGATCTGATCCGTTGGTTGTGGGATCACTTAGTTCTGTCTATCGTATGCTGCTTATGCTGTTTAGCACACATGTAGTCCTGGGTAGTTGCTTCACCAGGTTGACACCTCATTTTGAGGAATGCCTGGTGCTGCTCCTGGCATGCCCTCCTGCACTCTTCATTGAATCAGGGTTGCTCCCCCAGCTTGATGGTAATAGCACAGTGGGGTATATGCCAGGCCATGAGATTACAGATTGAGGTTGAGTACAATTCTGTTGCTGCTGATGGCCCACAGCGCCTCATGGATGCCCAGTTTTGAGTTGCTAGATCTGTTCGAAATCTATTCTATTTGGCATGGTGGTAGTGCCATACAACATGATGGAGGGTATCTTCAATGTGAAGATGGGACTTTGTCTCCACAGGGACTGTGTGGTGGTCACTCCTACCAATACTGTCGTGGGCAGATGCATCTACGGCAGGCAGATTGGTGAGGATGAGGTTAAGTATGTTTTTCCCTCTTGGTTCCCTCACCACCTGCCACAGACCCAGTCTATTGGCTATGTCCTTTAGGACTCGGCCAGCTCAGTCAGTAGTGGTGCTACCGAGCCACTCTTGCTGATGGACATTGAAGTCCCCTACCAGAGTACATTCTGCGCCCTTGCCTCCCTCAGTGCTTCCTCCAAGTCGTGTTCAAAATGGAGGAGTACTGATTCATCAGCCAAGGGGGCGGGAGGTGGTAGGTGGTAATCAGCAGGAGGTTTCTTTGCCCATGTTTGACCTGATGCCATGAGACTTCATGGGGGTGCAGTCAATTTTGAAGACTCTCAGGGCAACTTCCTCCTGACTGTATACCACTGTGCCGCCACCTCTGCTGAGTCTGTCCTGCCGGTAGGACAGGACATACCCGGGGGTGGTGATGGTGGCGTCTGGGACATTGTCTGATTCTGTGAGTTTGACTATGTCAGGTTGTTGCTTGACTAGTCTGTGGGACAGCTCTCCCAACTTTGGCACAAGCTCCCAGATGTTAGTCAGGAGGACTTTGCAGGGTCAACAGGGCTGGGTTGGCCTTTGTCATTTCCAGTGCCTAGGTCGATGCTTGGTGGTCCGTCCGGTTTCATTCCTTATGGTGTTAGAAATGTCAACAATTTATACACTTAATCCAACGTCAACGGCCAGAATCCACTCTTTGCACCTAATTCCGTAAATATGGAGCTTTTTCCCAGTTTTACTAAACTTGCATCCACTGATGCCATAGGGTGGATCTCTCTCTCTCTCTCTACTGCTTTGTTAAGTTGAGTGAGGTCTACATAGTTTCTTATGGATCCATTTGGTTTCTGGAATCATACCAGAACACCGTCTAGTTGGTTTAGTTACTGCTGATATCACTCCATGGTTCTTCATTCCTTCTATAACCTTTTTTAACCTTTTCCAGGAGTGGGTGTGGGACCTTTCTCGTTGTGAATAAACACACAGGCTCTGTCTCTTTTCTCAGACTTATGTGATATTCTATCTTCAATTTTCCCAATGCTCTAAATAGCTTTGGGAACTCAGCCTGAAAATCTCTTGGTTGGTTCTCTTGTCCCTTAATTTCTTCTAACCTACGTATCAGTTGTAGGTCGAGACATGCCTTCCTATTCGGTAATGAACAACTCTGATTCTTAATAATATAGAGTGTTTCGGGAATGTCTTTATTCTTGTATCTTAAAGTTGTTCTCAGTTCCCCTATAACTTTCAGCTCTATGCCTCCAGGTCCATATAGCTTCTTGTTTGTTGTTCTAAAGCCTCCCTTCTTTACCCATGGCTCCTTATCTAATAGAACAAAAACCACTGCTCCTGTGTCTAACGTAAAGCTAGTTTTATTTTCTCCTACCATGATATCTGCGGTCCAGCAATTTTCATTTGCTCCTTGTATTTCTCCTAAGAAAGGAGTTTCAATCATTTGCTCATCTTGTACCATGTTTATTCTTTTGTTTAAACACTTTGACCCTTTGCTGGTCTGCAGCATTTGTTTCTTGCTTCTTGATGTAACACATCGACTAGAAATGTCCCTTTTTTCTAGATAGGAAACATTCTGCCTGCCTGCCTGGGCAATTTTCCCGCCCTCTTGGCCCCACCTATTTCAGTGCTGCCACCTCGGGATGATTTTCCCACCTTTCATGCTTTTAGGTGCCATTCCATTTTTTTTTCACAAACACCACTGAGTTTAATGTCTTCAAGATTGGACTTTCCCCGTCCCTTCGGACTAGGGGTCGGTTATATTTTCTAACTTCCTACTGTGTGCTTAGCTGAATGGCTTTTTGTAAACTCAAGGTTTTCCTTGACTGTGGTTGATGTGACAACGCATAATCAATAACCTGACTACGTTTCTATATTGAATCAACTTATCACGCAAGCTTCCATACTCGCAATCTTGTATGCGTCATTAATAAATGGTTCAACACTTTCCCCTTTTCTCTGGGTGTGCTTTTTGCCTGTTCAACGATACCGTTTTCCTGATCTTGAAATATCCTTCCATAACTTTCATGACTTCAGCATAAGTAGTTTGCTTCTCATTGACTCCTTGGGCTATGAGAATGTCGTCTGCACATGTCTGCATGGCGTATAACAATGTACAGATCTGTTCTTTGTCTGGTCTCAATGCTAAACCAGACGTGGAAAGATACCTCTCGAACCTCCGGACCCATTTCGACCACGCCTCACTTTGATCTGGACCTGCCACCTGCTCGAAGGCCTCTGGCAAGGGCAATGAATTTTTCATTGTCTTCTGTTTTATCAATATTGCTGTTTCATCTCTTGTACGATCACTTTTCTGTTGCCACCATGTAATATCTGGGTTACTACATTCTTTGTACCAAATAAAAATAGTGGTCTGTGGGTTACTGGAGTTTATTTACAAATGTCTATCATCTATGGCTGCCACTACAATTCTCCTCACACGGGGCTCTGTACAATCTGTGACATCGTAGCCTGTAATGATGCTTACAGTCTATTTACATATCTACCTAGCAACAACCTACATCACCTTGTATTACAAAGGTGAGGGATAGTGATGCTGGGGAATGAAACTATTTCCATTTGAATACCCAGAGTTAGTGTCAAGCTGAAAATAGTTACATGCAGATTACAAACCTCTGTTCTATGTGTGTGCGCCTCAGTAAAGCAGCCTTGATTAAACCAGTTTTAACATTTTTCTATTTTCTACACAGTCGCTTTATGGCTTCGACAGTTGAGATAGTTGGCGCAAATGTTTTACTGCGGGTCAATGGCCACTAATGACCGGATTGAAAATGCGACTGAAATTTTTTTTGAGTATTTTACTGCAGAATAATAGATTTATTCCTAAAAGAAACATTTTTGTGCATATTGCAACCTTGGTAATGTCACTTTTATAGATCCGGCAAATTGAAAGTAAAGCTAAGCAACAACAATTCATTGTAGATAGCAGGATCAGTAATTCAGGAAATATTTGAAGCATTTATAAATGAAGGTAGTGGATTATGTATTATTTTTCTGAGCTTAGACCATAGGAATGATTGACTCTTAAGTGCCACAGATATTTTTAGTTACTATGAAACAAATGTGTTGACATTCTTTTAAATAAGTTCACTTTTAAGTTCAAGACATTAAAGATAAACCTCTTCATATGATGGTCACTGAAGTAATTAAAAAATTCAGATTTGTTCAAAATAAGTAACTTCATACGCTATTGTGAAATTAAAGACATTAAGCTATGGAATTATTAATATAATTAAACTTGTATTTAATCATTTACATATCATGTGCAGAATGTCAGTATTCCACAGAGCTGAAAATGGCTGCTACTGCTAGAATCAAAATGGCCACAAAAGCCACTATCTCATTCAAGATGATTGTTAGGCTACTGTCAGTGAGCTAGTTAAATCTTTTAACCATGTGTGATACCTGTTCTATTTTTACATCAGCTACATGTGCTGCAGTTATTGGGCAAATGCTTTCTGAATTTTCTTTGTTCAACTAAAGTAAAATTGTACCATGAGCAAAAGATGCAATTTGAGGTAGCAGGTAATTATCCCTAAAAGCTTCCTTTGTTATGAAGGTGCAGTAGTAAATATTATTTGAGACTAAAGTAAAAATGATGCCGAAAAGGGAGAAACAGATTGGGTAAAATAGCATCCTTTGAATGCATGATAAGTTATAAAAAAAGGCTCATGCATGGCAGTATGACCGTGGCAAATTATGGAAAGTTTTTTTGTGAGAATATGTAGACTGTAGGCTAGTCTTTTTAACTAGTTTGTCCATTTCTTAAATATTTTGTGAGTCATTAAGGCTGTTATTCTGTTTCAAAGGAATGGCCAATACTTTCAACACCATTCACTCATTGTAAATGTCCCAAGGTACTTCACATTCATGAAAAAACTGATAGCAAGAAATAGCAGAAGAATTAAGGGAGCTGACCCAGAGTATGGTCAAAGTGATATGTTTTAAGGAGGCTTCAGATTAAGGGGAAAAAAGTAGCTTGGTGGAAGGATTTAGAGAGGGAGCTCCAGAGTGTGGGGCTAAAGTAACTGCAAGTTGGAGCAAGAATGAAGGGAAATGGGATAGCAAGAAATCTAGCATTGGAAGAACAGAGAGCACATGCTGGCACATAGTGCTGGAGCAATTTGCAGAATGAGGGAGGAACAAAGCCATGGAGAAATATATCAAGCAACCAATATCTCATTTGCCTTAAATGCATTATGCTTGCATGCATAATCATGCATACTAACTAAGGTATAACCAATTATTAACATTTTTCATAGAAGATGATAGAAAATGTGTGCATTCAGTATGCAAAAAGTTGATGAGTAACTTAATGTTTGAAGGCAAATTTCATTTGGTCTCAAAGACTGGACGAGTGGAAAAAAGTGTGGAAGCACATCGTGGAGCTGTGCTGGCAGGGAGATGGAATTATGAGGGAACTGCTTTGGTAACAGGTGAGTAAAATATAAAACTAATACAATCTATTTGAAATTATGCTTCCTTGGGAAAATGCAAAATCGGAGATAAGATCCTTTATTCTATAGCCTACACACATTGTAGGAGTATATGGTAGCTTGAAAGTTTGTTATGTTATGGCGAATTTAGGTGCTGAGCATGCATAAGAAAATATTGTCATTTGCTCCCATATTTTTTTTTTAAAGTCCCACAGCCTGCAATATTTCACCAATTCATTTTTCCGCAACCAATAGTTTTGTTTCTTCATGAAATTAGAACATTAAGTGCTCGAAATGTTCAGCAGGTCGGGAGAAAGAAACATTTAATGTGGTTGATATTAACTCCCCACTTCAGGTAGGGCAGGAGAGAGTCAGTGGCTGGGAGATGGGGGTGGTGGGGGGCACTAGTGGCACTAAAATTGAAAAATTGGGGAAGAGGCAGAATACATAATTATAATTATTTAAATCAGGCCCCTACAGTGCATTTGAGAGACTGACTTAAATTTAGCAGCTGTGGACTGGGTTTCCCGGGGCCCAAGAAACCTGGCAGTGAAATGGAAATGGGAGCAGCCAACTCCAGCAGGTAAGAATGCTCCCCCTCACCCCCTGTCATTCGAGCAAACCTGGTGCTGATCTTTGCCTTCCCTTGTGGGTACAATCGGCTGAGCCCATCCTGCTCCAATTCCAACCCCCAATCAACCTCCCTCCCTCCCGATCGCTGGGCTCCAATCCCCCCTCGCTTCCACCTAATTCCAATCTTGAGCCCTGATCTTTCCCTTCCTCCCTCCAAATTGTCGGGATCTGCCTCCTAATTGCCAAAGACTGATGTCAATGGTTCCTGGCTGCAGCCAACTGCTGCTGGCTTTCCTGCCCAGCAGCCTGCCAGGCTGTCAATCTGGCTGGTTGACGAGCGAAAACAGAAGAAAATAATAAGATGCTAAATTCAACAAGAACCCTGACCGTGATTCTTTGTTTTCTACCGTGCTCCCCCTAAATATCGGGGTCAATGTTTCAGATTGGTGACCTTTAATCAGAAGTGGAAGATGTTAGAGTTGAACAGCTTTAAAGCAAGTTCAGAGCCAGGGGAAAAGGGAACAGAAAGGAACAAAATGGATCTGGAACTTGTATAAATGATTAAGCAGAATAGCAGAGGGGAAGGGAAGCATTCAAAATCTGGCAAAGAGGAATGTGGTGGAAGAAAGGCATTTAGACCACAGTGGTGCGGATTTCCACCCCGAGCACCAGCCCCACTGCTTCATTCCCAGTGGTTCTGGTGCAGCCATCCTTGATTACTAGTACCCACTGTCTGAGTAAAAATGAAAGCCATGGTTAAGTTTGAAATGAGATGTTGTTCCTCGAGCTTATGTTGAGCTTCATTGGAACAGTGAAGGAGGCCAAGCACAAAGAGGCCTGAGTGGGATGGAGCGGCAAGTGATTGGAAGATAAAGGTTACACTTGTGGACTGAACAGAGATATTCAGAAAAACGATTACCCATTCTGTTTGCTGTTTTTAATGTTGAGAAGTCCACATTGTGTGCAGCAAATACTGTATACTAAGTTAGAAGAAGTACAAATAAATCACTCTTTTACCTGGAAAAGGTGTTTGGGCCCTGGTTGGCAGGCAGATAGGACGTGAAATGGCAGGTGTTACATCTCCTGTGTTTGCATGGGACAGTGTCAGAATGGGTGTTCAGGGTGATGAAAGAGTAAACTAGGGTGTTGTGGAGGAAATGGTCCTTTTGGAATCCTGAAAGGGGAGGGAAGGAGAGAGGAGGGAAAGACGTGTTTGGTCATGGAATCACACTGGAGGTGATGGAAATGCAGAGGATGATCCGTTGAATGCAGAGGCTGGTGGGAAGGAATCTGAGGTCAAGAGGAACCCTATTGTAGTTCGTGAGGACAGGAGTGTGGGAAATGGAACAGACAAGTCAAGAACCCTGTCAATCACAGCGGAGGCTAATCCTCGGCAGAAGAAAAAAGTAGACATTTTGGAAGCGCTGGTGTGGAAGGTCGTATGATTGGAACAGATGTGATGGAGGCGGATGGAGAACGGAATTGAGTCCTTACAGGAAGTGGGGTTGAAGGTAGTGTAACCAAGGCAGCCATGGGAGTCAGTGGTTTATTCCTTGTGTCAGACCTCTTGTCAAAAAAAAAATTGGCATAGGTCTCCTGCCTTTCTACAGCAGTAGATTAGATTGTGCCTTTCCATTTGTACAGCAGTAGGCTTAAGCTAAGGAAGATGTGGTGCAGCCAATAAAAGAATTGGCTGATTCCCCTGAACATGAGAGAATATCTGGAGCAAAAATCTGAAAATTATGACAGTTACTGTCTTCGGACTAATTTGCAGTATTCTGCAATCTTTACAGGAAGAGCTGTGGAACCCAGTAATATTTTTTGACAATTTTTGGTATCATTGCATTTCTTGAGTTTGCGATGTGTGACTTTTTATGCAACTGCTTGCTTCAACTTGCTCACACAATGATCCGTAACCGACCCTCCTTTTCTAGCCAATGCAAATTGACCAGGCCTTGGTCTTGGACCTCCATGTAATGGTTACAGGAGGGCAGTGCATTTAAAGGTTATCTTCTACGACCTTCCTCTGTAGTTTGTACTGGTAATAGATATGCTCCTGACAGGATGAGTGACACAGAATAACTGGAAAGATCACCTAGCACATCAATCGATTGGAGGTAAGGCAAGCCTAGGAACACTTCCAGACCATACAGAAACTAAGCAGAACTTCACTTGCAAGTAGAAAATAAAGGTCTTTTTGTTTATGTTAAATCTTGCACCTAATGGAATACTATTGTACTCCTACAGTTGGTGAAGATGGACAAGTTAAGATTTGGTCCAAAAGTGGAATGTTGCGATCTACTCTGGTGCAACAAGGTAGGGTTTTGAATTACAAGATTCTTTTGGGTATGTACTTTGGCTTTGTTGGTGGTAGTAGCGTATTAGATTCCAAGGTGACACCAAATTGGGTACAGCAGTCTTTATTTTAAGCACAGCAAGTATTAAAATCTTTCAGTATATGCTGCTGCTGCTGCCTGTAGGTACTCCTACCAGGAGATATGCCGTCATCCTCATCTATCTTGCACCATCCTCGCACATCCACTATAGCTTGTCTGCAACCGCTCTGTGAAGTCTTTCATGCAACTATGCCTAGGTCGGCCCCCTTTTCTGTTGCCTCCGCTTTGCCCTGTAGAAGAGCTCTCTCTCGCTTTTCAGCTGTGATCAAATGACTGAAATACTGACATTTTCTTTTCTGGATGTCATTATTTGGAGTTATTTTTGCTCATGCGATTTCAAAAGCCTCTTCATTTGTCTTATAGTTTGTATAAGGAATTTTAAGCATACGTCTTAGTATCCACATTGCAAAGGCCTCTATTTTCTTCCACAAATCTTTACTATTGTCCCGGTTTCTGAGGCATATAGGCAAGTGGATAGAATGTCGCATCTTATGGGTTTTTTCCTTGTTAAAAGCTCAAGCTTTCTTGTTAACACATCCTTCATATTTACAAAATTACTTCTGGCTATCTATATCCTTCTTTTGACTTCCTAAATAGACAAACTTATCTACTTCTTCCAGTGTGACACCATCCACTTCAATATTCACTTTAGTTTCTTCTAATGTATTCCTTCTAACTACCATTGTTTTTGTCTTTTTGGTATTTATGCTCCATCCATATTCTAAACTTATAGATTTTACTTCATCTACGATATTTTGTAGGGCCTCGTCTGATTCTGTAAGTAGCCCTGTCGTCCATGTATTGCAAGTTTGTTATGTTCTTACCTCCAGTTTTTTTACACCTGGAAGTACATCTAATTCTCTGAACATTTGTTCTGTGTACAGATTGAATAATTTTGGCACCAGTACACAGCCTTGTCGTACTCCTGTCTTCACTTTAAACATATCTGATTGTCTATCTTCTAGCCTGATGCTTCCTATTTAGTCCCAATATAGGCTCTGGATAAATCTCACATCTTTACAGTTAGTATTTAAGCTGTAATTTATAGAGAAGTAAAACCGTATTACCCTGTTCCCCCTCTTGGGTAGAGAACATAGTCTAGCTGACGATATCTCGAACTCTAGAACTAGAAGCTGCTTCATCTGTGTTCTTTTACCTTTGTTAGTCACACAACCCCCGAACCATCAAAACTGACACCTTCGCCATTTTGTCTTCCCGTATCAGACAGTGTGTATGTGCTGTCTGCTTTCTGATTTGTCTGCTTGACCAAGTTAACTATTGTTTCCTTTTGGCATATCAGAAGAACATGAGGTTTCTTACTCACAACCCAAATATTTACTGTGATCAGGGGCCATCTGTTTGCCAGTTCTGCTTTTCTCATTGTTTCAGGTAATCACAGATGCTAGCACTTCCTCGTCTGATGATGATATGATTGTGCAAGTTCCAATGGTCATTGTACTCTCTCAATGTAGCAACAGTGGTTTTTAGGTTTAAACTAGGACTATTTGTAGGCAGCAAAAGATGTCAATTTCTAAATTCTTACAATAGAACTACATATGGTATGAGACTGTTAGTTGAAACGTCAACAGTAATGTTGCGCATTCCAGTAATTAATTCTATAGAATGTAACTTTATCACTTTGGTTTTGTGGAGATTTTTTTTCTACAAGTTTTTTTGAAGAGAACCATTATGATACAACAATAAATGATTCACGAAGTGTGATATAGCCCCTGAATAGTTATTGCTTGCTGATACTTATACAGAGTTTGGAACATTTAGCAAAATACAAGTCATATGGAAGGAATACTAACTCAATAACGAGGCACTTAGAAGTGCAGACTGACATGGTAAGCCATAGGAATCTAGGAAGAAACATAGGAACAGGAGTAGGCCATTCAGCCCTTTGAACCTTTTAATTAGATCATGGCTGATCTGTATTTAAACTCCATTTATCAAATCATAGAGACTCATGCCTTAAGGCTGTTGAGTAGGAAAAATGTAATTCCAGATCATGTGCAGAATAAAGTATATGTAAATGTAGAACAAATTTAAATTAGGAAGCACTTTTTTTTCTTTTATTCTCAAAAGGAAACTGTCCACGAACTATTGGACTTTGAGTAGAGGAGAGGTTAATGACTAGGCCATAATTTCCAACATGTTAATTCACTGAACTCAATTGTGTGCTCATAAAGAGGACAATAACTTTCCCACGTAAGGTGAAGGAAAATTGGACGGAGAGCTTTCTGGGCATGTCTTCGACAGTTGGCAATTTGGTATTGGGGGCAGATTGTTTACAAAGCCACTTAGTTAGTTTGGGATAGTGCATGGTGAGAAAACTAACAAAATGAGAATTGATAGAAATATTAAAAGAAATACCTTGAAGAATGAATTCTTATGGATCTTCAAAGAATAGAAAGGATAATGAGTTCACCTACTGCTGCCAACTTCTACTTGCCTAATTGATCCTAAGAATATTAACTGTAAACAATTTATATTATGTTACTGGTGAGGTTCCAATTCAACAACAGTTCAAAATGGCATTTACCAGTACTTGTTCAACAGCTGGGGAATGGATTATTCTGAGTGATGGGCAACACAATGTATGTGAGATTAAGTACCAGTTGCGTCAAGCCTGCAGATTGACAGAAAAACAGTGATGGGCTCTGTAGTTCTGCAACAGTATTAAAAATCTTTGCTCATGGCAGATACCTCTCAAGCCTGTGCAGAACACCTGATGGAATAAAATATTTTGTACAGTTGTGTTGCTGATTTTTTTAAAAAAAGACTTTTTATTTAGCTTTCTATTCAATAAAAAAAATCAGTGGAATATATAAGCAGATGTAAACAATTGTAGGTCCAATTTCTGATCAGTTATAAGAGGAACACAATACACCTGAGTCAAAGAAGAAAAAGGTATAGGTTTGCTATGGAAGGATGGAGGAATTTGCCATGAAGTGAAGCTATGGTAAAAGTTGTAAGCAAGGAGAAGGATTTTGAAATCAGTGTATCAGAGATTGAAAAGTTGCCAAAGGTCAACAAGAACAAGCTTGTGATGAAACAGTGTATCCTTTGGCTCACCTTGAGTAATGCCAGGACACCTACTAGTGCGTGTATATATTTTTTTAAAGATCACCCTAGTAAAGGCACAAATGAGATCCTTAATCATTCTAAATTATGTCATCCCTTGTCACTCTAGGAAACAGACATTTCGAATGAAATAGTAGTTGTAAAATGGAGTTTTGAATGAGTTCAAGTTTGTGTCTGTGGGAGAAGTGGGTTCCGATTCATGGGACACTGGCACCAGTACTGGGGAAAGATAGAACTGTTCTGTTGGGATGGGCTTCACTTGAACCATGCTGGGACCAGTGTCTTGGCGAATCGTATAACTAGGGTTGTAGATAAGGCTTTAAACTAAATAGTGGGGGGGGGGGGGGGGTGGGTTCAATTGAAGGGAAGCTTAAAAAGTCGAAAAGTAACGAGAGAGCAGAGGTGCAGGGTAGTGAAGGGGCATACGTTAATCAGAGTGTGACAGGAAGGGACAGAGAATACAAGCATAAAAGTACAGCGGAAATTAGAACCAGAGTAGGTAAAAATGGTAAAAAGTCAAAGCTTAAGGCTCTTTATCTGAATACACGTAGCATTTGTAACAAGATAGATGAGCTGACGGCACAGATAGAAATAAATGAATGTGATTTGATAGCTAACACAGAGATGTGGTTGCAGGATGACCAGGACTGGAAACTCAATGTTCAAGGATATTCGACATTCCGGAAGAATAGGCAGAAAGGAAAAGGAGGTGGGGTAGGTTTGTTATTAAAGGACGGGATCAGTGTAGTTGTGAGTAATGATATAGGTGTAATAGATTGTTATGTAGAATCAGTTTGGGTGGAAATAAGGAATAGCAAAGGAAAGAAATCACTGTGGGAGTGGTCTATAGGCCCCCGAGGAGTTGCCTCTCTGTAGGACAAAGTATTTATCAGGAAATAATGGAGGCGTGTAAGAAGGGCACTGTAATTATCATGGGTGATTTTAATCTGCATATAGACTGGACAAATCAAATTGGCAAGGGTAGCATGGAAGACGAATTTGTAGAGTGCATCAGGGATTGTTTTTTAGAACCATACGTTGCGCAACCTACCCAGGAACAGGCTATTTTAGATTGGGTAAAGTGTAATGAGGTAGGATTAATAAGAGATCTCTTAGTTAAGGATCCTCTAGGGGGAAGTGATCATAACATGGTAGAATTTCAAATTCAGTTTGAGGGTGAGCAACTCTGGTCTCAAACCAATGTCTTCAACAAGGGCAATTACAGGGGTATGAAGAAAGAGTTGTCTAAAGCGGGCTGGGAAAATAGACTAAAGGGAAAGTCAGTAGATGACCAGTGGCAGACTTTTCAGCAGATATTTCATAACACCCCACAAACATTTATTCCAGTCAGAAGGAAGGACTCGATGAGAATGATGAACCACCCTTGGATAGCAAAGGAAGTTAAGAAGAGTGTCAAATCAAAAACAAAGGCGGACAGAGCGGCGAAAGCTAATGGTAGGCCAGAGGATTGGGAATTTTTTAGAAACCAGCAGCGGGTGACTAAAAAAACTAATAAAGAGGGAGAAAATTGATTGAGAATAAATTGGCAAGAAATATAAAAAGAAACCGTAAGAGCTTCTACGGGTATATAAAAAGGAAAAGAGTAGCTAAAGTAAGTGTGGGACCCTTAGAGGATGAGACTGGGGAATTAATAACGGGGAACAGGGAAATGGCAGATAATTTAAACCAATATTTTGCATCGGTTTTCAGGGTGGAGGACACTATAAACATCCCAACAATAATAGATGAGCAAGGTGTAAATGGGAGGGAGGAACTTGTAACAATCTCTATCACAAGGGAAAAGTTGTTTGACAAACTGGAACTAAAGGCAGACAAATTACCAGGACCTGATGGCCTAAATCCAAGGGTTTTAAAATAAGTGGCTGCTGTGATAGTGGAGGCGTTGGTCGTAATATACCAAAACTCACTGGATTCTGGTAGGGCACCAGTGGATTGGAAAACTGCTAATGTGACGCCCCTATTCAAGAAAGGAGGGAGACAGAAAGCAGGAAACTATAGACCAGTTAGCTTAACATCTGTTATTGAGAAAATGCTAGAGTCCATTATTAAGGAAGAAATAGCAGGACATTTAGAAAAATATAATGCAATCAAACAGAGTCAACATGGTTTATGAAGTTTGACAAATTTGTTAGAGTATTTTTTAGGATATAACAAGCAGAGTGGATAAAGGAGAACCGGTAGATGTAGTGTATTTGGATTTTCAGAAGGCATTTGATAAGGTGCCACATAAAAGGTTATTGCACAAAATAAGAGCCCAGGGTATTGGGGGTAATGTGTTGGCATGGATTGAGGATTGGCTAACACACAGAGGGCAGAGAGTCGGGATTAATGTGTCTTTTTCAGGTTGGAAAGCTGTAACTAGTGGGGTGCCACAAGGATTGATCCTAGGGCTGCAACTATTTACTATCTATATTAATGACTTGGAGGAAGGGACAGAGTGTAGTGTATCCAAATTTGCTGACGATACAAAAATAGATGGGAAGGCATGTTGTGATCAGGACACAAAGAATCTGCAAAGGGATATAGATTGGTTAAGTGAGTGGGCAAAAACTTGGCAGATGGAGTTCAATGTGGGAAAATGTGAGGTCATGCACTTTGGTAGGAAGAATAAAAAGGCAGATTATTATTTAGATGGAGAAAGACTACAAAAAAGTGCAACACAGAGGGATCTGGGTGTTCTTGTACATGAAACACAAAAAGTTAGCATGCAGGTGCAGCAAGTAAATGGAATTTTGGCTTTTATTGCTAGGGGGGTTAGAGTTTAAAAATAGGGAAGTCTTGTTACAACTACAGGGTGTTGGTAAGGCCACACCTGGAGGACTGCATACAGTTTTGGTCCCCGTATTTAAGAAAGGATATACTAGCATTGGAGGCAGTTCAGAAAAGGTTCATTAGGCTGATTCCTGGGATGAAGGGGTTGTCTTATCAAGAACGGCTAAACAGGCCTTTATTCATTGGAGTTTAGAAGAATGAGAGGTGATCTTATTGAAACATACAAAATTCTAAGGGGGCTTACCTTCCAGGAGCGAAGCGGAGAGGAGCTCTTCCAGCACGCCGGAGTTTTGAAAAAAGAAGAAAAAAAAGCCAATAGTGACTTCAGAGGAGAGCTGCAAGATGATTGGTTGGTGGGTCACTGCTGTTAGTGCATTTAAATATCTATTTTTAAAAAAAGGGGAATTTTTTTTGTTGAAAATAAACCTCTGGTGATAAGGTGAGTACTACTAAAGTGTTTTTTTAAATTCAGTGTAGCTTATTAAGGACTTTAGATTGGAGTGGGTAGAACAAGGTCCCTAGTGTAATTAGTATTTTTTAACGAAGGGAGTAACTAATTAATCTAAGGGTAAGTCATGACAGGAGAGTTCAGCCCCGTGATATGCTCTTCCTGAGCTATGTGGGAAATCAGGGACGCTTCCAGTGTTCCTGATGACCATATGTGCAAGAAGTGTATCCACCTACAGCTGCTGGCTACCCGCATTACGGAGCTGGAGCAGCGGGTGGATTCACTGTGGAGTATCCGCAATGCTGAGGACGTCATGGAAAGCACGTTTAGTGAGGTGGTCACACCGCAGATAATGGCTGCACAGGCAGAAAAGGGATGGGTGACCACCAGACGGAATAGTAGGTGCAGGCAGGTCGTGTAGGAGTCCCCTGTGGCCATCCCCCTCTCAAACAGATATATCGCTTTGGATACTGCTGGGGGGGATGACCTCCCAAGGGAAAGCAGCAACAGCCAAGTTCGTGGCACCACGGAGGGCTCTGCTGCACAGCAGGGGAGGAAAAGAGGTGGAAGAGCTATAGTGATAGGGGATTCTATCGTAAGGGGCGCCGATAAGCGTTTCTGTGGCCGCAAACGAGACTCCAGGATGGTATGTTGCCTCCCTGGTGCTAGGGTCAAGGATATCTCGGAGTAGCTGCTGGACATTCTGAAAGTGGAGGGTGAGCAGCCAGAAGAAGTGTCCATATTGGTACTAACGACATAGATCGGAAGAGAGATGAGGTCCTGCAAAGTGAATATAGGGAGATAGGCAGAAGGTTAAAAAGCAGGACCTCTAGGGTTGTAATCTCAGGATTACTGCCTGTGTCACGTGCTAGTGAGGGTAGGAATAGGAGGATAAGGCTAATGAATGCGTGGCTGAAGAGTCATAGAGTCATCAAGAGATACAGCACTGAAACAGGCCCTTTGTGGCCTACATTATTCCCTACCACATCCCCTTCTACATTAATCCCATATTCCCTACCATTCTCCTACCTACACTACGGGCAATTTACAATGGCTAATTTACCTAGCAACCTGCAAGACTTTGGCGGTGGGAGGAAACTGGAGCACCCGGCGGAAACCCACGCGGTCACAGGGAGAACTTGCAAACTCCACACAGGCAGTACCCAGAACTGAACCCGGGTCGCTGGAGCTGTGAGGCTGCGGTGCTAACCACTGTGCCACTGTGCCGCCTCTGGTGTAGCTGGTGTAGGCGGGAGGGCTTCAGCTACTTGGATCATTGAGATCTCTTCTGTTGCAGAGGTGACCTGTACAAGAGGGACGGGTTGCATCTGAACTGGAAGGGGACCAATATCCTTGCGGGGAGGTTTGCTAGTACTACTCGGGAGGGTTTAAACTAGTCTGGCAGGGGAGTGGGACCCAAAGTAGTAGTCTCTCCGATGAGATAGTTAAGGCAAATGTAGAGGTTAAAGTAAGCAAGTCCAGTAGGCAGGCCGGGCAGGGGCAGGACAGGGAGCGTGGAAGGTCTGGTAGGCTAAACTGCATTTACTTTAATGCAAGAAACCTCACAGGTAAGGCAGATGAACTCAGAGCATGGATCGGTACATGGGATTGTGATATTATAGCAATTACGGAAACATGGTTGAGGGATGGGCAGGACTGGCAGCTCAATGTTCCGGGGTACCGATGCTTCCGGCATAATGGAGGTGGAGGTAAGAGAAGAGAGGGGAGGTTGCACTATTGATTAGGGAGGACATCACTGCAGTACTTAGAGATGATATCCCGGGTGGAAACGTCCAGCGAGGCCATATGGGTAGAACTTGGAAATAAGAAAGGGGTGATCACTTTGGGATTATACTATAGGCCCCCCCAATAGTCAGAGGGAATTGGAGGAGCATATATGTAGGGAAATCACAGATAAGTTTAGGAATTATAGGGTTGTAATAGTAGGTGATTTTAACTTTCCTAATATTGACTGGGACTGCCTTAGTGCTAAGGGATCAGATGGGGAAGAATTTGTTAAGTGTGTCCAGGATAGTTTTCTGAAGCAGTATGTGGATGGCCCTACTAGAGAAGGGGCTACACTCGACCTCCTCTTAGGAGATGAGGTTGGGCAGGTGGTTGATGTGTCAGTGGGGGAGTACTTTGGGACCAGTGAACATAACTCAAGATAGTTATGGAAAAGGGTAGGACTGGTCCTCAGGTTGAAGTCCTAAATTGGGGGAAGGCTAATATCAATGGCATCAGACAGGAACCCTCAAAAGTTGAATGGGAGAGGCTGTTTACAGGTAAAGAGACATCTGGCAGGTGGGAGGCTTTTAAAAGTGAGATAGGAAGAGTTCAGGGCCGGCATGTTCCTGTTAGATGGAAGGACAAGGCTGGCAAGTTTAGGGAACCTTGGTTGACGAGGGATATTGAGGGTCTGGTCAGGACAAAGAAGGAGGCATATGTCAGGTATAGGCAGCTGGGATCAGGCGAGTCCCTCGAGGAGTATAGGGGATGTAGGAGTATACTTAAGAAGGAAATTAGGAGGGCGAAAAGGGGCCATGAGATTTCCCTGGCAGATAAGATAAAGGAGAATCCTAAAAGATTCTATAAGTATATTAAGAGTAAAAGGATAGCTAGGGAGAGAGTAGGTCCCCTTAAGGATCAGTGTGGTAATCTATGTGGAGCCACGGGAAATGGGTGAGGTCTTAAATGAATACTTCCCGTCTGTATTTACGGTGGAGAAGGTCATGGAAGCTAGTGAGTCCAAGGGAGGGAACAGCGATATCCTGAAGCATATCAACATTACCAAGGAGGAGGTGTTGGAGGTTTTGAAGCGCATTATGGTGGATAAATCCCCAGGGCCTGACCAGGTGTATCCTAGGATGCAATGGGAAGCAAGGGAGGAGATTGCTGGGGCCCTGGCAGAGATTTTTGTATCATCGTTAGCCACGGGTGAGGTACCGGAAGACTGGAGGATAGCTAATGTTGTGCCTTTATTTAAGAAGGGCAGCAGGGATAAGCCAGAGAACTGCAGGCTGGTGAGCCTTACATTAATGGTGGGAAAGTTATTGGAAGGGATTCTGAGAGACAGGATTTATATGCATTTGGAAAGGCAAGGTCTGATTAGGGACAGTCAGCATGGCTTTGTGCGTGGGAAATCATGTCTCACGGATTTGATTGAGTTTTTTGAGGAGGTGACCAAGAGGATTGATGAGGGCAGGGCGATGGACGTTGTCTACATGAACTTTAGCAAGGCCTTTGACAAGGATTCGCATGGTACGCTGGTCCAGAAGGTTCGAACACATGGGATTCACAGTGAGCTAGTCAATTGGATACAAAATTGGCTTGGTGAAAGGAGGCAGAGGGAGGGTGGTAGTGGAGGGTCGTTTTTCAGTTTGGAGGCCGGTGACCAGTGGTGTGCCGCAGGGATCGGTGCTGGGCCCTCTGTTGTTTGTTTGTTTGTCATATATATTAATGACTTGGATGTGAATGTAAGGGGCATGATTAGTAAGTTTGCAGATGACACCAAAATTGGTGGTATAGTGGACAGTGAAGAAGGTTGTCTAAGGTTACAACAGGATATAGATAAACTGGGAAAGTGGGCAAGGGATTGGCAAATGGAATTTAACGTAGACCAGTGTAAAGTGATGCATTTTGGGAAGTTAAACCAGGGCAGGACATATACAGTGAATGGCAGGGCCCAGGGGAGTGTTGTTGAGCAGAGAGACCTTGGGGTGCAAGTACATAGTTCCCTGAAAGTGGCAACACAGGTAGACAGGGTGGTGCAGAAGGCATATGGCATGCTTGTCTTCATCGGCCGAGGCATTGAGTACAAGAGTTGGGACGTCATGTTACAGTTGTACATAACGTTGGTTAGACCGCATTTGGAGTACTGTGTGCAGTTCTGGTCGCCGCACTAAAGGAAAGATGTGGTTAAGCTAGAGAGGGTGCAGAAAAGATTCACAAGGATGTTGCCTGGTTTGGAGGGCTTGAGTTACAAAGAGAGATTGGATAGGCTGGGTCTGTTTTCACTGGAGCGAAGGAGGCTGAGGTGGGTCATGATAGAGGTATGTAAAGTTATGAGAGGCATAGATAGGGTAGATATCCAGAGGCTGTTTCCCATGGTAGGGATGACTAAAACTAGAGGGCATAGATTTGAGGTGAGAGGGAGGAAGTTTAAAGGGGGTCAAAGGGATAAATTTTTCACACAGAGAATAGTGGGTATCTGGAATGAGCTGCCAGAGGAGGTGGTGGAAGCAGGAACAGTAGCAACATTTAAGAGGCAGCTGGACAGGTACTTGAATGAGCAAAGCATAGAGGGATATGGAATTAATGCAGGCAGGTGAGATTAGTGTAGATTGGCATTATGGTCGGCATGGACGCGGTGGGCCGAAGGGCCTGTTTCTATGCTGTATGACTCTATGACTTAACAAGGGTAGATGTTGAGAATATGTTTCCACTGGTGGGGGAATCTCAAACTAGGGGACATAGTTACAGAATAAGGGGCCACACATTTAAGACTGAGATGTGAAGGAATTTCTTCTCTCAGAGGGTGGTGAATCTCTGGAATTCTATACCTCAGAGTTGTGAAGGCTAGGTCACTAAATTTATTTAAGGAGGATGTAGATATATTTTTGAAATCTCGGGGAGTCGAGGGTTATGCAGAGCAGGCCCGAAAGAGAAGTTGAGGCCTGGGACAGATCAGCCATGATCTTATTGAATGGTGGGGCAGGCTTGAGGGGCTGAATGGCCTACTCCTGCTTCTATTTCTTATGTTCTTTATGTTCTTGTGTGTCGCGTGGAAGCCAGAAAGAAAAGCATTAGAGAATTAGAGCCTATTTATGACCAATGTGTGGATGAGAGTTTCTTTGGTGGTAAGAGTGACTTAGAGATGGAGGCAGGCAATGTTGCAGAGATTAAAAAAAAGTGTGATTTTGTTAATGCATAGGATGTGGGGTCTGAAGCTGATCTCATTTTAGATCAAACAGACCCCCAAGATTGTGCAGTGTCAGGCTCAAGCTGAACAAGTGTCTGAGGATGGTGATGAAATTGGGTAGTAACAGGACAGTTTTGATTTTGACTGTGTTAAAGAAAGTTTTGTCTCCTGGATGATTTGATGTTGGATGGGAAAGCAATGGTCGAAGAGTCAAGTGTAATGATGAGACGTTATGGATGTTATCAACATTTCTATGTAACCTGACCATGCTAATGGATTATGTTCAGTGAGGAATAGGGAAAGGCGAAGGATTGAAACAGTGAGCATGGAAGAGAAGCCATTGCAGGACGTGACCTGCACGGGAACAGAACTTTAGCCAGCACTGAAATATATATCACCCTGCATTGAGGTGTTCTCAATCTGATTCCCCTGCATGTTGAATCAACTCATGATGCTCCCCTGTATATTTGAGGATGCCAAGGCAATACAGGACAAAGATGTCTGCAGAAAGTGTAAGCAGCTAGAGAAATTCCGGAGCAGGATTATTGATCTGGAAGCTGAACTGCCAACACTGTGCAACATAAAGAAGGGGGAGAAATACCTGGACACTTTGTTCCAGAAGACGGTCACACCTGTTAGAACAGGGTGATCTGTTCTGGTCAGCAGTGAGGGGCAGGAGGATGTGACCGTGAGTGAGGCAGGTAAAGGGACCGAGCAGACAGTAGTGGAGGAGCCTCAGACTTTGCAATTGTCAAACAGGTTTGAGGTGCTCTCAACCTGTGTGGGCGAAAGCGTGGTCAGCAAGATGGATGAGCAGACTGGCCATGGCGCTGTGGTACAGGAAGCCATTCAAGTGGGGGGAGCAAAAAGGAATGCAGTGGAATAGTATAGTGAGGGGGATTGACACTGTTCTGTACAGCCAAGAGCATAAGTCCAGAAGGGTATTTTGCCTACCAGGGTTCAAGACATCTGCTCAGGGCTGGACAGGAATTTGGAGTGGGAGTGGGAGGGGGAGGATCCAGTTGTCATGGTCCATATAGGTATCGGTGACATAGGTAGGACTAGGAAAGAAATTCTGCTTAGACAGTATGAGGAGCTAGGCACCAAATTGAAGAGCAGAACCTCAAGGGTAATAATCTCAGGATTATTACCTGAGCCACGTGCCAATTGGCAGAGGGCACATAAGATTAGTGAAATGAACATGTGTCTCAAAGACTGGTGTGGGAGAAATGGGTTTCGGTTTGTGGGACACTGGCACCAGAACTGGGGAAAGTGGGGAGTGTATGGTTGGTACGGTCTGCACCTGAACGGTGCTGGGAACAGTGTTGTAGCAAACCCTATAACTAGGGAAGTGGAAAGGGCTTTAAACTAAACAAGAGGGGGTGAGGGATTAAGCCTGGGTAGATGTAGTAAATCAAGGGGTAGAGTCAAGGCAGGAGAGCAAAATAGTAATATGCGAAATGAAGGTCAGAGAATGGCAGGAAGGGACAGAGAGAAAAAACTTAAGAACACACTGATGGTCAAGACTAGATGTTACAAAGATAACAAAAAGACAAAACTAAAGGATCTGGATCTGAATGCATGTAGCATTCATAACAAAGTAGACGAAATTGGCCATTATAGATTGCCCCTAGTATAGGTAGGGGAATATAGAGAAGGTGGGGATGTGGTAGGAATATGGGATTAGTGTAGGATTAGTATAAATGGGTGGTTGATGGTCGGCACAGACTCTGTGGCCGAAGGGCCTGTTTCAGTGCTGTATCTCTAAATAAAAATTTTTTAAAAACTGAGTGCACATTGAAGTAAATAAATATGATCTGAAAGCCATTACGGAGACGTGGCTGAAGGATGACCTGGATTATGTCCTGAATAATGAGGGGTATATGACATTCAAGAAGAATAGGGAACTAGGTAAAGGTGGAGGGCTAGCACTGTTAATCAAGGATGGCATTGGTGCAATAGTTAAAGATGACCTTGGTTCAGGAGATCAGGATGTAGAATTGGTTTGGGTGGAGATGAGGAATTGTAAGGGAAAGAAGTCACCAGTGGGAGTGGTCTATAGGCACCCTAACAGTAACTACAATGTAGGACGGTATACAAGAAGAAATATTGGGCTGGACTTTACGTCAGGCGGATGGGAGCTGGCCACCGACGTAAAAGTCGGTGGCGAACACGCTTCTACCTAGCCTGGGGATCCACCCTGCATTTTATGGGTCCCCGGGCTTTAAGTTTTCAGAGGCGGGACTTGCACCCGCTTGAGGAAGGAAGTCCCGCCTCATTGAGCTGCCGGCCAATCATTGGGCCAGCAGCTCTTAGTCCCAGCAACGCCACCGAGAGCAGTGGTCACTGTTGGGACTGCACGCCAGCCGAGGACATGGAGCCAGGACTGCAGGTAAGTTTGGGTTGCTTCGGGGGTAATCTGTCATACCCCGGCGAGGCAAGAGTGGTTGTTTGGAGGGAAGGGGGGCATCTTGGGTTCTGGGGGTGGTTGGGAAGCGAGGCCCTCAATCGGGCACCCGATTGTCAGCCCCCCCCCCCCCCCCCCCCCAGTGCGCTGAGAGGCCACTAAGTTTCACTGGGCGGCCTTTCACATCTCCCAGACACCCACTTGCTGAAGGTAAAATCCCAGTGGAGGCGGGCGATGGCCCTTAAGGGCCTTGATTGGCCTGGGGCCGGTGGCCCAATTTTCACCTCCCCCCCCCCCCCCCCACCCTACATAAAGTGGGGCAGAGGCGGGAGCGGGTCGGGAAGGCCTCCCGGAGCTTCCCGCTCAATTTTATGCAGATCAGCCATGATCTTATTGAATGGCGGAGCAGGCTCGAGGGGCTGAATGGCCTACTTCTCCTAATTTGTATGTTCATATTGTCATGATCCTGTCTTTTTTTTTCTCTCCGGGAAATATGTGGTGTGCATTTAAGGCTGGAAAAGAGCCGTACTGCTTTAAGGCAGAAAGCTCTAAACACTGAGTCAAAGAGTGCATTCTCGTTGCCTTGGACACAGCCATTCGGAGACTGCGATTCAAAGGGTGCTTTCTCGTTACCTTGGATACAGCCACTTGCACTGAGCATCAAGAGATACATTTGTTGCAATTTAATTTTGAACTGGCTTATAGTGCAAACAGACTGTTCTAACAGGGGACTCAGACAGACAGCTGTATGTTAGCACCTGAAAGAAGAGCTCTCAGCTAATTTAAATTGAAGGAAGAGAATTTAGTCTGCTTATTCATTCTTCTCTCTCAAAATTCAAAAAATGTCAAGCCAAAACAGAGATCTCTGATAATTTAAACTGAAGGAAGGGAAGTGAGACTGTGACAATCTTTTATCCCTCCAAAACTCTAAAGCCTGATTGATTCTATTGAAAGTGTTTGCAAGTTGTTACTTGTTGAAATTCATCGTTGGAGAAAGAAAGTATCACTTACTGCTGGAATTAGACTACGGACTGTTCTACTGTTGAAGAACCTTTTACTCCCCATTGGACGGCTGTGAGGACTTCAAGCAACCTTGGACTTTTTCACCTCCAGCAGGAGTGTAAATTTGCAAGGACTCTAATTTTTTCTATTTTAAATGTTTATATTATAGTAATGTTTAATAATTTTGTTTTTCTAATTAAACAGTTAATTCGTTGATTTAAAGACACCTGGTTTGGTTAGCCTCATTCAGGGGTTAATAGATGGTACAATTTGGCTGGGTCATTCTTTAAGTTGGAAAGTTTAAAATGATATGTTAGGCGATCTGTGGAGGGATGGGATTGAATTAACAGTGCATTGCTCCCACCACAATCAGAATTGTATATTTTGATTGGGGGCTTTGACTGGAACGGTCGGTCATAACAATATGTATGTTCAATACTGGCAAGTTCCTTTAACATCCCGAGCTGAAGAAATATTGGCCTTTGTCACACCAGACGTTCTTTTCCAGTGCCATTCAGGCTAGGGGATGCCCCAGCCACTTTTCAGAGACTAATGAACCAAGTGGTAACCAGTGTTCCTAACTGTGGTTTACCTTGATGTGCTGGTCTACAGTGACACTTGGAAGGATCACTTGGAACAACTCGAAGCTCTGTTTAGAAAATTACAGATAATAACCTTTGCCAAAAATTCAAAAATTAGAATGCCAGACTATTCCAATGGGACTTACTATCACTTAAAGATTATCCACATTGCAGGGCAAAATAACCTGATTGTGGAAGCTTTATTTTAGATGATTAGATTAGAGATACAGCACTGAAACAGGCCCTTCGGCCCACCGAGTCTGTGCCGACCATCAACCACCCATTTATACTAATCCTACACTAATCCCATATTCCTACCAAACATCCCCATCTGTCCCTATATTTCCCTACCACCTACCTATACTAGTGACAATTTATAATGGCCAATTTACCTACCAACCTGCAAGTCTTTTGGCTTGTGGGAGGAAACCGGAGCACCCGGAGAAAACCCACGCAGACACAGGGAGAACTTGCAAACTCCACACAGGCAGTACCCGGAATTGAACCCGTGTCCCTGGAGCTGTGAGGCTGCAGTGCTAACCACTGCGCCACTGTTTATCTCAAATCTAACTTTTCTTTGAGTTACCTGAGTGCCAAAATGGTACAAAGCAGAGCTGTGTTAGCTGCAAGAGTGAATGAGTATGAATGTGAAAGTGTGTTTTAATAATATCATCTATTTTTTCCACAATTTATAATGAAACACTTTTAAAAATGGGTGGAGGTGTTACGAAAGTGCTTCTGTTTTTGTTAACTGTAGTTTTTGAAGATTCATAGTCAAACTGAAGAAATGTTGGACCAGCTTTTTTTCCAAGAGGGTCAAGAGGACACTGAAAGGACTTGTTTGACAACAACATTTACTGGTTGTCACATGACTCAAGTTAAAAATAGAACAGAAACTGGGGAAGATGTGTGCAGCTAGGTCAGATTTGGACTTTCTGTTTCCGGTTTCGCTTTTGAATTGTTTTGAGTTGAGAATGAACTGTTTAAAAAGGGGTTGGAGTTTAAAAATCAGCCTGAAGGACAGAAGCCCAACTCAGGTCAGCCTACAGGAGAAAAAGGAAGAGAACTTGCAAGGAGAAAAGAGAGCTTCCAAGGAAGGAGAGAAGACCACAACCCAGCTCAGCTTTCCAGCACCTCTCTAAAAGACTCTGAGAAGTCCACTATGTCAACTCATCTTGTCCCCTGTCTTTGAAGAAAAGTCTGCTAAATTAATTCTCAATGCCTCCTATAAAGAATTGTTCTAAAAGATCCCAGTGACGCGTCTACCTGTACTGGGAGGCCAGACTGTATGCCCGTTTTGGAACACAACATATCTCATCTGCTTCTTAAAGAATAAGCAAGTATTCAGCCCAAGTGTTTTTTTTCGTTTGTAACAGAACTCTAAACAAAAATCCCTCTTATTTTTCCAGTTAACCGGTGTATATATGTGTGTGTGTGTGTGTGTGTGTGAGAGGGGCTAAGGTAAAAAGGGAACTTTGATATTTCAATCTGTTTATTTATGCTTTACTTGATTACTGGCTGAGACTTGTTTTATAATAATTGATAATTTTGTTGTTTATTCAAGAAACCTGGTTGGTGTGTTTTATTCTGGGATAAAATTAGTCTATGATTGACCGTATCGATCAGTGGGAAAAAATTTAAATATATGTTGTAACCCCTGGAGAAGTGGAACGAGAATAAACAGTGCACTCCTCTCGCATCGGTCGTAATAGCATTTACAGAAATAAATCTCTAGAAACGGAAAGTACAAGAGCCACGATGTCTGTACTGTCTTAATTGACCTTTGTATAAATTGATCCCACCTTTATTTAACATCAGTTACACTTTAGCAAGAGAATAACATAATGTTCTGCACACAATATAGGTTCCTGTCCTTTAAAGGACAAAAAAATCCTCTGATCCATCATGGACAACATCCCAGGATACAAGTGGTGCTGTAACAATGTGTGTACATGGTACTATGCTTAAAGGAGGAGAAGATGCCAGATGAGTAGGGGGATGGACCAATGTGATATTTGGTGATAAGGTCCACATAAATCAATTTAGGTGGGAAAGGTGGTGAAAGATAGTCCCAGGTGGAGAGGTTTCAGTAAGGGAGAATGTGGCATCACCATGAGCCAAATTTCCATCAAGCCATGATGTTGATGCAGTCATCCACAATAAGGTCATGGATGGCTAAGTGAATGGACATTTAGGTGAGATGCAGTGAGGGCAGTGACTGATGATCCACTAGCCATGGATTAGTGGTGGGAGGAATAAGTGGAATGGGATGAAGATTGGAAAGGTTAGTCCCCAATGAGCCTGCTGGGTGGGGAGTCAAGGCAGTAAGATGAGGCCATGACTGTTTCCTTAAATTGCTGAAGGAGGCACAGAGAGAAGGTATGTGCAATAGGGATTCAAGTCTGGGACAGAAGAAAGGGAAGGCCAAGGAATAGTTGAGTGTTGGGGAATGGATTTGGTGGGGAGCGGGGCAAGAAGGGCAAAATAAAAGGGGGCATGACTGGGTAGCAGGACAGAGAAGACATAGGACAGAATGGCCCCTAAGGGATAAAGAGAAGAGAAATAAAAAGGGCAATAGAGTACAGAATCTGGTCCAGAGTGGCAGCCAAAATGCACACACTAATTGACACAGAAACTCTGGTTGCATAGGCATAGCAAAGATTGGGACAGATGTATCCCATTTGTAAATGAAGAATAGGTAGGAGACAAAAAAAAATCCCAAATTAAAGTCGGAGATCTTGGGGTGGGATGTAATTGACCTTGGAGATAGGATAGAGTTAGCTTAGAGCTCTGACAAACTAACATCCAGGTTTGGTGACTGAGTCCTGGAGCAGTTTGAGGGTCAAAGTTTCAGTGGGCACACTGCTTGAAGTAGTTCCATGCAAAATGGGGAGCTGCGGTGCTGTGGAGATCATGAGCATAGACTGATCTAGAGAGTGATTAGTAGTGCACACTAACTGATCCAGTACACCAATGGAGGGATGAATGGAGTCGTCAACAATGGGAAGTAGGTGAACAGTGGCAGAGCAAAGGTCATTGGGCAACAGTGGAGCAGAATCCACAGCAGAATGGAAACCATCAGAAACGGATTAGAGCTAGCTCAATATAGAGCAAGAAATTTTCAACAAAGGAGCCAAAAACTGAGGACATGCTAGATTGTAGAATTGAGATAAACTAGCAGAAAATACAGTCTCCGTACAAAACAATGATAACATTGATGGTCCAGAGCAGCAGAGAAATGGAGGAGGGGATTTCTGGCCAGAACCCATTCAGCCGCAAAGCAAAACTAAGAAACCAGCAGTGCACTGCAGTATAGCCAGAAGCTCAGCTGGTGGACAATGGGCTTTAGTGTAGAGAAAGTTAACTTAAAATTTGAAGTGACTGAGTAGTAGAGCAAAGTCACAGCAGTCAAGTCTTACACTGTAGTATGACACTGTATTAGGAGTTGAGATGTAAATTTGAGCAGATTTCCAGCATGTGGAAAACAAAGAACAAGCTAGGTTGGGAAATGGGCAGTGGAGTCTGCAAAGCTAACTTTAAACTTGCAGCTTGAACTTGTAGTTTGAACTAAAATGGACCCACTATCAGAACTAGACAAACATAAACAGTAAAAGTCGAAGATGGTGGGGGGAAGGGTAAAGGATGGCAACAGATGACCAAGATTGGGATTGTAGAGCAAAGGAGCTCAGTCCAGAGCTCCCAGCCCAACTTGAACAGACAAATGTACAGTTGAATGTTAAGTACTGTATTGATTCCAGCACTTTTTGTTTCTATTTCAGATTTCCAGTATCCGCAGTATTTTGTTCGTCTTTACTTCTATCTAGAGTCATAGTGTCATTTACAACACAGAAGGAGGCCATTCATCCCATCGAGTTAATGCCAGCTGTCCCCGGAGCTATGCTGTCAGTCCCACTCCACGGCTCCATCCCCTTAGCCCCATACTTGCTTAACTTGCTGCTATGTAGAATTGGGCCTAAGCAAAACTTTAATTAGTGGTTTTATCCTGAAATTCATGGTCTGTCAATGACATTTTCTCACTTTTTGGAGAAATCCAGGATATATGATGGCATTCTGGTATAACCTAGCAGTACTTAGTTTGCCCTGAGGCACAATATTCCATAAGGCCGAGTTTTAATACACAAGCATGGACTTGACTATGGAAACTGGCTTTCATGTTGAGCATAAATAACAAGTATTTAATATCGGCTTTAGGTGACATTGTTCTGGTTCTCGTGGATAGGTCAATCTAGTGCCATCATTATCGGGGTAAAGCCGAATGATGATGATGTACAGCATAATTTTGCTGACCTTACAAAACTCCTGTAATCTTTTTCCTGTTTTCATTGCTGAGTAGAAATTAATGCAGAGCATTTCAGTTTACTGCCTTAAATCTTACTGTGCTTCTGACTCAATAAAACTGTTGAATTCCGGTCAGCATTTCAAAGTTTTCTGTTATACATTAGCGTTCCAGAATGACAATGTGTTAATTTCTGATGCGTGCTTTTGACATGTGGTTTCATTGTATATGTGTTGCTCACTGCTGGCCATGAATTACGTAATAATAATTATTTTGGATAGATTGTCTTGGGACTCGTGCCTGTTGTTTCTGGTTATGAATCCACAGTATGTGTACAATGAAACCAGATGTTCAAGGTTTGCAATAAGAATGAACACTCATTGCTCAGGATTCAGTGATGTTATCAATGTAAAGAGGGAAACGTTGCGCAGCAAGAATTTAAACAACAGTCAACAAGCATATTTATTCTGCATTGTATTAATGTTCATACGGTAGATGGCCATAGAAGTATAATTATGCATGTCAGTGACAATTTTGCAGGAATCAGTTATGACACCATCAGTAAGCAACAAGTCATAGACATTTTTGTGAGAAATATAATTATGTCTGGCGGGGGAGGGATATGTTTTGGGAGATCAGGGCATCCTTCTGCATCTGTAACTGCTGACCTCATTGAGAGACTTCAAAGCAACAGAGAAGGGTGTTGAGCTGGATGCCTGAGCACTTGCTTGCTGTTCCATGTTTGCCATCTCCACTTGCAAGAGCAGTGCCAGTTTTGGGGGACAACAAAATAGCATGGGGAGAAGGACACTGATCTCAGCGTGTAGAAAGGGTCAATATGAGGAAATCTGATGCTCCAAATAAGTGCCATCTGCAATATGTTGCAATGGAGGGAGACCTGCTGCCTGTTGAAAGCTGATTGTTTTCAGCTGATTCAGCAGTTGCCTGAGAAAATGTGATGAAGGTTTTGCCCCTTGCAAGTGCAGTGTTTGGCATTTGCTTGATACGGTTGTGCACTGCAAGACTGTCTGATGTGGCAGATGCATGGAAGTTTCATCCTGTGCTTGAACCAGTACCCACCTGAGGATGGGCTGTTCTCTTGTTAGAGTTTCTCCATGGTTAATGGGACCCTCAAGAAAAGTGCAAAACAAAGGAACACATTTGCTTTCGTCTTTCTTGGAAACCTGTTTTTCATTCAGCCAGGTGCAAAGAGCCAGGGTGACAGCGTTGGCTCTGGCAACTCATTGTGTTTTTACTGAAACATGGTCTTCTGCCTTAAAGAGAGCCACCCTTGTATCGTGTCTTCCTGCAGCAGGATCTTCACTACTTCATTATCAAAGGCAGTCGTGTTGTCCACTCATTTCTGCTGCACTATTTTGATTAATCTCTCCACTTTGCATCCTTGCCAGATTTTCTGATTCTCAGCCAAGTGTGCTGCAAGTCACATTCCCTGGGCAAGCTTGTAACTTAATGGTGTTTGAACCACTTGAGATGTATTGCTGTACAGTCCAGCCAAGATGAACAAGATCATCACGATTTTCTAGATGCTTGACATATCACATTAGAAAAGGTGTCAATATGCAGCTCAACAAGGAAGTCCAGGAGACCTGCAGCCTCCTAGGAAGAGGTGGAAACATACTTAGGGGGAATTAATGTGAATGTCTGCAGCAGGCAAGGTGCATCAACGCTGCTGGCTTGGTAGCTAGCTTCAGCAAAGGACGCTTATCACTGTAGCTGCTGCTAATAAATGAAAGCACAAACTATGACGATGGAAAACATGACATCCAGTCAACCTGAATTACCCTACCATCATCCTGAGGTCCCCACCACCACAGATGCCTGTCTTCAGCCAATCCGATTCACTCCACGTGATATCAAGAAACAGCTGAAGGCACTGGATACTGCAAAGGCTATGGGTCCTGACAACAGCCCGGCTGCAGAACTATCCGCGCCTCGAGCCAACCTGTTCCAGTACAGCTACAACACTGGCATATATCTGACAATGTGGAAAATTGCCCAGACATGTCCTATCCACAAAAAGCAGGACAAATCCAATCCAGCCATTTACCGACCCATCAGTCTACTCTTGATCATCAGCAAAGTGATGGAAGGTGTCGTCAACAATGCTATCAAGCACCACTTAAACAGCAATAACCTGCTCACTAGTGCTGAGTTTGGGTTCCGCCAGGGCCACTCGGCACCTGATTTCATTACAGCCTTGGTCCAAACATGAACAAAATAGCTGAACTCAAGATGTGAGGTGAGAGTGATTGCTCTGGATATCAAGGCAGCATTTGACCCAGTATGGCATCAAGAGGCCCTAGCCAAACTGAAGTCAATAGGAATCAAGGGAAAAACTCTCCACTGGTTGGAGTCATGCCTAGCACAAAGGAAGATGGTTGTGGTTGTTGGAGGCCAATCATCTGAGCCCCAGGACATTGCTGCAGGAGCTCCTCAGGGTAGTGTCCTCAGCCCAACCATCTTCAGCTGCTTCATCAATAACCTTCCCTCCATCATAAGTCAGAAGTGGGATGTTTGCTGATGATTATATGATGTTCAGTTCAATTTGCAATTCCTCAGATACTGAAGTAATCCATGTCCATATGCAACAAGACCTGGACAACATTCAGGCTTGGGTTGATGTGTGGTGCAAATGTTACTTGCCACTTAAGTGCCAGGCAATGCGATCTCCAATAAGAGAGAATCTAAACATTTCCCCTTGACATTCAACAGCATGTCCTCAGTACCTTGCTCTACGGCAGCGAGGCCTGGACAACGTATGCCAGCCAAGAGCGACGTCTCAATTCATTCCATCTTCGCTGCCTTCGGAGAATACTTGGCATCAGGTGGCAGGACTATATCTCCAACACAGAAGTCCTTGAAGCGGCCAACACCCCCAGCTTATACACACTACTGAGTCAGCGGCGCTTGAGATGGCTTGGCCATGTGAGCCGCATGGAAGATGGCAGGATCCCCAAAGACACATTGTACAGCGAGCTCGCCACTGGTATCAGACCCACCGGCCGTCCATGTCTCCGTTATAAAGACGTCTGCAAACGCGACATGAAATCGTGTGACATTGATCACAAGTCGTGGGAGTCAGTTGCCAGCATTCGCCAGAGCTGGCGGGCAGCCATAAAGACAGGGCTAAATTGTGGCGAGTCGAAGAGACTTAGTAGTTGGCAGGAAAAAAGACAGAGGCGCAAGGGGAGAGCCAACTGTGCAACAGCCCCAACAAACAAATTTCTCTGCAGCACCTGTGGAAGAGCCTGTCACTCCAGAATTGGCCTTTATAGCCACTCCAGGCGCTGCTTCACAAACCACTGACCACCTCCAGGCGCGTATCCATTGTCTCTCGAGATAAGGAGGCCCAAAAGAAAAAGAACCATCGCTGAAGTTCCCACTATCAACATCCTGAGGGTTACCATTGACCAGAAACTGAACTGGAGCAGCCACATAAATACTGTGGCTACAAAAGCAGGCCAGAGACTGGGAATTCTGCGGCAAGTCCCCAAAGCCTGTCCACCATCTATAAGGCACAAGTCAGGTTTTTTATTCGTTTGGGAGATGTGGGCGTCGCTGGCTAGGCCAGCATTTATTGCCCATCCTTAGTTGCCCCTGAGATGGTGGTGGTAAGCTGTGTTCTTGAACCACAGTAGTCCTTGGGGTGTAGGTGCACCAACAGTGCTGTAAGGGAGGGAGTTCCAGGATATTGACCCAGCGACAGCGAAGCAACGGCAATATAGTTTCAAGTCAGGTTGGTGTGTGGCTTGGAGGGGAACTTGCAGGTGGTGGTGTTCCCCGGTATCTGCTGACCTTATCCTTCTAGGTGGGAGAGGTCATGGGTTTAGAAGGTGCTGTCAAAGGAGCCTTGGTGAGTTGCTACAGTGCATCTTGTATATGGTACACACTGCTGCCACTGTGCGTTGGTGGTGGGGGGAGTGAACGTTGAAGATGGTGGAGAGGGTGCTAATCAAGCGGGCTGCTTTGTCCCGGATGGTGTCGAGCTTGTTGAGTGTTGTTGGAGCTGCACCCATCCAGGCAAGTGGAGAGTATTCCATCACACTCCTGACTTGTGTCTTGTAGATGATGGACAGGCATTGGGGAGACAGGAGGTGAGTTACTCGCTGCAGAATTCCCACCCTCTGACCTGCTCTTGTAGCCACAGCATTTATGTGGCTACTCCAGTTGAGCTTTTGGTCAATGGGGACCCCCAGGATGTTGATGATGGGGGATTCAGTGATGGTAATGCCATTGAATGTCAAGGGGAGATGGTTAGATTCTCTCTTGTTTGAGATGGTCATTGCCTGGCACTTGTGTGGTGTGAATGTTACTTGCCACTGTCAGCCCAAGCCTGGATGTTGTTCAGATCTTGCTGCATATGGACGTGGGCTGCTTCAGTATCTGAGGAGTCACGAATGGCGCTGAACATTGCGCAATCATCAGCGACCATCCCTACGTCTGACCTTATGATAGAGGGAAGGTCATTGATGAAGCAGCTGAAGATGGTTGGGCTTAGGACACTACCTCGAGGAACTCCTGCAGTGATGCCCTGGGACTGAGATGACTGACCTCCAACAACCACAGCCATCTTCCTTTGTGCTAGTCATGACTCTAACCAGCAGACAGTTTTCCCCCTGATTCCCATTGACTCCAGTTTTTCTAGGGCTCCTCGATGCCATACTCTCAAATGCTGCCTTGATGTCAAGGTCAGTCACTGTCACCTCACCTCTGGAGTTCAGCTCTTTTGTCCATGTTTGGACCAAGGATGTAATGAGGTCAGGTACTGAATGGCCCTGGCAGAACCCAAACTGAGCATCAGTCAGCAGGTTATTGCTGAGCCAGTGGTGCTTGATAGCACTGTCGACAACCCCTTCCATCACTTTGCTGATGATCGAGAGTAGACTGATAGGGCTTTAATTGGCTGGGCTAGATTTGTCCTACTTTTTGTGTACAGGACATACCTGGGCAATTTTCCACATTGCTGGGTAGATGCCAGTGTTGTAGCTGTACTGGAACCGCTTGGCTAGCGGCACAGATAGTTCTAGAGCACGTCTTCAGTACTATTGCTGGAATGTTGTCAGGGCTCATAGACTTTGCAGTATCCAGTGCCTTCAGCCGTTTCTTGATATCACGTGGAGTGAATCGGATTGGCTGAAGACTGGCATCTGTGATGCTGGGGACCTCAGGAGGAGGCCATGATGGATCATCCACTCGGCACTTCTGGCTGAAGATGGATGCAAATGCTTCAGCCTTGTCTTTTGCACTGGTGTGCTGGGCTCGCTCATTGTTGAGGATGGGGATATTTGTGGAGTCTCCTCCTCCAGTTAATTGTTTAATTGTCCACCACCATTCACGACCGAATATGGTAGGACTGCAGAGCTTAGATCTGATCCGTTGGTTGTGGGATCGCTTAGCCCAATTGCATGCTGCTTTCACTGTTTGGAATGCAATTCATCCTACAGCTTCACCAGGCTGACACTTCATTTTTAGGTATGCCTGTTGCTGATCTTGGCATGCCCTCCTGCAATCTTCATTGAACCAGCGTTGGTCACCCGGCTTGATGGTAATGGTACAATGGGGGATATGCTGGGCCATGAGGTTACAGATTATGGTTGAATACAATTCTGTGTACTTGGAAATTTAGTTGTAGCTTTAGTTGCTGCTTCGCTGCTCCAGAAATGTCCAGATCTTACAGGGGTCTTTCAGATCCTCATCTGACAATCCTGTGGTATTGAGCTGTTTCAAACCTTCGCTGCCAAGTACAATCTTAATCTTGGTAGTTTGTTTCTCTGGTTCAGTGACTTCCAGGTCTAGGAAACATAGTTTCATTTGTCTGACAGTTTCTAAGTCTATTACTGGATATCTGAAAGCCATTGTCATCATGATCCTTGTATTTTTTGTAAATATATGGCTTTTTGCAGGTATTTTTCACAGGAGCAGTGCTTTTGTGGCCCTTTTAAGAGAAATGTGGTACCTGCCCCTTTTAAGAAAGATAGCCAATGTTTGCATAGGCAGGCTGTGCTGTTTGTTGACACAGCTGTCCGTTTTTTATCACAGAGAAGGAGAACTTTTTTTCAAACTGTTTTGAAGCTTTTTCTTTAAGCTTGCAGTTGCTTACAGTTGCCGCAGTCTTTTGACTGTGCTGAACCTCCCAGTGGTTCTGTCTATTTCTTCCCGCTCTTTTGAGTTTAGGCCCCACCCACAAAGGAGAAAACCGGGAAAGCTGAAGCAGTAATGTCTCCAGCCACAGCCCTTAAAACCTTTCAACCCACTGCCGGATGGGTGAAAGCTCTGATCTCCCAGCAAATTGCCTGCTGTACTTATAGAACTTCAGCCTCTGGGGTCCTGGATGCGTCCTCGCTCACTGCAGTGCTGCGCGGTCTCTTGCTAGCTGCTCTCCAGCTGGATCTTCTGCCACTCAGGCAAAGCAGCTTGCTGTTCTTAGTTCACTCTTTTGATGTATTCTTGAGGAAAAATCAAAAGTTGCCACGATGTGTTGTTCGGTGGTCTTCAGAAAAAATAAATAGATCCTGACCCTGCCGGTATGTAATCTTGTCCTTTGGTGTGCGATCTATTGCTAAGAGTCACAGAAACACAAGTAATATTCAAAATAAAGGTGGGGTTTTATTATAACAAAACATGAACATATGTGCATAAATAATAACTGCAGGAGCTAGTCTTGAACACTTCTTACTATTACAGTTCCGAAGAAGGGTCACTGACCCGAAACGTTAACTCTGCTTCTCTTTCCACAGATGCTGCCAGACCTGCTGAGTGATTCCAGCATTTCTTGTTTTTATAACACTTCTTACTATGTTGGGCTCCACCCACAACTAACTGGTCACATGTGATTCAACATTACTTCCTCTGATGGTGTTCGCTTGCAGTCCTTAAGGTCATCCCGCAACATTTATGATGGATGTCAGCTGGATAATATAACCGAGAACCAGGCTGAATATAGAAGGTTCAGAGGGGAAGTAAAAAAACAAATAAGAGAAGCAAAGAGAAAATATGAAAAGAGACTGGCAACGTTAGGGAATCCAAAAATCCAAAAATCTTCTATAGACATATAAATAGTAAAAAGAAGGTGGTATAGGGATTAGGGACCAAAAAGGGTATTTACACATGGAGGCAGGGGGCATAGCAGAGGTATTAAATGAATACTTTGCATCTGTCTTTATCAAGGAAGAAGATGCTGCATAGGACATGGTGAAAGAGGAGATAGTTCAGATGCTTGAAGGGTTTAAAATTGATAAGGAGGAGGTATTGGATAGGTTGTCTGTACTTAAAGTTGATAAGGCACCAGGACTGGATGAGATGCATCCAAGGATACTGAGGGAAGTGAGAGTGGAAATTGCAGAGGTGTGGCCATAATTTTCCAGTCTTCCTTAGACTCGGGTGGTTCCAGAGGACGGGAGAATTGCAAATGTAACACTGTTGTTCAAAAATGGGTGTAAGGACAAGCCCAGCAACTACAGGCTAGTCATTTTAACCTTGGTGGTGGGGAAGCTTCTTGAAATGATAATTCAGGATAAAATTAATAGTCACTTGGGTGAATACAGGTTAATTAAGGAAAGTTAGCGTGGATTTAGGAGGAGATAGTGGTAATGTCACTGAACTAGTAATCCTGAGACCCAGGCTAATGCCCTGGGACATGGGTTCAAATCCCACCAGGCCAGCTAGTGGAATTCAAATTCAATTAATTAATAAAAACAAAATCTGGAATTGAAAGCTAGTTTCAGTAATGATGCTATGAAACTATCATCGATGGTTGTAAAAACCCATCTGGTTCACTAATGTCCTTTAGGGAACAAAATTTGTCATCCTTACCCGGTCTAGTCTACATGTGACTTTAGACCCACAGCAATGTGTTTAACTCTTAACTGCCCTCTGAAATGGCCGAGCAAGCCACTCAGTTGTCACGGGAAATTACGGATGGGCAACAAATGCTGGCCTTGCCAGCAGCACCCACATCCCATGAAAGAATAACATAAAGGACAAATCATGTTTAACTAACTTGCTGGAATTTTTTGATGAGGTATCAGAGGGGGTTGATGAGGGTAATGCTGTTGATGTGGCGTACATGGACCTGGAAAAGGCATTTGATGAAGTGCCACACAACACAACAGACTTGTAAGAAAAGTTATAGCTCATGGAATAAAAGTGTCAGCAGCAATGTGGATACGAGATTGGCTGAGTGACAGGAAACAGAGTAGTGGTTAATGGATGTTTTTCGGACAGGAGGAAAGTTTGTAGTGGAGATCCCCAGGGATCAGTGATACGACCTTTGCTGTTCCTCGTATAAATTAATGACCTAGACCTTGGTGCACAGGGCACAATTTCAAAACTGGGAAGCATTGTGAACAGTGAGGAGGATCGTGTAGAACTTCAATAGGACATAGACAGGTTGATGGAATGGGCAGACAAGTGGCAGATGAAATTTAGTGCAAAGAAGTGTGAAGTGATTCATTTTAGTAGGAGGAACGGAGAGACAACATAAAATAAAGGGTAAAATTCTAAAGAGAGTTCAGGAGTAGAGAGACCTGGGTGTACATGTGCATTGAAGGTGGCAGGACAGGTTGAGAGAGTGGTTATTAAAGCATACAGCAACCTAGGCTTTATTAATAGGGGCATAGAGTACAAAAGCAAGGAGGTTATGTTAAGCTTGTATAGAACACTAGTTCGGCCTCATTTGGAGTGTTGTATCCAGTTCTGGGTGCCACATTTTAGGAAAGATGTGAAGGCATTGGAGAGAATGTAGAACAGATTCTCACGAGAATGGTTCGAGGGATGAGGAATTTCAGTTACATGGATAGATTGGAGAAGTTGGAGAAGAGAAGGTTGAGAGATTTGATAGAGGTATTCAAGATCATGAGGGATCTGGTCAGGAAAAAGCTATTGCTGGTGGAAGGATCGAGAACAAGAGAGCAGAGATTTAAGGTCATTGGTTTAAGAAGCAATGGAGATATGTGGGAAAAGCTTTTTCACACAGCGAATGGTTAGGATCTGGAATGCACTGTGTTGCGAGAGTCCATATCTTTTTGTTAAAACTTGGAATCTATATTTTTAAAAACTAAAAAAAGATTTAATGGACATTGAAACATCTGGAGATAGCTGAACTTTATGGATGCTTTTAAAAGTTTAAAAAAACAAGGTCAACAAGAGGTTCCTGGTTTTGACCAGTAAACAAATACTGGAAACCAGGTGGTTTCAAAGAACCCAACAGTGGGGTTGTTTTCTGACTTGAAGGGACTGATGTTTACAAACAAGTGACAAAGGAGTGATTTATGGTGGCCATGTGACTTGTTTCTGGAAAACTTTAGTTTCAATTTGAACTGTTGAAACAGTCAGTTGTTTTTTTCTGCCTGGAGAGGAGAAAAACTGCCCACCTTTCTCTTGGTAAAGGAATCCTGCACCTCGTGAGACGAAACCCTGTGTTTCAAATGTGGCAGATTACTATTTCCTCCTGTCTCTGTAAAGAATCCTTGCTCTTGAAAAGCAAAAGCTTGTATGAAGTGGAATTGTTGCCTCCTGCATTTTTGAAGAAACCCTGAATATTTGCAGAAACCTTGCATCTTAAAAAAAGGACTTTTGTATCGAATGTGGGTAAGAATTGACACCTGTTGCCGCACACGTGATGGAAGACCTGTGTGAAGCTTCTGCAGTTGAATTACTTTGAACACCTACCCAAACAGACTAAAAGCAAAATACTGCGGATGCTGGAAATCTGAAACAAAAACAAGAAATGCTGGAATCACTCAGCAGGTCTGGCAGCATCTGTGGAAAGAGAAGCAGAGTTAACGTTTTGGGTCAGTGACCCTTCTTCGGAAGGGTTCCGAAGAAGGGTCACTGACCCGAAACGTTAACTCTGCTTCTCTTTCCACAGATGCTGCCAGACCTGCTGAGTGATTCCAGCATTTCTTGTTTTTGTACCCAAACAGACTGCTCATCAACCTCGCCTGGAAAATTCCTAGTGACCGCCAACTATTTGACTTTGGGACACCTCGCCAAATGAAAGGACTTCCTTCTGTACGTTTTCAGTAATTTTTTTTTCTTCCTTTTATTCCTTTGAAACTGCTGTAAACAAAATTCCCTTTTTTTCCCCGGTTAACCGGTTTTTGGATGTATGTGCATGAGGGCTAGGATAATAATATGGGGCTTTAATATTTCAATTTACTTTTATATTTACTTCATTATTGGTTAAGACTTGCTTTTATAATAAACAGATAATTTTGTTGAATATTAAAGAAACCTGGTTGGTGTACTTTATTCTGGGGACAAATAGAGTATCTAATTGTCTGTTTTGGTAACTGGGAAAATTTATTGATATGCTATGACCTGTGAAGAAGTGGGACTGAATTAACAGTGCACTCCTCCCAGCTCGGTCACAGCTGCCTGAGAATGTGATGGAAGCAGGTTCTATCGAGGCATTGAAGAGGGAATTGGATTATTATCTGAAAAGGAAGAACGGGGAGAAAGCAGGGGAATGGCACGAGGTAACTGCTCTTTCAGAAAGCCAGAGCAGAAACGTTGGCCCAAATGACCACCTTCTGTGCTGTAACAGGTTTGTGATTCTGTGAAAAGATTCACAAGAATGGTTCCAGGGATGAGGAACTTCAGTGGTGTAGGTAGATTGGAGAAATTGGGACTTATTTTCTTGGAGGAGATAAGCTTGAGAGGAGATTTGATAGAGGTACTCAAAATCATGGCGGATCTGGACAGAGCAGATGGGGAGGAATTGTTCCCATTGGTGGAAAAACTGAGAATCAGATGACAGAGATTTAAGGTTTTGGCAAAAAAAATAATAGTGACATGAGGAAAAACATTTTCACTCAGCGATTGGTTAGGATATGAAATGCACTGCCTGAGCGTTTGGTGGAGGCAGGTTCAATCAAGGCATTCAAGAGGGAATTGGATTTTCAACTGAAAAGACAGACTGTGCAGGGCTACGGGGAGAAGGCAGGGGAGTGGCACTAGGTGACTCGCTCCTTCAGAGAGCCGAAACAGACACGATGGGCTGAATGGCCTCCTCTGCTGTAACCATTCTGTGGTTCTATAAAGCAGCTGAAGATGGTTGGGCTGAGGACACTGCCCTGAGGAACTCTTACAGAAATGTCCTGGGACTGAAAGGATGGCATCCCAACAATCACAACCATCTGCCTTTGTGCTTTGTATGACTCCAACCATTGGAGAGTTTTGCCCCTGATTGTCATTGACTTTAATTTTGCTAGGGCTCCTTGATGCCACACTCAGTCAAATGATGCCTTGATGTCAAGGGAAGTTACTCTTACATCACCTCTGGAATTCAGCTTTTTTTTTCCTTTCTTTTAAATTCTTTTTATGGGACGTAGGCGTTGTTGGTAAGCCAGCATTTGTTGACCATCCCTAATTGCCCTTGACAACTGAGTGACTTGCTAGGCCATTTCAGAGGGCAGTTAAGAGTCAACCACATTGCTGTGGGTCTGGAATCACATGTAGGCCAGATCAAATAAGGACAGCAGAATTCCTTCCGTAAAGGACATTAGTGAAGCACATGGGTTTTTTCGACAATCAGTGATGGTTTCGTGGCACCATTATTGAGTCTAGCTTTCAGTTCCAGATTTTTATTAATGAATTGAGTTTAATTTCCACCAGCTGCCGTGCTGTGATTAGAACCCGTGTCCCCAGGACATTAGCCTGGGCCTCTGGACATTACCATTATACCACCGTCCATGTTTGGACCAAGGCTATAATGGGGTCTGGAGCTGAATGACCCTCGTGGAATCCAAACTGAGTATCAGCGAGATTATTGCTGAGTAGGTGCTTCTTGATAGCACTGTCTACGGCACCTTCTATCACATTGCGGATGATTGAGAGTTAAACTAATGAGCCGATAATTGGCTGGATTGGATTGGTCCTGCTTTTTGTGCAAAGGACGTACCTGGGAAATTTTCCACATTGTCGGGTAAGTGCCAATCTTGTAGTTGTACTGGAACAACTTGGCTAAGGGCACAGATAGTTCTGGAGTACATGTCTTCAGTACTACAGCTGGGTGTTGTCAGGGCCTTTGCTGTATCCAATCATTTCAGCTTTTTCTTGGTATCATGTCGAGTGAATCGAATTGTCTGAAGACTGGCATCTGTGAACCTCAGGAGGAGGCTGAGATGGATCATCCAGTCAGCACTTCTGGCTGAAGATGGTTGCAACTGAAGTGCTGGGCTCCCCTGTCATTGAGGATAGAGACATTGCCTTGCTGTCCCTTGTTTTGGGAGAGAAAAAGAGCAGAACTCATTTTTTGCAGCAATTTTTGAATATTGGCATGTGAATCTAGGCTAAAGGCATACTTGGGCATGCCAGAATAGTTTGCCAGTATTCATTACTTAGCTTCATTCCAGAGAATGGCCATTTGGACAAGGTGCTGCAGAGTGCCTGACCATTGTGGCACTGTACCCAAACAACAACTTAATCCTTTAGGAGGGGAGGAAGTAGGTGGAAAAAGGAGAACTTAAAATAATTTCATACTGCTGTGAACTCTGCAAAATTGATTGAGAGCTGAACATTGTATGAAAGGAAACAAAACTGCAGGTAACCTTAAATAACTATGTTTTAAAATTTTAAATGAAATGTGTTATGTATCTTGAGAGCTGTTATTTTTTAATAGGATTTATTTTCTGGATAGCAGTATTGTAGACAGTATACAAGTGTTATGCAGCACACAGATTGTGGGATTATGTCCGGTTTACATTCAATATAGCAATTTTTTAAAAAAAGTTGTTAACCAGGACACGTGAGTAAAACCAAGAAGTAGAAACTATATATTGTACTTAATGTTTTCACAGGTACTCCAGTATATTCAGTTGCATGGGGTCCAGATTCAGACAAGATTCTTTACACCTCAGGAAAGCAACTGATCATTAAGCCTCTTCAACCAAATGCTAAGGTCCTACAGGTATGTACATTTAGGGCAGGGGCCAGCAACTTTTTTTTTTAAACCTAAAGAGCCTTTTCTTAAAAAAGCCTAAAATAAAAACTATTTGCAATTTCTAAATCAAATACATGGCAAATTGCCAGGTGTGTCTGGTAGAATGCATAATTTGCATATATAATATGCATTTATTGAATTTATATATCAATAGAAAAAAAACAAATTAAAATAGTCCCAAATCTGAATTATCGCGTTTTTTGATGTTGTCTTTTTAAAAAAAATTCTTATCTCCAGTTTATGCCTCATCAGGTTTTATGCGGCAATATAATGAATTATGTATAAGATGTATAAGAAAATGTAAAAACGGTCAACCATATTAACTTAATTGAAGAACAGTATGTTTCCACTTTGAATTTTTTTAAAAATTACGTATAAAACCTAAAGAATGCTTTTCGTCTTGGTGTGTTTATACAGATCTTGTGATAAGTGGAATTTTACTATAATTTTGTCAATAAAATCATCTTTAATACAAACTTTAACTTAAGATGTGTAGAATTAAGACAATTCTTTTTGGCTATTGATTCTCGTGGGAAAAAATGCTTCTAATAGCACATTCAGACTATTAGAAGTAATAATGGTCACGGCCATAAAACATGTTCCTTGAACCAAATGTATTTTCTATAACCACTCGAACAGGTTTATTTAGAGCCCAATGATATTTTTTGTTAGAATAATCATTTGAAACAATAAAGTACAGCATTATGGATTAACCTTTAATCCCCACAATAAAAACACAGCTCTTACTTTTCTTGACATTTTTTAGGCCTTTTTCATGATCATGTGATCCAACTGAAAATGATTGGGAGTCACAAATGAGATGTTAAAGAAACTCATGTGGCTGTGGAACCGTAGGTTGCCAAGCCCCGGTTTAGGGTCTGCAATATTTTCGTGCTGTCAGTAATGTGCAAATTATGTACATACCTTGTTAATTAACCCTATCTCTGCCTTTGTCTAAAATGGTTCTGCCTGATGAATTTCTAGATCAGACCTTGCAGAAGATTTGTTTCAGTCTTATAATCAAGTTATTGCAACATATTTTGCACAGGCCCCTTTCAAGAACTAGATTTGAAAGGTTGCTTCTTTGTAAGGGAATATTCAACAGATTGTTTTGCAAAAGCTATTCATTTAAGAAAAATCTAATCGGGATAGAAGTTTGTTATTCACTTTAATTTCTAAAATGTAATACAACAGTCACAAAATTGGACATTTCAACACAGTTTATAGTGGTACAAAATATGGCTTTGGTCTGAAGTGTTGCATTCTTCAGCATGCCCACTCATAAGGCCTAATCCAATTTTAATTAATATGTTGATAATTAGGTAGCAAATAGTCAATAGTTTGGAGAATGAATTTCTCTACAGTCAAGCCTTCCTGCCCGCAGTATAAATTTATCCTAGAAAATTGCATACTTGAAGCCTTATGAACTTGTTTTTACTTTTTTCAAGTGAAAAGTTAGCAATATGTACTGATGTATCTTACCATTGATGAAATGTTAGCATCATTTCACATTAGCTTTATGGATGAATACTATCCTTGGCACAATGGACGCGATGGACTGAATGGCCTCCTCCTGTGCTGTAAATCTTTCCATGTTTCTATGCTGTATTATGTTTATTTGAATTTCTAGTCTTTCTGCACTGCCTGCCAATTGTTGTTCTCCCTCACATGTTTTCCTCACTTAAGTCTTTTTGTCCTGGTCTCTTTCTCATTATTCTTGCTAATCCAATACACAAAAAAAGGTAGACAAAAAGTGATTGATTGACTTATCTCTAGTTGTAAACTAAAATTATCTATGTTAAACATACACAAAATGTTCAGCATACTTATGATTCGTAATCTTTAAAAAGGAAAACAAAACTTGACTGCCAATAACTAGACAACATTGATATCTACTAAAGTACTGGTGGCTGATTCCCTTTTTCATTGTTTGCACTGAAGTCCATTGACCATTTGTTTGCTAAGAAAGTCTGTGCATAAATTCTTTCATAACTGATAGATGTATGCTACGATCTAATAATGCTACTTTCATGCAAAAGGAAATGACTTTTATTTATTTATTTAGAGATACAGCACCAAAACAGGCCCTTCGGCCCACCGAGTCTGTGCCGACCATCAATCACCCATTTATACTAATCCTACACTAATCCCATATTTCTACAACATCCCCACCTGTCCCTATATTCCCCTACCTCTACTAGGGGCAATTTATAATGGCCAATTTACCTATCAACTGCAAGTCTTTTGGTGGTGGGAGGAAACCGGAGCACCCGGCGAAAACCCACGCAGACACAGGGAGAACTTGCAAACTCCACACAGGCAGTACCCAGAATTGAACCCGGGTCGCTGGAGCTGTGAATCTGCGGTGCTAACCACTGCGCCACTGTGCCGACTTCATGTATACAATGCTGTAATACATTTCCATCAAAATCTAATCACAGTATCTCTCTGTTGCACATCTATTAATATGAAATATACATATATACTTAAAGGGATGACAATCAATTAGTTAAGTTTTGTTTTGCTTTGTAAATGTGCAACCAAGTGATACAACAGAAAATGTCATTCTATTGCAAAAATGGCACTTGGAGTACATCATAGTTAGCACTTTTGCATTCACCCTCCACAAACTGTAATTAAATGCTGTGGCTTTGCTTTTGAAACTTTTCTGCAATTGTGTTGATTATTAATTCAACATAGTATTGGATAACTAATTTATACCAAACGCAAATAATTTTTTTCTGCTAATCGATAGCCAAAACACGTGTTTTCAAATAAATGCTTAGTTATTTACCTAATAGGCAATAATGTACTATCATAAACCTATCTTGCTGATGTTTATTTAGTTGTAATGTGTGGGAGAAGTTTTAGCCTATTTTAGTGAAATGCACTTAAGGTCTGGCGTCTTTGCTGTATCAAGCTGTGTTCTATTGCTTGTTGATAATTGTGTTTAGTTATATGCAGGTGGAGGGCATTAATTGCGATTTCACTTGAGCAGATGTGAAGAGATACCCACCAAAACTGGGGTGCAGTTGAGTTAGGAGATCACAGAATCACTGAATTGTTACAGCACAGAAGGAGGCCATTTGGCCCATCATGTCTGCGCTGACTCTCCGAAAGAGCAACTTACCTAGTGCCACTCCCCAGCCTTCTCCCCATAACCTTGCTCATTCTTCCTTTTCAGATAACAATCCAATTCCTTCTTGAATGCTTTGATTGAACCTAGCTCCACCACACTTTCAGGTAGCGTGTTCCAGATCCTCACCATTTGCTGCATGAATAAGTTTTTCCTCATGTCGCTATTGCTTCTTTTGCCAATTAACTTAAATCTGTGCCCATTGTTATCGATCCTTCCACCAATGGGAACAGTTTTTCCCTATCTACCCAGTCCAGACCCCTCATGATTTTGAACACCTCTATTAAATCCCCTGTCAACCTTTTCTTCTCCAAGGAAAACAGTCCCAGGCTCTCCAATCTGTCCACGTAACTGAAGTTCCTTATCCCTCCTTATCCTTAACTCAACTGCACCCCAATTTCAGTGAGTGTCTCTTCATATCTGCTCAAGTGAAACTGCAATTAATGCCCTCCACCTGCATATAACTAAACATAGTTAATATCAATTATCAACAAGCAATAGAACACAGCTGGAACCATTCTCGTGATCAGTTCGAGGGCAATTAGGGATGGGCAATAAATGCTAGCCTAGCCAGTGATGCCCACATCCCATGACAAATTTTAAAAAAAATCTATTCTGCACGCTCTCTAATGCCTTCACATCTTATTGTATTCTGTAAATAAATGGTCAACTGAATAAAAATTGGCTCCCGTTCTATCCTTCACCAACTGGCTTTCTTGAATATAACAGCTGAAGCCGCAGAAAGGCCTTGAAATTACACTGTTTGAATATTAGCCAGTGTCCACTTACTACTTTTATATGAAGTTACTCTTTTATTTTAAGAGGCATTAGCTAGTTCATTTGAAATGGTTAAATGCAAAGATCTAAAGAAAATTATAACCCAGTAACACAATTATGAAAACAATTATAAAAACAGTTAAAACGTTTAAAATATTCAATTTCAGAGGGAAACCTGTCTTGTACAAATACATGGTAACTTCTTGTAACTGTTGGAATTTGGTGCTTATACAAAAATGCAACTAGTAGAAGATTATGCTGGAGTATGGGGTCCCCTGTTAGATAGACTTGTATGTGCATGTGTAGGTGCTAATATGAGCTGATAAAGGCGCAGCGGGACATATGGGAGCTTGGTGAACAAAGGACCAAATAGTGTGTCTCTTTAACCAATTAAATTTAAGGATTGAGAAATAAACAGAGGAAGGATTGAAAAGGAAGCATCAATTAAAGTGGGCGAATTCAGTGTCAAATCAGATAAGAAAGAGAGATAGGGAGATGAAAAGAAGGATTAGATTAAGCATGAGAGAAAAAAAGAAACAGAAAGGAAAAGTAAGGAAAAAAGTTAGCATTTAAAATTTCACATTTTATATATCATCTAAAACAATCACAACCTGAAGGAATGAGTCTCCAACCTCATAATTGTTTACTACATGGCATGAACGGATGAATGGCAGTCATTAACAATTATCACTTTGTTCTAAGAGTAGTTACCCTGTTAATTACTAGACTTAATCTTCTGTGGCAAATTTAATGTGCAAATGCAAAACTTCGTGAAAATCACAGGGAGCTCTGGCCATCTTTGTAAATCTAATGCCAGAGTGACGGAAGTCAGCCAGCAATTTGTAGCAATTCGCAATTCACGGGGTATCTCTTCCTCACTACAAGTGGCTGGACCATTTGCACATTAATAACAGTGTTCGCCATTCAGATGCAGTTTTTTTTTCAACAAAACCTGGGCCTTATCTGAAAACAGCATCAGAAATATGGGTTTTTCAACACAAACTTTAAAACAGGATCTAAGATTGAAATAACTAAAACTTCATCAGTGTACTCATCTTTAGTTTAAGCAATGCATTTTTAATTTTCTGTTCAAACAAATTTAAACTGAATATATAAAGCAACTGTTACAATTTAAAAAAAATATTTTGCATCTGTCGAAGGTACATTGAGTATACAACAATAACTTTTATATCTAATAGCACTCACTGTTTACAGAAAGATGTCTCAAAGTGATGTGCAGGTTATAAGAAAAAGCATAGATCCCAATAAAGAAGCATGGTAGGAAAGTTGAAGTACCAAAAACATTGAAGCAGAGGATCTTTACAAAGTGCTTGAAAGCCAGGAGGGTGGTGGCAAAGTAGAGGGATACAGGGAAGCAGCTGTGTAGTGGATGGTGAAGTGACCACCTGTGAAGGGGTTAGGGGATGAGAAATAGAAGGTTTGGAGATGTACAACTAGATTAGATCACTGTAGGATGGGACAAGGCAATGGACAGAGTTTAAAGTGAGGACAAGGACTATGAAGTGAACTTGCTGCTTCTTGGAGCCACTGGAGGTTGGACAAGGGCAGGGTGCAGGTGGAACTTTGTGTGAGTGAGTGTTCTAAATGAGTCATAATTGTAGAGGATGGCTAAGAAAGTGTTTGAGAAGTTGAAATTTGAGGAATAAAAGTATAGGTTAGGAGGAGGAGAAGTAGGGGTAAAGATAAGTGATGCAGAATTGAAAGAAAGCTGTCTTAGTTTGGAATGCATTTGGGAAAAGAAGCTCAGCTTGATTTCAAACAGTACACAAAGGTTCCAAAAATATGGACTTATTCTGACTTTGTAGCTGAGGAGGTTGACATAGTCATGGCCAGGTACCTGCAGAATCCAAAAAAATAGTTTCAATTTTTCCAATATTTGTCTGGAGGAAATTATGGTTTACCCAGATTTTGATATTAGATCAGCAGCAGCAGCCTTAGAATCAGTTAGAGGAGGCTGAGGTGTAAAGCTTGGTGCCAACGTACATATGGAAGATGTGCTGTGCTCTTAAGTGATATAATTGAGGGGTAGCATATAGGTGATGAAGAGAAAAGGACGGAGAATGGAGTTTTAGGCTACAATGACAGAGGTGTAATAATTGCAACAGATGTGAGAGGAACCAGTAGATTGCATTGCCATAGAGTTGGACAGCAAAGGAGTGATATTGGTGGAGGATGAAGGCAATGAAGATGGTTGATGATGGAGCTGAAAGATCTGGAGTTGTTCCTAGTCTCTCGGATAATCTTGGAGCAGGAAATAGATTTGCCATAAAAAGACAACAATGGTACAGCTTATGGTGGTCAAATCAGTTTTGGCAGTGGATGTCCAGGATTTTGCACACTGTATTCATTCAAGTTTTATAGCCTGTGAATTTGAGGTCCAACGGCTTGCTATTATACCAGGGAGGATAGTAACAATGGCATATCATCCAAGATTTTGTTTGGGACAAGGATGCTAAAGATTGAGGTGAGATAGTTGTAGGTAGAATAGATCGATGAAGTGCCAATGTCATCATGGGTTGTAAGCCAGGAAGTTTGAACTTGAAATTTGCATTAAGTACTTTTAATGGAGTTGGTTATATGATTCATATTTTTAAATGTTTGAAATTTTCAACAATTGACTGAAAACTGACACTGTTCTCTATTAAAATTTAGTTTTAGCAGAGAACAAACTGTGTCAATTGCTCCACTGCATGTGTTGCAAGACGTGACTTGCTACACTGGATGCAGATAAATTGTTTTTGCTTTTCACGCCAAGAAAACCCAAGTCTTCAACTTATAGTTGGCTGATGCCTAATACAGTCAAATGTGGATACGTCTGCAGTTTTAATTTATTTGTTTGATTAAATTACAAAGTTATGCTATTTTAGTATTTTGATTTTTTTTCTGAGTACCAAGATTTGAGATAATTGTTCATGTTTCACTTAACTTTGAATTATAATCAAAAATGGCTGTACTTTGAGGTGAATCTGATCTGGATGATCACAACTTTTTGAGAGTTGTCACAATATGTAAGTATTTTTAATGTGTTTTGTCAAAAACTTATGACCGTTATTTGTGCACATTCTTATCTCATCTTGTATTTATCTTCACAGTGGAAAGCGCATGATGGAGTCATTCTGAAGGTAGACTGGAATGCTGTGAATGATCTCATCCTTTCCGGTGGTGAGGACTGTAAATACAAGGTTTGTATTCTGGTGAACACTCCGACTTGTCGCTTCCCTTGAAGACAGCTCAAATGTAATAACATGATTGTTGAATGTGAGAAATGGGGATTCAGAGCTGCTGTAGAATGGTTTACAAATCTCTTCATGGCATTTTTTTTTCATTCATGGGATGTGGGCATCATTGGCTATGCCAGCATTTATTGCCCATCCCTATTGCCCTTGAGAAGGTGGTGGTGAGCTGCCTTCTTGAACTGCTGCAGTCCATGTGAGGTAGGTACACCCACAGTGCTGTTAGGAAGGGCCTCACTCCTCCCTACCTCTGTAACCTCCTTCAACTTTGCAACCCTCCAAAATACCCGTTCTCCTCCAATTCTGGCCTATAGCGCATCCCTGAATTTAATAGCTCCATCGTTGGTGGCCATGCCCTCAGCTGCAGAGGCCCCAAGCTCTGGAATTCCCTCCCTAAGCTTCTCTACCTCTTTTCTCCTTTAAGATGTTCCTTAAAATGTACCCTTTTGACCAGGCTATTGGTCATCTGCCCTAATATCTTGTTAGCTGGCTTGGTGTCATTCCTTTTATTTGGTAATGCTGTGGAGCAGCTTGGGATGTTTTACTACGTTAAAGGTGCTTTATAAATTCAAGTTGCTGTTGCTCTGGGTAAGAGGAAATGGTGGAAGCAGCAGGGGCAGTTGAATGGTTTTTATCTAGATGACAAAAGAAATTCAAGAGCGCCTCACATATTGTGGGAAGTAAGGATGATGGGGGAGGAGGGTTCTAAGGAGGCGGTTGGTAATGGCAAAGAAGAACTTGGGATTATGTTACTCTCCAAGATAAGTCTATAGTGGACAGTTTTGGTTGAAGTGAGCAAGGCCCCACAGAGTTTGATGGACTGAGCCAGATCTGGCAATAGGTGGTTAAGCAAATTGTGCAGCCGGTGCATCCCTTGAACATAAGGAAGCAAAGCTAGGGGGCATCCATGGAGACGCAATAGCGATCAGAGACAGTGAAGGTTTTGCTGGATTCGAGGATATTGAAGGTGGAGTTGAGGGTGCGGTTATGCAAATCAATAGCTGCAGAAGTATCATGGCAAATGGTTGGCCAAACACTAAACATTTGGAAGTTTGAGATGCAGTGAGAAGTGACATAAGGAGACTTTTCTCAGGGGCAGATATAAAAAGGAAACAATAAGTGGATGTGGCTGGTGAGGGATGCAAGGAAGTGGTTAAAGATGGTCCTGTCATTGATCAAGCCCACAGGGGTAGAAATCCCACAGAAGAAGGAAAGTTCAGAGCAGAGTGTGAGTTGTGAATATAGGTAAGTTTATACATAAAAGTTTATATAGGAGAGAAGTATAGGGAAGGCAGAGGGCAGGAGCTGAGTTGAAGATTGAAATCACTGAGAATGAGGAGTCACAGTGCAGAGCCTGAGAGAAGAAAGAAGGGAGGATATCTTTGGGTGGAGCTCAGGGTGCAGTTGGGTATAATAGGGGTGAAGTATTCAAAGTAGAAGGTGTTACGACCGAGGTGAGAGGAGTGCACTGTCTTTTCTAGTTCCACTTCTCCACAGCTCATAACATCTATTTAAATGTTTACCCGGTTACCGATACGGTCAATCATACTCTTTTTTTTTAAATCCCAAAACAAAATACAGCAACCAAGTTTCTTTAATAAACAACAAAATCATCAGTTTATTATAAAACAAGACTTAACCAGTAACGAAGCAAAGCATTGATATAAATTAAAATATGGAAGTTCCCTTTTTAAAAATTCTCCAACAACACACACGCACTGGAAAAAAATACAGAGATTCATTCTGCAGAGGTCCGTTACAAAAGAAGACAAAAAAAAAACTACTTTGGCCAAATATTTGCCAATTCTTGGTGAAAAAATAAAGAAGATATGGAAGGAAGTCAATTGTCCCTATTTTTGGTCTGGCATCCGGGTATACGGAGACGGGTCACTGGGATTGTTTCAGAAGTAGTCAGTACTGGAGATGTTGAGAATTAGTCTAGTAGGCTTTCCAGGAGAAATGTGGCACTGCCATGATACTTCTGCAGCAATTGATTTGCATAACCATAGCCCAAATCACAGATGGCCTCCAGCATAGGTAGCTTTCAAACAACATGTTGTCCTGTCGGTGAACTTGGTAAAAAAAAAAGCACATCCATGGAATCTTTTCAGTTTTAAAACAAGTTCTCAAAAAATAAAAATAGTAAAAATAATGGAAGCACATTTATACCGCCTTCATCCTTGGAGGAATAAAATGCCATTTTTAAATGCATTTCATTACAAAGAGTGAAAAAAACAGAAGATGAAAAATTATGAAAACACATTTACACACTCGTTCCCATTCACTCTTTACCTGTAGCTAATGCAGTTCAGCTTTATACTATCTTTGCATTTAGATAACTCAAAGCAAAGTTAAATTCTACACAAAGCATTCGCAATTACATTACTTTTACCCACAATGTGGATAGTCTTTAAGTAATCAGGTTGTAATAGTAAACTCCATCGGAATAGTCTGGATTTTGAATTTTTTCGCAAAGGCTAGGGGGTTAGATACCAGTGTCTCTCTGTAGTCGTGGCGGATATGGACTTCAAAATAGTTAAGAGGTAGTAATAAGCCCAGGGTTTCTTTTTCCAAGGTTGAACAGCTTTTTTGGTGTCAGTTTAGCTTTTTGGAAAAGTATCCTACTGGCTTTTCTATGCCTGATTCATCATCTAATAACAGGACTGCACTGATCCCCAGGTCACTAGCATCAATTGCTACCTTGAAGGGCTTAATGAAATTTGGAGCAGCCAGCACTGGCTCATTAACCAAAATAGTTGGCAGCCTCTCAAAAGATGCTTGGCACTTCCCTGACCACGCTACCTTAGATTTGCTACAAAAAAAAAGAAAACTGTCAGTGGAGTAGCTATAGTACTAAAATTTGGTACAAAGTTGTGGTAGAAATCACACATCCCCAAGAACCTCATGATTTCTTGCTTAGTCTTAAGGGTAGGGAATTCCACCAGTGCTTGTACTTTTGCTGTTCTTGGCAGCACTTGTCCTTGCCCTACTATATGCCTGAGATAGGTTACTCTCGCTTTTGCAAATTCACTTTTGGCAAGGCTTATCACTAAATCAGCCGATTGTAATTTTCTAAACAAAGTTTCTAGTTGTTCCAAGTGGTACTTCCAAGTGTCACTGTGTACCAGCACATCGTCAAGGTAATCCACACAGTTAGGAACACTGGCTATAACTTGGTTCATTAGTCTTTGAAAAGTGGCTGGGGTATTGTTTAGCTCGAATGGCATCACTCGGCATTGGAAAAGACCATCTGGTGTGACAAAGGCCAATGTTTCTTTAGCTCGGGCTATTAAAGGAACCTGTCAGTGTCCCTTCAACAAATCAATTTTTGTAAGAAATGTGGCACTGCCCAATACGGCAATACACTCTTCCAAGCAAGGAATTGGGTAGGAGTCTGCCTTTGTTACTGCACTAACCTTTCTGTAGTCTATGCAGAATCTAGTTGAACCATCAGATTTAGGCACCAACACCACTGGGGAAATCCAGCTGCTTTGACTGGGTTCAATTAGGTGGTTTCCAACATGTATTAGATTTCTGCTTTCACCTGGGCCTGTTTCCCTGGACTGAAGAGATAAAGGCGTTTCCTACATCCACATCATGTGTAGCTAAGGTTGTACATCCTGGCTTGTCCCCACAGACCTCTTTAAAAGCTGTGAGTAGCCTTGTTAGGTCTTCTCATTGTTCTGCATCTAAATATGAAAACCTAGTGGCGGCACAGTGGCGCTGTGGTTAGCACGGCAGCCTCACAGCTCCAGCGATCCGGGTTCAATTCTGAGTACTGCCTGTGTGGAGTTTGCAAGTTCTCCCTGTGTCTGCGTGGGTTTCCTCCCACCACCAAAGACTTGCAGGTTGATAGGTAAATTGGCCATTATAAATTTCCCCTAGTATAGGTAGGTGGTAGGGGAATATAGTGACAGGTGGGGATGTGGTAGAAATATGGGATTAGTGTAGGATTAGTATAAATGGGTGGTTGATGGTCAGCACAGACTCGGTGGGCTGAAGGGCCTGTTTCAGTGCTGTATCTCTAAATAAAAATAAATAAAATCTCCCTAACAATTCAGTATTATGTAATGACCGACCACTCCGGTTAAAGCCCCCAATCAAGATATACGATTCGGATTGTGGTAAGAGAAACGCACTGTTAATTCAATCCCATTGCTCCACAGATCACCTAACATATCATTTAAAACTTTCCAACTTAAAGAATGACCCAGCCAAATTGTACCATCTATTAACCCCCGAATGAGGCTAACCAAACCAGGTGTCTTTAAATCAAATTAACTCTTTAATTAGAAGATAAGAAAAAATTAGAGTCTTTGCAAATTTACAGTCCAATGTTGCTTGAAGTCCTCACAGAATGTTGCTTGAAGTCCTCACAGTTGTCTGATGCGGAAAAAAGGTTCTTCCACAGTAGAACAGTCCGTAGTCTAACTCCAGCAGTAGGTGATGCTTTCCTTCTCCAGCGAATTTCAACAATTAATGACATGCAAACACTTTCAATAGAATCAATCTGACTTTTTGAGGGATAAAAGATTGTCGTAGTCTAACTTCCCTTCTTTCAGTTCAAATTATCAGAGATCTCTGTTTTGGCTTGACATTTTTTTTAGAACTTGGAGCGATAATAATTAAACAGACTAAAACTCTATTCCATCAGTTTAAATGGTTGAGAGCTCTTTTTTCAGGTGCTAAACACCACAACTGGCTGTCTGTGTGTCCTCTGTGTCTGTGTTCTGTTAGAACAAACTGTCTTCAACTAAAAAGCCAGTTCAAAATTGAATTGTAACAAGTGTGTTGCTTGATACTCTCTCCCAGTGGCTGTATCTATGGTAACGAGAATGTACCCTTTGAATCGCAGTCTCCAAATGGTTGTTTCTAAGGCAACGAAAATGCACCTTCCTATAACTCCTGAGGCTTGCTGGTTCTTAAAGCAATACTGATCCTTTGCAAGCCTTAAAGGCAAACCGCATATTCCCCCCAAAAAACTGCAGCACCATGACAATTAGCTAACCAGATAGTAGGAGATTCAATTTGAGAATGGTCTAGGCCTCCTTCTGCCTCATCCTCACTATCCCTTTCATCTTCACTGTCCCGACTACCTGACATACCTGTTCTTTCTTATCCTCCTCCTGGCGATGATATTGTTTCAACATATTGATATGACGCAGCCGATTCTTTTTCCAGCGACCTGGAGTGTCAATCAAATAATTTACTTTACCAATTCTTTTGACCTCTTTTATATGGACCAGTGAACAGTGCTTTCAGCAGTTCACCCTGTAAAGGCAGTAATACTAACACCTCATCCCCTGGTTGAAGTGTTCAGGTCTTGGCATGCTTGTCTGCCCATTTCTTCACAGTTATTTGGAAAGCTTTAAGGTGTTCCTGATCCACTTTGCAGGCTCTCATGAGCTGCTCCCAGAACATGGATACTTAATCTAACAGAGAAGATTCATCCCTCTGTTCTAAAAACTTTTCTTTAATTAGTTTTGGAGGACCTCTTATCTCATGTTCATAAACTAATTGAAAAGGACGAAAACTAGTAGACTCATTAGGTGAATCAGTGGTGGCAAACAAAAAAAAATTCGAGCCCTTTATCTCAATTGCAGGGATATTCATGACAGTATGCCCTGATCATCTTTTTGAGGGTCTGATGGTACCGTTCGAAAGCTCCTTGTGTCTGTGGGTGATAGGCTGAAGGCTTTAACTGTGTCATACCCAAATCATTCATAACTGGCTGAAAAGTTTTACACATAAAATTGGAATCTTGATCCGACTGAATCTCAATCGGTAATCCATATCTAGTAAAGAACTGGGTTAACTTCTCTCCCACTACCTTAGCAGAAATTGTTCTCAAGGGAATGGCCTCTGGGAATTGAGTTGGCATATCCACGGTAGTGAGTATATATTGGTGTCCTGCTTTTGTTTTTGGTAATGGTCCTACAGTCTAACAACACCACACTAAATGCTTCCCCAAAAACTGGTATGGGAATCAGAGGTGCCGGTTTTATTGCAGGTTGCGATTTTCCCACAATCTGGCACCTATGAAACATTTTACAAAACTGCACCACGTCCTTGGAAAGAACTGGCCAGTAAAAATGTCGACCTATACGTGATTGGGTCTTCTGGATCCCTACATGTCCCGCTGTAAGAATTTCATGCGCTACGCTTAATATTTCCCGGCGATACCTGGGCGGTACCACTATCTGGTGAACAACCGTCCATTCTTCATCTGCAGGTCTGTGAGGAGGTCTCCGCTTCCTCATCAGAATCCCATTTTTAATATAGTAGTCTTCCGGAACTCCCTTTGCTTCAGCTTCAATTAGAGCTGATTGTGCCACTTTATTTAACTTTGGATCAGCTTGCTGCGCCTTGATCAGAAAAGACTTACTGAACATTTCCTTCCGATTATCCAAATCCCCCAAAAAAGTTTCAGATATATGGCTATCTGTCTGTGGTGCCACTTTTACCTTTGACAATTGAACTTGTTTAGCCAGTGTTCAGGTCACTAGTGTTACGACCAGGTGAGAAGGGGTCGAGGGGTTCCCTCTCAGCCTTTGCCTGGTTTAACCGAAACAGGGTTTAATTTTAAAACACTGTGTTTTTAGCTTCCCCTTGGTGAATCCTTGTTCACTGCTCCAATGTAAGGCAAAGAAATCAAACAGGTTTCCTTAGGTTTAAACAAGAAATGTAGAAGTTTATTAATCTTAAACTCTAATCCGGGTAACGATTACGAATATGCGACGCGACTACGCTAGCATGCGTACGCGATAAACACACGCAGATAGAGACAGAAGAAGTAGAAGGAATAAAGGGGAAAAGTTTGAGGCAATATCTGATAGTTACAGTCCTTTAAGATAACTGTGGAGTCTTTGGTTGCCGGTAAGTCTTGCAATTCATTGGGGCCCAGTGCACGCTTCAACTTGTTCCGATGTAGGAGTCTTTTCTCTCTTGAGGTTTACATGTCTTCCATGGGGTCAGTGGCTTTGGAGAGAGAGAGAGAGGCTTCCTTGTTCCAGCTTCAGTTACATACTGCCTTCTGCAATCAAACTGTCCTGTGACGAGATCAAAAAACCTGGACTAACCAGTTAGTCATGTGACCAGCTGGTTTAACCAGCTCTCGCTCTGTGGATTGTATCATCTTAGCAGAGCCTAGAATGCGCTTCCTTACACCTTCAATGTCCAGTGATCAAAATCCATTTGGGTTAATTGGAGCAGGGAATAGACCTTTGTCTCCACAAGCAGCGTCTCTTAGTATGCAAATGTCCTTCCAGTCCAGTGTCTGGTGATCTTCAAACAAGTCATTTCTTCACTTCAGCAACAGTTTAAAATCAATGTTCATATGACAAAATTAATATGCTTCATTCTTGGCAAGTGGGTGTCTGCATGACACCTCCACACCCAGCAGAATAAAAAAGAGCATTTCATTAAAAGGGACTAGAGAGAAGACAAGGACAGGAAAACACATATGCATCGCTCTCATTCATTCAGAACCCTAACAATTGTTACAGCCCATCTTTTCTGAGTAGCAGGGCTGCTTTAAGAGGCCCTTTTTGGCATCCCAATAAACATGTGGTTTTTGGGGAAGTTCTTTTTTTCAGTTTGCACATTTCCATGACTGCCGAAGGTGTCTTTCTTCTTGAGGTCTGCAAGGGCGGGGGTTAGGTTTCATTAGCTCCAGGTGGGAGTTCTGCTCAGGGGCGGCGGCACAGTGGCGCAGTGGTTAGCACCGCAGCCTCACAGCTCCAGGGACCCTGGTTCGATTCCGGGTACTGCCTGTGTGGAGTTTGCAAGTTCTCCCTGTGTCTGCGTGGGTTTTCTCCGGGTGCTCCGGTTTCCTCCCACAAGCCAAAAAGACTTGCAGGTTGATAGGTAAATTGGCCATTATAAATTGTCACTAGTATAGGTAGGTGGTAGGGAAATATAGGGACAGGTGGGGATGTTTGGTAGGAATGTGGGATTAGTGTAGGATTAGTATAAATGGGTGGTTGATGTTCGGCACAGACTCGGTGGGCCGAAGGGCCTGTTTCAGTGCTGTATCTCTAATCTAATCTAATCTAATGGGCGGTTCCACTCTGAACTCTCTTTCTGTGCTTTGATGAGTCATGCAAGTGCTTTTCACCTCAGGGGATGACTGGTTCCCGTTTTTCCTGACTGTGGGGAGGATTCTGTGCTAATCTTCCCTTTGCCCTCTGGGACACTGCTGCACTCTCCTGTGGCATTTCGACTATGTGAGGCATCACCCTCACAGTTTCTCTGCCCTCTTGAGGACTTTCTTTATCTCTGCAGGTTCATGTAAATGCTGTTAGCCACTCTGGTGGGGTGCTTCTAGTGTCTGTATTTGCATAGGAGGATGTGGGGTCTAACTTTTCAAATATTTCAGGGTTGGCTGACCAGACAGTAGGGGTTTCCTTTTGAGATTTCTCCCCGACTTCCTTTAACCTGCACTCTTGCTCCCTTTTTCCCCGTTCCTTTCTAACCTGTTGCCAGCCATGTACCTTCCTGTCCCCTTTTGTTCTCGGCTGGGGTCTCTTACAGTTCACCAGCCTTCTGCTGGAGGGTCCTCCAAACACCAATACAGGATTTAGGGGTGAAGATTTCACTGTAGGTTGGGGTTTCCCCTCAACCTGGCACATGTGGCAACTCCTACAGTACTCCACCACACCTTTGTGGAGTTTTGGCCAGTCAAACTGCTGACTTAGGCGGGCTTTGATTTTTTTGTACACTGACATGTACAGCCACTGCAATCTCATGGGCCATTCTTACTGTTTCTCTCCGATGCCTCTGTCGCACCACTAACTCGTGAACCACTGTCCACCCGTTGCTCTCAGGTCTGTGAGGAGAACTCCATTTCCTCATCAGTACCTCATTTTTTAAATAGTAGCAATCAGGGATTTGCTCTGCTTCAATTTCAGACTGTGCAGCCTGTGCTAACCCTCTCAATACTGGGTCAGCTTGCTGAGCCTCAGCTAGGGAAGATCTGTTTAACTCATTCTCTGGGTCTTCTAACTTTCCACAGAAAGTCTTGGACAGACAGAACTCATGGTCATCTGCCTGCAGTGCCACTTCAGTCCTCTCTGGGGGAGCTGGTTTGATCATGGCCTGATTCATTACATATTCAGGGAAACTGCAGGGGACCGTCTCCTGCCACTGCCCTGTCTCTCTGACCTCCTGTGGTCTCTCTTTCACTACTGGGGAAGCTACCACCTTTACCCCCGCCAGATGATTACCTAGAAGCAGATCAGCCCCATCAACAGGCAAACTAGGGACAATCCTTACTGTCACCAGTCCCGAAACCAGATTGCATTCCAGGTGCACCCGGTGTAAAGGTACGGGTCTATACCGCCCTCCAATACCGTTCACTAACACCCTGACCTTCATGGAACTCTCGGGGAAAGGTCAGGCCTTTTCCCCGTAGAAGGGATTGGGTGGCCCCTCTGTCCCGGAGTATAATTATGGGCTTCCCTGTTCCACTCAAAGGGTATGGGGTTACTCTCAGACACAAAACGCTTATATCCTTCAGGAATCCTATTAAATTTTCCTGCACTCTCAGTAGCAGTTTCTCTGGGTCTTACTGCTGCTGCAGTTAAAGCCACAGCTTGTTCAGCTGTGCATTCCATCAGGGTCCCTTCTCTTTCATTGAGCGGGTGTGCCCTGATTAACCCTACAGGTTTTCCCTTTAGTTTCCAGCAGTCAGCTCTTAGATGCCCTGCTTTATTACAATGGAAGCACACAGGTCTCTGGGTCTCACTCCTGCTTACAGCACCTTCCTTTTTGGCTGGAGGAGGGCCCCCTGTGTCTCCTGCTTTTCTTCCCCTCCCAGGACTGCTTGGGCTTCTTTCGCCTTCCCACTCTTTGTCCTTTTCGGATTTGTGGGGGTGATTAGGAAAGGTTTTCCTTTGGAAACCAATTTATAAATGAGAGCAAACTCATCGGCCAGGACTGCTGCCTGCCGGACTCTGAGCTTCCTGCTCTTTTACATGTGTCTTTATGGAGAGTGGTAGAGAGTTTTTAAATTCCTCTCGCAAAATTACTTCTATGAGATTTTCATAGCTGAGCTGTACTTTAAGAGTGCTCAGTCACTGGTCATCGAGTCAGAGAGTTATACAGCACAGAAACAGGCCCTTCGGCCCATCGTGTGTGTGCTGGTCATCAAGCACCTATCTATTCTAATCCCATTTTCCAGCATTTGGCCCGCAGCCTTGTATGCTATGGCGTTTCAAGTGCTCATCTAAATACTACTTTAATGTTGTGAGGGTTCCTGCCTCTACCACCCCTTCAGGCAGTGTGTTCCAGATTCCAACCACCCTTTGGGTGAAAATTTTTTTCCTCAAATCCCCTCTAAACCTCCTCCCCCTTACCTTAAATCTATGCCCCCTGGTTATTGATCGCTTCACTGAGGGAAAAAGTTTCTTCCTATCCTATCAATGCCCCTCATAATTTTGTATACCTCTATCAGGTCCCCCCTCGGCCTTCTCTGCTCTAAGGAAAACAACCCTAGCCTATCCAGTCTCTCTTCATAGCTGAAATGCTCCAGCCCAGGCAACATCCTGGTAATCTCCTCTGCACCACCTCCAGTGCAATCACATCCTTCCTATAGTGTGGTGACCAGAACTGTGCACAGTACTCCAACTGTGGCCTAACTAGCATTTTATACAGCTCCATCATAACCTCCCTGCTCTTATATTCTATGCCTCAGCTAATAAAGGCAAGTAAGTATCCCGTATGTCTTCCTAACCACATTATCTACTTGTGCTGCTGCCTTCAGTGATCTATAGACAAGTACACCAAGGTCCCTCTGACCATCTGTACTTCCTTGGGTCCTACCATCTATTGTAGATTCCCTTGCCTTGTTAGTCCTCCCAAGATGCATCACCTCACACTTCTCAGAATTAAATTCCATTTGCAACTGCTCTGCCCATCTTACCAGCCCATCTATATCATTCCTGTAATCTAAGGCTTTCCTCCTCGCCATTTACAACACCACCAATTTTTGTGTCATCTGCGAACTTACTGATCATACCTCCTATATTCACGTCTAAATCATTAATGTACACTACAAACAATAAGGCACCCAACACTGATCCCTGTAGTACACTACTGGTCACAGGCTTTTTAATCGCAAAAACAACCCTCGACCATCACTCTCTGCCTCCTGCCACTAAGCCAATTTTGGATCCAATTTGCCAAATTGCCCTGGATCCCATGGGTTCTTACCTTCTTAACCAATCTCCCATGCGGCACCTTATCAAAAGCCTTACTGACGTCCATAGACTACATCAACTGCCTTACCCTCATCTTCACATCTAGTCACCGCCTCAAAAAATTCAATCAAGTTTGTTAGACATGATCTTCCCCTGACAAAGCCATGCTGACTATCCCTGATTAATCCCTGCCTCTCCAAGTGGAGATTAATCCTGTTCCTCAGAACTTTTTCCAATAGTTTCCCTACCACTGATATTAGACTCACTGGCCTGTAATTACCTGGTTTATCCCTGCTATCCTTCTTGAATAATGGTACCACATTCGCGTCCTCCAGTCCTCTGGTACCTCTCCTGTGGCCAGAGAGGATTTGAAAATTTGTGTCAGAGCCCCTGCTATCTCCTCCCTTGGCTCACATAACAGCTTGGGATACATCTCATCTGGGCCTGGGGATTTATCCACTTTTAAGCCCACTAAAACAGCTAATACTTCCTCCCTTTCAGTGCTAATTTGTTCAAGTATATCACAATCCCCCTCCCTGATCTCTACACCTACATCGTCTTTCTCCATAGTGAACGCAGATGAAAAATAATCATTTAAAACCTCACCAGTGTCCTCCGGCTCCACACACAGACTGCCACTCTGGTCCCCAATGGGCCCTACTCTTTCCCTGGTTATCCTCTTGCCCTTAATATACTTATAAAACGCCTTGGGATTTTCCTTTATCTTGCCCGCCAGTGTTTTTTCATGTCCCCTTTTTGCTCTCCTGATTACTTTTCTAAGTACCCCCCTCGACACTTTCTATAATCCTCTAAAGCCTCCGCTGTTTTCAGCGCTTTGAATCTGCCGTAAGCTTACTTTTTTTCCCTTATCCAATCCTCCATATCCCTTGACATCCAGGGTTCCCTGGACTTGTTAGTCCTTCCCTTCATCTTTATGGGAACATGTTGGCCCTGAATTCTCACTATTTCCTTTTTGAATGACTCCCTCTAGTCTGATGTAGACTTTCCTACAAATAGCTGCTCCCAGTCCACTTTGGCCAGATCCTGTTTTATCATATTGAAATCAGCCTTCCCCCAATTCAATACTTTTATTTCCGGTCCCTCTTTGTCCTTTTCCATAACTACCTTAAATCGTACAGAGTTATGGTCACTATCCCCGAAATGCTCCCTCACTGACACTTCTCCCAGTTGTCTGGTTTCATTCCCCAGGATTAGGACTTTCTACGTGCTGGCTCAAAAAGCTCTCCTGTATGCACTTTAAGCCTTTTGCACTCAGACTATCCCAGTTGATATTGGAGAAGTTGAAATCCCCTACTATTATTACCCTATTATTTTTACACCTCTCTGAGATTTGCCTACATATCTACTCCTCTATCGCTCCCTGACTGTTTGCAGGCCTGTAGTACACTCCCAGCCCCCTTTTTGTTTTTAAGTTCTACCCAAATGCCCTCATTTGAGGGACCTTCTAAGTGGCGCAGTGGTTAGCACCGCAGCCTCACAGCTCCAGTGACCCGGGTTCAATTCTGGGTACTGCTTGTGTGGAGTTTGCAAGTTCTCCCTGTATCTGCATGGGTTTCCTCCGGGTGCTCCGGTTTCCTCCCACATGCAGGTTGATAGGTAAATTGGCCATTATAAATTGCCCCTAGTATAGGTAGGTGGTAGGGAATTACAGGGACAAGTGGGGATGTGGTAGGTGTATGGAATTAGTGTAGGGTTAGTATAAATGGCTTATTACCTGCACCAGCTTCCCCCCCCCCTTTACCCCCCTTCCACCCCCCCCACCCCCGTCCCCTTCCACCCCCCCCCCCCACCCCCGTCCCCTTCCCTGCTCCACCCTCTCAGCTCACCCCCTCACAACCCCGTCCCAGCCCGCCCCCCCCTCGCACCATCTTCACCCCGCACCCCCTTCTCCTGCACACCCCCCCCCACCCCCTCCCTCTACCCCTCCCCCTTGCATCCCCTCCTCCCACCGGCACCATCCTACACCTGTGTAGGGGCCCCAACAACCCCACTGCCTTGTGGGCATCTTGGGAGAGACCAAGGCTAAGGGAGTAAACCCTAACAGAAAATCCGGAGCGGAACCCCGTAGGCGGTCATGTGTCACCTTTGGCATGTTTCCGGCAGTTCCTGCAGCCATACTGGTGCCAAACGTCGTGTCCTGCACTCCTTTGGACCCCACCAGAAAGGCCGAGAGGGGGGTTTTGACGACTGGGCAACTCTCAACCTCCATAAATTTGCCCAGGCATGCGCCATGGAGAGGTCACTCCATAGTTGCCTCACAGCGACTAAAACAACACGGAAGGCAGCAGTTACGGGTTATAAGTCCAGATAAATTGGCGTAGAAACTGGGCGCCACGGGTTGCCTTTGTCGGTGGGAGAGGTCATTGCACCTCACTGGACAGCTACCGCCCGCCTCAAACCGGGCAGCCCCCGGTCAATAAGGTTCTGTCCCGCCACAGTCTGCCTGCTTCAATTGGTGCTTGGAGCTCAGGGTCATTGCCCGAAAGGTGGACTGATACACCGCACCAAACAACATGAAAAAAGGAAAGAAGGTACCAGCCCTTCGCTTTGCAAGCTGGAACGTCAGAACTATGTGTCCTGGCCTGTCGGAAGACCTTACACAAATCAACGATTCTCGGAAGACCGCCATCATTAACAACGAGCTCAGTAGATTCAATGTGGACATTGCAGCACTTCAGGAGACTCGCCTCCCCGCGAGTGGCTCTCCAGCAGAGCAAGACTACACCTTCTTCTGGCAGGGCAGGGATCCTGAAGAACCAAGACAGCATGGAGTAGGCTTCGCCATCAGAAACTCCTTGCTCAGCATGATAGAGCCTCCCTCAAATGGCTCGGAACGCATACTGTCCATCCGACTGCTCACCACCTCTGGTCCAGCACACCTACTCAGCATCTATGCTCCAACACTCTGCTCCCCACCTGAAGCAAAAGACCAGTTCTATGAACAACTCCATAACATCATTAGCAGCATCCCCAACACCGAACACCTATTCCTGCTGGGGGACTTAATGCCAGGGTTGGGGCCGACCATGACTCATGGCCCTCCTGCCTTGGGTGCTATGGCGTTGGAAGGATGAATGAGAACGGGCAGAGACTGCTTGAGTTGTGCACCTATCATAACCTCTGCATCACCAACTCGTTCTTTCACACTAAACCCTGTCACCAGGTTTCATGGAGGCACCTAAGATCACGTCGTTGGCACCAGCTAGACCTCATTGTCACAAGGCGAGCCGCCTTAAACAGTGTTCAAATCACACGCAGCTTCCACAGTGCGGACTGCGACACCGACCACTCCCTGGTGTGCAGCAAGGTTAGACTCAGACCAAAGAAGTTGCATCATTCCAAGCAGAAGGGCCACCCGCGCATCAACAGGAGCAGAATTTCTCACCCACAGCTGTTACAAAAATTTCTAAATTCACTTGTAACAGCCCTTCAAAACACTCCCACAGGGGATGCTGAGACCAAGTGGGCCCACATCAGAGACGCCATCTATGAGTCAGCTTTGACCACCTACGGCAAAAGTGCGAAGAGAAATGCAGACTGGTTTCAATCTCATAATGAAGAGCTGGAACCTGTCATAGCCGCTAAGCGCATTGCACTGTTGAACTACAAGAAAGCCCCAGCGATTTAACATCCGCAGCACTTAAAGCAGCCAGAAGTACTGCACAAAGAACAGCTAGGCGTTGCGCAAACGACTACTGGCAACACCTATGCAGTCATATTCAGCTGGCCTCAGACACCGGAAACATCAGAGGAATGTATGATGGCATGAAGAGAGCTCTTGGGCCAACCATCAAGAAGATCACCCCCCTCAAATCTAAATCGGGGGACATAATCACTGACCAACGCAAACAGATGGACCGCTGGGTTGAGCACTACCTAGAACTGTACTCCAGGGAGAATGCTGTCACTGAGACTGCCCTCAATGCAGCCCAGCCTCTACCAGTCATGGATGAGCTGGACATACAGCCAACCAAATCGGAACTCAGTGATGCCATTGATTCCCTAGCCAGCGGAAAAGCCCCTGGGAAGGACAGCATTACCTCTGAAATAATCAAGAGTGCCAAGCCTGCTATACTCTCAGCACTACATGAACTGCTATGCCTGTGCTGGGACGAGGGAGCAGTACCCCAGGACATGCGCGATGCCAACATCATCACCCTCTATAAAAACAAAGGTGACCGCGGTGACTGCAACAACTACCGTGGAATCTCCCTGCTCAGCATAGTGGGGAAAGTCTTTGCTCGAGTCGCTCTGAACAGGCTCCAGAAGCTGGCCGAGCGCGTCTACCCTGAGGCACAGTGTGGCTTTCGTGCAGAGAGATCGACCATTGACATGCTGTTCTCCCTTCGTCAGATACAGGAGAAATGCCGTGAACAACAGATGCCCCTCTACATTGCTTTCATTGATCTCACCAAAGCCTTTGACCTCGTCAGCAGACGTGGTCTCTTCCGACTACTAGAAAAGATCGGATGTCCACCAAAGCTGCTAAGTATCATCACCTCATTCCATGACAATATGAAAGGCACAATTCAACATGGTGGCTCCTCATCAGAGCCCTTTCCTATCCTGAGTGGTGTGAAACAGGGCTGTGTTCTCGCACCCACACTTTTTGGGATTTTCTTCTCCCTGCTGCTTTCACATGCGTTCAGATCCTCTGAAGAAGGAATTTTCCTCCACACAAGATCAGGGGGCAGGTTGTTCAACCTTGCCCGTCTAAGAGCGAAGTCCAAAGTACGGAAAGTCCTCATCAGAGAACTCCTCTTTGCTGACGATGCTGCTTTAACATCTCACACTGAAGAATGCCTGCAGAGTCTCATCGACAGGTTTGCGTCTGCCTGCAATGAATTTGGCCTAACCATCAGCCTCAAGAAAACGAACATCATGGGGCAGGATGTCAGAAATGCTCCATCCATCAATATTGGCGACCACGCTCTGGAAGTGGTTCAAGAGTTCACCTACCTAGGCTCAACTATCACCAGTAACCTGTCTCTAGATGCAGAAATCAACAAGCGCATGGGTAAGGCTTCCACTGCTATGTCCAGACTGGCCAAGAGAGTGTGGGAAAATGGCGCACTGACACGGAACACAAAAGTCCGAGTGTATCAGGCCTGTGTCCTCAGTACCTTGCTCTACGGCAGCGAGGCCTGGACAACGTATGCCGGCCAAGAACGACGTCTCAATTCATTCCATCTTCGCTGCCTTCGGAGAATACTTGGCATCAGGTGGCAGGACTATATCTCCAACACAGAAGTCCTTGAAGCGGCCAACACCCCCAGCTTATACACACTACTGAGTCAGCGGCGCTTGAGATGGCTTGGCCATGTGAGCCGCATGGAAGATGGCAGGATCCCCAAAGACACATTGTACAGCGAGCTCGCCACTGGTATCAGACCCACCGGCCGTCCATGTCTCCGCTATAAAGACGTCTGCAAACGCGACATGAAATCGTGTGACATTGATCACAAGTCGTGGGAGTCAGTTGCCAGCATTCGCCAGAGCTGGCGGGCAGCCATAAAGACAGGGCTAAATTGTGGCGAGTCGAAGAGACTTAGTAGTTGGCAGGAAAAAAGACAGAGGCGCAAGGGGAGAGCCAACTGTGCAACAGCCCCGACAAACAAATTTCTCTGCAGCACCTGTGGAAGAGCCTGTCACTCCAGAATTGGCCTTTATAGCCACTCCAGGCGCTGCTTCACAAACCACTGACCACCTCCAGGCGCGTATCCATTGTCTCTCGAGATAAGGAGGCCCAAAAGAAGTATAAATGGGTGGTTGATGGTCGGCACAGACTCGGTGGGCCGAAGGGCCTGTTTCAGTGCTGTATCTCTAAATAAATAAAAAAATATCACCCCTCCTTACTGCAGTAATTGACTCCTTGATCAACAATGCAATGTCACCTCCTCTTTTGCACCCTCCCCTGTCATACCTGCAGATTCTATACCCTGGAATATTGAGCTGCCAGTCCTGCCCTTCCCTCAGCCATGTCTCTGTGGTCAAAGGCCAGCTGCTTATTTCTCTCAAATTCCTGTTAAGTTTGATCAGCTTGCTTCTTGAGGGTTCTAAACTTTTGGCGATAGGCTTCCAGTACTAACTCATAGGCCTGGAGGATAGCATTCTATGTCAGTTCATAATCTGATGAACTCTCATCTGGCAACATGGAATAAAGTTCATGGGCTTTTCCTACTAATTTGCTCTGTAACAACAGAGTCCAAGCCTCAGTTGGCCACTTTACCTGCCTTGCCAGTTTTTCAAAAGACAGAAAAAACGCTTCCACGTCTCCCTCATTGAATTTTGGGATCAATTGGGAGAGTTTTAACAATCCTGTACTCAGCCCTGAATTACGCTCCTCTATATTGGCCATGCTTTCAGTTGGGTTACTCTGTCACCCCCTAGTTAACTCAGCCACCTCTGCTCTCTTTCTTCGCATTCTTTCTGGAAGGTTCTTTCTCTTTCTCTCTCCTCTCTTGCTTTCTCTCTCTCCTCTCTCTTTTTCTTCACGCTTCTTCAGGAAGGCTCTTGCTCTCTCCTGTCTCTCTTTCTTTCTTTCTCTCTCTCCTCTCTTTCTTTCTTTCTCTCTTTCCTCATGTTCATGTTTCCTCTGTTCCAGTTGTATCTTTGCTAGCAATACCCTGTCGGAGTCTACTTCTAACCCTGTTTCTGCTTCTTCGGATTCAAGGCAAAAATGTTTGGCCACTAGTCTTAGGAGTTCAGGCTACCTAGCCTTGTTACGTACAGTGATCCCACACTGCTCAGCCATTTTTCTCATCTCCTCCACAGACAGTGCTTTTAACTTATCCCAAGTTCCTTCACCCTGACTTGGGGAGGTACTAGCTTCAATCGCAGACATGTTCGTATTCTAGCACACACAACCACAAGAAAATCTGTATTGCAATCTTTTTTGTTTGGGATCAATTAGACTTCCCACTTCCAATTTCTCATTTTTCTGTGGGTAAGATCTGGGACGCTAGCCCCCAAAATTTTTGTTATGACCAGGTGACGAGGGGTCTAGGGGTTCCCTCTCAGCCTTTGCCTGGGTTTAATTTTCCACCTTGGTGAATTCTTGTTCACTGCTCCAATTGTAAGGCAAAGAAATCAAACGGGTTTCCTTAGATTTAAACAAGCAATGTAGAAGTTTATTAATCCTAAATTCTAATCAGGGTAACGACTACGAATATGCGGCGCGACCACGCTAGCATGCAGACATGATAAACACACATGCAGATAGAGACAGAAGAAGTAGAAGGAATAAAGGGGAAAAGTTTGAGGCAATATCTGGTAGTTACAGTCCTTTAAGTTAAATGTGAAGTCTTTGGTTGCCGGTAAGTCTTGCAATTTGTTAGGGCCCAGTTCACGCTTCAAATTGTTCCGATGTAGGAGTCTTATCTCTCTTGAGGTTTACGTGTGTTCTGTGGGTCAGGCGGCTTGGGGGAAAGAGAAAGAGAGAGAGAGAGAGAGGCTTCCTTGTTCCAGCTTCAGTTACACACTGCCTTCTGCATTCAAACTGTCCTGTGGCTAGTTCAAAAAACCTGCAACAGCCAGTTAGTCATGTGACCAGCTGGTTTAACCAGTCCTGGCTCTGTGGATTGTATCATCTTAGCAGGGCCTAGAATGCGCTTCCTTACACCTTCAATGTCCAGTGATCAAAATCCATTTGGATTAATTGGAGCAGGGAATAGTCCTTTGTCTCCACAAGCAGCATCTCTTAGTGTGCAAATGTCCTTCCAGCCCAGTGTTTGGTGATCTTCAAACAAGTCATTTCTTCACTCCAGTAACAGTTTAAAATCAATGTTAATTGACAAAATTAATGTGCTTCATTCTTGGCAGGTGGGTGTCTGCACGACACTACACATGAAGGAAAAATTCCTGGAACCTTTTCCTGAAACTGTTCTGTCTCTTTAACTTCACTTGGTTTTTCTGTGACTACTGGAGAAGCTACCTTTGCTCTTGCCAAATCATTCCCCAGGAGTAGGTCAACTCCGTCTGCAGGGCAAACTATGGACAACTCCTACTGTTATCATATCAGACATTCGGTCACACTCCGGGTGCACCCGATACAAATATACGGGTATATACACCCCGCCAATACCATTCACTAAAGCCTTGGCATTCAATGTGCTTTATGGTGGAAAAGTTGTGCCTTCCCCCAGCAAAAGAGTTTGTATGGCTCTTGTATCCCTAAGTATAACTATAGGTTTACCTGCCTCACTTGAGGGATAATGAGTTACTTTTCCTTTTGACAAGATTCCCTATAACTCTTGGTATCTTGTTTGCATCCCCCGCACTCACAGTGGTTTTTGTACTTGGCCTTACAGCTGCAGTCAGAGCTGCAGCGTGATCTGTCATACTTCCAGTCAGGGCTCCTTTCTCTGCATTGGCCTTGTGCACCCCAATAAGTCCCATTTGTTTACGCCGCAACTTCCAGAATTCTGCGTGAAGGTGTCCCAACTTGTGACAACGGTAGCACTTAGGCTTTTGGACTGCACTTCCACCCTCAGCACCTTCCTTTCTGGCCTGAGGAGGAGATCCTGGGGCGTTCCCAGCTGTCCTTTTTTGTTGCCGGCTACATGCCTTCCTTTCACCCTCCCACCTTCTGTTCTTCTCGGGTTTGTGGGGGTGACAGGCAAAGGGTTTGGGCTTGTAAACAAGCTCGTAATCATCAGCAATTTCGGCTGGCTGTTGAAACTTTCTGGTTCTCTACATGGGTTCTTACAAACGGAGGGAGTGAATTTTTAAACTCTTGCAGGAGAATTAGTTCCTTAAGGTTTTTATACTTGGCCTCTGCCTTTAGTGCCTGCATCCAACGATCAAAATTAATTTGCTTTACACTCTCAAATTCTATATAAGTCTGTCCAGGCTGTTTCCGGAGGTTCTGAAATTTCTGCCTGTGTGCTTCAGGGACCAACATAAGCAGCGAGAATGGCCTTTTGTGCCATTTCATATCTGCAGAAGCCTCCTCAGCGAGCATGGCATAAACTTCATGAGCTCTGTCCATCAATCTGATTTGTATAAGCAGTGTCCAGCTTTCGTCGGCCACTTCATCTGTCTGGCTGTCGTTTCAAAAGAAATGAAAATGCCTCGACGTCCCTTTTCTCAATTTTGGAGGGCTTGTACAAATTTAACAGCTCTCCACTGGGTCCTGGGCTGGAGACAGATCTTACCCCATCAAAATTGTCACTGGAGTGAAGACCACGCTTTTGTCTTAGTTCCATCATTGTTTAATTAGAATTCCCTTTCTTCTCTTTCACTTTCTCTTTGAAATTCACACTTAAGTTTTTCCATTCTGTTTCTTTTTGTTTTTCTTTTTCAAGTTCAAGCTGCCTCATCTGTAACTGAATTTAAGCTAATTCAATTGTACTACCAAGTGGTTTGCTGCAGCCTTATAATTTCAAATGCTGTCCTCTTCCTGCAATTATGTCTGCTTTCGTCGTTCCTGGTTTTAACTCTAATACCAACAATTCTGCCAAATCCTTTAGCCTAGCCTTGTTTAAGTTTCTCAAATCACTCAGGGATACATCGTCCGTCCCCAGAAAGATCGTAGCAACTGACAAAGACATTCCGGTAGTGTAAACTTTACTCCAATGCACAAGAAACCTGGTTTTTTTTTTCCTCTTTCCCTCTTTTCAATTCGTATCACCCCACTTACAATTGCATGTCGTCGGCTTTGGATATCCTGGACAATGAACCCCCAATTAGATGTCACGACCGAAGCGGGAAGAGTGCACTGTCTTTTCTAGTTCCACTTCTCCCCAGGTCATAACATCTATTTAAATGTTTACCCGGTTACTGATACTGCCAGTCATATACTCTATTTCTATTATCCCAAAACAAAATACACCAACCGGGTTTCTTTAATAAACAACAAAATCATCAGTTTATTATAAAAACAAGACTTAACAAAGCAAATCTTTAACACACAAATTAAAATATGAAAGTTCCCTTCTTTAAAAATTCCCCAACAACACTCATACACAGGCTGGAAAAAAATACAGAATTTCACTCGCAGAGGTCTGTTACAAAAGAAGAAATAAAAACTACTTTAGCCAAATACTTGCTAATTCTTGATGAAAAAATAAAGATACGGAAGGAAATCAGTTGTCCCCTTTTTGGTATGGTATACGGAGACAGGTCGCTAGGATAGGTTTAGAAGGAGTCAGTTCTGGAGATGTCAAGAATTGTTCTAGTCGGCTTTCTGGAAAAATGTGGCATCAAGGTTTTTCCGCCAGTACACACTTGAATCGCAGGATTTCTTCCCCCCCACCCCCACCCCCCCAGCTCCTCAGGAGCTATGCAGCACCAGGGAGTTTTTCTCCCACACTGGATCTTGGCAGGCTTTCTTCAAAAAGGTAGAGAAGGAAGTGAGCTGGGTGGTTTCTTTTTCCTTGGCAGGAAAACACCAACTGTCTTCAAATGGTTCTATGCTGTAAATTTTATTCTAGACTGAGCGATAGAATGAAGAAGCCTGGGAAGAGAGACTTTGACAACCTGAACCTTATTGCCAGAAGTAAGGTTCTATTCCTTTTTAAAGAGGGGTGATTTTTACTTGGTTGTGAAGTGGTTTTGGGCTAGTGATTGATATTTCGTAGCAGCAAATGTTGACGCTTAAGAGGAAAATTGTAGTCCTGTTGTCCATGAATGTACAACATGCTTTGATCTTGCTCATTCACCGTGAATCAAGGGATCCCCATCTGATAAATATTGTTAAAATTGTACTTTACTTCCTGTTGAATTATTATATCGAAAGTTAAATTATTTACCTTGTATACAGAAAACACTTTTGAAAGAATTTTTTTGTGTATTTTTAGGTATGGGACAGTTATGGACGTTGTTGTATAGTGCCCAGGCGCATGACTATCCTATAACATCTGTGGCTTGGGCACCTGATGGGCAGCTGTTTGCTGTTGGATCATTCAACACCCTTCGTCTATGTGATAAAACTGGGTAAGTGATTAAACATGTCTACAAATGTTATTTACACTAACAGACCATTGCCACTGGTATTGTGTCTGTCGTAACTATTCAGCAATACTTGAAGGTAAAAACTTGTAGGCCTTAACTTATTTCGTTTTCTGACAATTTTCTCCTTGCTTTTCTCTCCTAAGATACTGTTGCACAGATGCTGGTTTTCCTACCATATCCTGCCTTTCATTCATCACATAGGAGCTTTGGCAATGTTAGCAGGTTACAGTCAAGCCTTATCATGTCTTAGTCCACACATGGATATTGGATGATCAGTAATAGTCACTGTGTAATGATAAAAAGGGGGAGCTGAGGCTTATTTTTCTGTTCCTAATCTGAAGCTAATTGCACTGACCTATTGGAGAAGTAGACCATGAATGTATTTTTTTTTCTGAAAAGTAACTTTGTCCTTTTTTTAGTGTGATTGTATGTTCTTTTTAAAGATGGAAGAGTAAGGATGCATTGTACTACTGATCAGAAACTGGTATCTCTGTAGTACATTATGCAGCCAGCAGACTGTGAACTGTATCTCACGTTGAACTCATTGACTTGCACACATCTGCGGATGTTGATTCCCCATGCAGCTCATTTTTAATATCAGCAGCATTACCTCTCTGAAAATTAAAAAGGTTCCATATTAAGTTTAAAATATTCCCAGAAAGTCCAGTGGACCAGAAACAGCTCCACATTGACACAAAAGTGGCAGTACAACAACAATGTTAATTACTGTACATTGATTTGTAATGCTTCTTAATCATTTGGTATGAGTTCAAAGGTATAAATTTCTGCACTGCAAAATTGTTTAGTAGTGCTGACCTGGACTGGTTGTTTCTTCTAGCATTGCTAAAGGGGTGGATAGGCAGACCTTAACTTATGAAATGACAGAACTGAAGTATTCTCCTTAGTAGTCAAAGATGTTTGTGTATCGCTCCAAACACTAATAGAAGACAGTAGTGCTTTATGCATATTTCACACAGCTCCAGTTCATCAACTCCATGCAGTCGGTCACCAGTTTCTAATCCATCAAGGTCGACGGAAAAGGTTCTGTTTCAGGACATTGTTACCATATTTCATCAGCTGTCATGACCTTTGTAGAATTGTGCTTTTTTTTTTGTTATTTGAGAATGTGGGTGACACTGGAAAAGCAGTATTTATTGCTCATAAAGAGTTAAGTGCGTAGTGTGGGACTGGAGTCACACAGAGACCAGACCTAGTAGAGGTGGCAGTTTCCCTTCTCTAAAGGATATTTGTGAACCAATTGGGTCTTTCCAACAGAATGCACAAGTTGTCAGATTTATTGCTAGTCCAGCACCATAACCACGAAGCTACTGTACCCTATGTGATGGAAACCACACCTGCCAAATGGAACATATTATTTTGTCATATGCGACACTGCTTGAATCTTTTACTGGACACAAAAAATGACTTTTTAAAAGAAAAAAGCAGAACTGAACAGCTAAATAGATGGTTGCACATTTGCATTCTGAGAAGACAAGGGCTGGCTGAGAGATAGCTGAATAGAGAGACAGTGGGAGT